>NC_141054.1:45821519-46191519 GCF_041138505.1 Cibotium barometz | reverse complement strand
TATTCTCTCTCTTACACATGCATATAATATGTGTGTGTGTGTATATGTGTGTGTGTATTTATCTATGTATGTATAGGTAGGTATATTCACTCCCTTACACATGCATATAATATAATATTAGAAGGTGTGTGTGTGTGTGTGTGGAGGAGGGGTGGGAAATTTGCTTTCTAATGTATTATATATATATATATATATATATATATATATAAGAAACTCATTCAATGAGCAAATGACTTGATGGTGATAATGAATTGTGAGCCCTAATGCATCTAGGCATGTGGGAAAGAAGCCTCCAAAGACTGTCTTCTCTTCTCCTTTCTTCTTTTCAAAAGTTCTCCCTCTCCTTTCTCCACGTAAAAAAGGCTAGGTTTATAGGGTAGGCACCCTTGCTTTATCTTGCATAGATATAGATGTATGTGCATATGTACGTGTATATGTGTGTGAGAATGTGTGCATGTACACGTGCAAATGTGTATGCATGTGTGTCTATGTATATATATGTGCGCATGTGTACTTGTGTATGTGAGTGTGTATATGTTTGTGCTTATGTGTGTGCATATGCATGTATGTGTATGTGCAAGCTTGAGTGTATATGTGTGTGTAAGTGTGCATATCTCTGTGTGTGTATGTGTGTCCATGCATGCGAGTGTGTGTGTTTGTGTAGGTGAGTGTATATGCGCGTGTATGTATATACAAACGTGCAACTCTATGCATATGTTTGTGTAGGTGAGTGTATGTGTATACATGTGAGCGAGTGTGTGTACGTCTAAGTGTGTGTGCATGTACTCTATGTGGTGTGCATGCCATGTGTATACACATGTGTTTATATGTGCAAGTGTGTATGTGTGTATGTGTGTATATTCATGTTTGTGCATGTATGCATGTGCATTCATGTGTGCATGTATGTGTGCATGCGTACATATGTGTGTGTGTGTGTGTGTCTCACTCAATCTCCCACACATGCACATATAAACATCCACATACACACATATACACATGCACATACACCCACCCTCTCTCTCTCTCTCTCTCTCTCACATATAAACATCCACATACACACATATACACATGCACATGCACATACACTCACCCTCTCTCTCTCTCTCTCTCTCTCTCTCACACACACACACACACACACACACATTCACCTCTCTCTCTCTCTCTCTCTCTCTTGCATACACATGCGCATGTACTCTCTCTTGCATACACATTCACCTCTCTCTCTCTCTCTCTCTCTCTCTCGCATACACATGCGCATGTACTCTCTCTTCTCACACCCCCTTACACACACATAGAAACTCTCTCTTTGTATCTCTCTCTCTCTCTCCCCTCTCCCACACATGCACACACACATACTTGCATGCTCATCTGTGTGATTGTGTGTTTATATACACATGTGTCTGTGATTATGTAATGTCGACTTCATGCCTACATGCATCGTGTAAGTGTCTTGATTGTGCGCATGTGCTAGTGTGTGTATGTGCATGTGTCCGTGTGTATGGTGTGAGTGTGTGTACATGTGTATGTTTGTGTTTGTGTGTCCATGTGCAAGTGTGTGAACATGTGAATGTGTATGTGTGTGCATGTATACATGGATGTGCATGTGGGTGTGCACATGTGTACTTGTGTATGTGAGTTTGTGTATGCATGTATATATATGTATGTACTTATGTGCGTGCATATGCATGTATGTGGTAATGCTCTAATATGAAAATACAAAGGAATGAGGGTCTATTTATAGGTGAGGGAGGTCACTAACCAAGCCCATTTGGGTTCTAGAGCCTTCCAACTTCAGTTTGACCCAATTTGGACAAGATTTGGATCAGTTTGGCTCCCTTTTTGATCCAGTTTGCTCCAAGAGAGAGGTGAGATAAAAATATCATATTTTTTTGAATTAAAACCCCAAGCAATGATGATAAAAAAGGCACCTACCTCAAGTGGGTTTCCCACCTTACTGAGGTGTCAAAAATGTATCATTTCATCTAAATATCTCATTTTTAAACTAATATACCTTAATTTTTAACTAATAAACCTTGTACTTGGTCAACTCCATCTTATGTGAGTATTTTTTTTATTCTTTGTATTTATCTCATCCCAACACTTGGATTAATCCTATTGGCCCTCTGGAACCTTATTTGGACCTTAATCCAAGGCCCTTAATATACATATTCAATTAATTCCTAATGCACATTGGAAAATTCATTTTGAACTTCTATTTCAGGGGAATTCATCTTAGATGTTAGGAGGAATTTTATATCCAAAAATATCTCAATTCTGAATTACCTCTCTCTAGAATATTTTCTTTTTGTAGGCTAAAACAAGAGAAAACAATATTTTTTCTTGCATTATGAAACAGGGGATGATTACAGGGGATTGAGGTAAGAGCTTATACGTTATTCAAGGCTGAGGAGGAATCTTACATCCTCTCCTACTTGAAAAACGCGAGATGTCCTCATCTCGCAAAGTGGGGGTAATCCTTTACTCTCTCTTCTTCTTTCTCCCAAGTGGCGTCCTCTAAAGGGTAGAATTTCCACTAGACCAGAAATTCTTAGAGGATTCTGCTCCTGAGAACCTTCTCTCGAACGTCAAGGATTTCTTCGGGTTGGAGTACCATCTGGCCTTGAGTCGGAGAAATCAACTGTTCATCAATCGAGCACGTGACTCGGGCTGGGTATATACTTTTTAAGTAAACTGACATAGAATACATTATGTACCTTGAGATGGGGAGGCAGAAGAAGTTCATAAGCTAGATCTCCTATTTTCTTAGTGACGGTGTACGGTCCACAGTATCTTGGAGACAGCTTTTTGTACTTCCCTAGAGATAAAGAACTTCTCTTGGGTCGTACACAAATGAAAACCATATATGCTTCTTCAAATACTCTCTCCGATCTCTTCTTGTTTGAAATATCCCTGTCTCCTCCGCGCAACGAATTCTGGGGTACTAGCAGAGCGAAAGTAGCACTTCTTGCACGGGGCAGGGTCCCTCACTCGGGGCCTCGCCCACATATATCCGGACAAGAGACTAATCCCTCGGTTTTCCCAAAATCGAACCCAGAAAAACTTCCCTCGCTTGGAAAGCACGGGCGATTCCCCCAGGATAATTTTACTCTAACGTAGTCAAGAGCCTTAACTAACTGAACTGACCTGACCGAACCCGTAAGTCCCATAATCAGATCAAGGAAAAGACTTGCACTTGGATCATTAGAGACCAACGCTTTTTTCCTCATTGAGAGACACAGTCATTGATTCTTTTCCATAGAATAATTTTTATCCAGGATTTACTTCATCTATTGTAGCATAACAGAATTGAGTCTCATTTTAGATATCCATCAGTCCAGGCCTAACCCCATCCAGTCCCGTGGGTTAGCCAACCACCCCAACCACTGTAGTGATGGGATCCATTTAAGAATTTGGTTAGGTTTTTCACGGGTACCAGGGAAAAGAGTTCCCAGGCCCCCTAGCTAGATATTCATGCAAACTTAAAACTAGTTACACCACTTACACACCCAATATGAAATTGCCTTTTTCATAGATTCAGCTGTCTTTAAAATAATCTTTTAATGAAACCATAGTATCACTGATCATAATCCTCCAAAATATCCGGTTGAATCCTAATTTCCAATTTTTCCTTCATCGATGTACCTATGGCATCATTGGCAACCAGAACGCTTACCACCTGTCCACTCAGGGGCCTTTTCGATAGTTCCTAGCTCATAGTACGTTGAAGATCAGCAAGATCAACTAATAGATCCATATAAAAGAGCCATAGACTCATCTGTTGAGGACCAGCAAGGTCAATCAACCAGATCCATGCCCGAATTCAGAAAACAACTCTTACTCCTTGTTCCAATATCTTCCTCCCCGATGCACGTGTGGGTATCTTCGGTGACCCAGAGCCTGAGCACCATATGGTCAGCACCCTCTAGGATCCTTTGCAGGTCACCTAGCACTTCACTCATAGGCTGCTTCCTTGGTCCCTCATCCACCGTACCGGAAGCTCACCATTTAAATCGAACCGAGGTTGGTCAAGACCTCGACCGACCTTACTGCGTGAGACGTCCTCCATTGACTCTCCGTCAGCTGTTGCAACTTTATGAGTTAGGTCTCCACGACCTCATTCACAAGACGGTCAAAATGCTTCCCTAGCATTTTTGACATAAAACAATCATTTAAAAACAGGTCATAAATACAGTTTCTGTAACGGAGTCTCGTCTTTCCACATTGTTCCACATCAATCCACATTATTTAATCCACATCCATTTCATATGTATTCCCATTCTCATCCACATCCATTTCATATGTATTCTCATTCTCATCCAATCTCATCATTTTCTATCTCATACATCTTTCCTCCTTATCTTTGCTCCTTTATCCTCATCAGATCTCATCCACTCGCATCTACCCATCTCATCCACTCGCATCTACCCATATCCACATTTCATCACCTCACATTCATTCACATCTCATCCATTCATATCTACCTTGATCCTTCACATCACATCAAATCACATCACATCACATCCATCTCACCCCACATCCATCTCACCCCATATCTACCTTGATCCTCCACATCACCCCAAATCACATCACATCCATCTCACCCCACATCTCATTCATTCACATCTATCCCGATTCACATCCCATCACATCTCATCCATTTACATCTATTCGCATCACATCTCATTCATTTACATCTATCCCGTTTCACATCACATTACATCACATCTCATTCACATCACATATCATCCATTCACATCTATCCCAATTTACATCACATCTCATCACATCCATTTCATATCACATCTCATTCATCCACATCCATCCAATCGTTCACATGTACGACTACCCACATCTATCCATACATTCACATTTATCACTTCACATCCACATATATTTATGCCACATCACATCTCTTCACATCACATCACATTCTTTCACATACACATCCACATCCATTCTTTCACATACATCCACATCCATTCTTTCACATACACATCCACATCCATTCTTCACATACATATCCACATCCATTTTCACATACACATTCACATCCATTTTCATCACATACACATCTACATCCATTTACTTCACATCTCATCCACATTCATTCACATCTATCTGATTCACATGTCATCACATCTCATTCATTCACATCCTGATTCACATCACATTACATCTCATCCATTCATTCGCATCTATCTGATTCACATGTCATCACATCTCAATCAATCATTCACATCCCGATTCACATCACATTACATCTCATCCAGTCGTTCACATCTATCTGATTCACATGTCATCACATCTCATTCATTCACATCACATTACATCTCATCCATTCATTCACATCTCATCCATTCATTACATCTCATCCATTCATTCACATCTATCTTGTTTCACATCTCATCCATTCATTCACATCTATCTTGTTTCACATCTCATCCATTCATTCACATCTATACTATTTCACATCACATCATATTCATTCACATCACATATCATCCATTCACATCTCGATTCACATGACATCACATCTCATCCATTCATTCACATCTATACTATTTCACATCACATCATATTCATTCACATCACATATCATCCATTCACATCTCGATTCACATGACATCACATCTCATCACATCTATTCACTCAGGACCGCTTCGTCGGCCCTCGCAAATCCTTGCTCTAGCAGTTGCGTTAACTGCTCTTTAAGTTCTATGGCTTCTGAAACTGGCATTTTGTATGCACGCTGGGCTACTGGTGGTTGAGCTCTGGGGGGGGTTAGCTCGATCTCATGATCTACTTCACGAGTCGCAGGCATCTCAGTCAGCTCTTCAGGGAACACATCGGCATACTCACTTAACCACTCTAGTTCCTTAGCCTTGCATTTTATGTCTACTGCATTCATCTTAACGACATAAACAGCTTGCCTCTTTTTGAGTCCCTTTAACAATTTAGAACCTTTGACTAATTGCAACACTGGGGATCCGAAAATTCCAGTTCCTTGAACTTTATTCCTGTGAAGGTAAAGGAAAGAGATGGTTCCATTGTGACAGTGAATGTCAGCCTGATTCTTATGGAGCCAATCCATTCCAAGGATTCCATCATAGATTCCCAAGGGTAGGACTCTGAACTCGCAATCTGTTACAGTTTCATCTAGATTAAAGTGAATATGTTCTGTCTCAAGGTGTGTGAAAAGAATATTTCTACTGGCCAACTCCACTTGCATAGGTTTCCCTGATTTTTGATTTAGGACTAACTTACATAGACATCCTGGGGAAATAAAAGAATGTGTATTGCCTGAATCAATCAAAAGCTTGAACTGGAGGACTGAGAATTAACAATTCGGCCCCTAATGCTCAATGGTGGCAGAGATCAATCCTTTTTCTTCCTTCACTTCCTCAGCTATTGTGACGGCTCTAGCTACTATAGTCTGAGGTGGAGCTCTCTCTCTTTGGTTTTCCCAATTCTGGGAGGGAACACCATATTAGATAATTTGGGAAAAATCCCATTCCCATTTGAAAAATGGGAGCATGGTGAACTTGTCCAAAAGTTTGTCAAAACCCCCTCATGTGACATATCATCGGAAAGATCTTGAAGAGTAGAATCTAAATCTATGATCTCCGACAAATTTGGAATTAGTATGTTTAAGATATGTCCAAAACTATATGGAGTAATTGATTCCCAAAATGTGAGATTTTTCCCAAATTACCTAATATTGACTTAGGGAGTTTTGAGGCTACTTTGCATTGAGGTTGCAGGTTGAGCTGGCACTCTTGTCGGGTTGCCCTGGTTTTGGCGAGGGGGACCCTGATTGGACTAATATGAAGGAGTCGGTCTCTAAACTCTGGGACCTTGGCTTCCTTGGCCCATAGAAGGAGTTGGGCAATCCTTGAGCTGGTGCTGCCCAAACCTTTGACAATCGAAACACCTGTTTTTGCTTCTAAGATCTTCCCTCTGCATTCAAGAAAGAGCTGGAGTTCATGGAAAAGAACTTCGAGGAAAAGGTCTTCCTTCATTCTTGAAATTTCCAGTCTCCTAATTCTGATTGGGACCTTGGTGTCTCTTTGGAGGTGGAAGGTTGGAAAAACTTCCCAATGTTTGGAACCCTTTGAAGGATGAGGGAGCTGGCTTTGGCAGGACCTTAACAATAAAGGCCTTGGCGAAGTCCTTCACCATCCTTACTGCTTTAGCCATGGAAACTGGCTTGGCATTCTTGACTAGGGTGTCCAACGGTTCGTTCATTCCTCTAATGAACTTGGCCATGAGTTGCTCTTCGTCTATGTCATTAGTCAGTCATAGACGTCAAGTGTGACGATGGGAATAGGGTAATTTCCCAGTATGCTTCATAGAAGGGCAAGGCATAGTGATATCATGACTCTAGTTAAGGATTCAAGATAGGAATGAGAAATCTAGTGTGACAAGTATGTAGTAACAACAGCATGAGGGATCGAAAAAAAGTAATCTCCATCATCTCCTGAATGTTGCCATGATGGATGAAAAGGATAATTGGAACCCTAGACTTATAAAGTTAAATTCAGAATACCAGAAGGGTTAGCTCTAAGTTCATGACTTAAGGTTGTGAAAGGATAATAATAATAGTGCCATTGAGTAGGTCGATTTATGCCAATGGAAAGGATTAAGTAGTATCTGGAAAAGTAAAGTTATGTAAGAGACTTAGGTATATTCTTTCTATAGAAACCATCTATTGGAATCACCAAATGGGATTTCCAAAAGTAGATAAATACTCCGAATTGGGGGATAGAAGAAGCTATATTGGATGGATAAATCTATCTAATAGTTCTCAGCCAAATAGGTTAATAAGTGTTTTATTAATTCATCCTAATAACCAATGATAAGGATTACACGATAAGGATGGCTTAGGTTGGTATTTACACCTAGACAAGAGCCTTATGATCATAGATCTCATGGGCTAAGTTAATATCGAATTAAAAACTCTATCTACGACCTGAAAGAATCACAATAGAACCTTGGACTCATAAGTACTATTGAAACGAACCCTAATATATATTATATTCATTATGATTTAAGAAGCTTAATACATAGTTTATCACTTTTTTTAATTGGTCTATATTCATAGGTCTTGGAGCTTCCATTGACTCCTCAAGGAAATATTAATTCTAATGAAGAGGTAAAAGAACTAAACTTGATATTTTCTTTTCCTACGTAAGCATCTTTTTTTAAACATGCATGTTCTCCTATAACACTTCTAGCATAGAGGAGCTAGTTGGGGTAGGTCACTAGAGGAAATGTGCACATCATGGTGTTGGTATGTTCATCAGCAGTGAATCATAGAGTGCAATGGATGGTGCATGGAGAATGAGGGAAATTGGAGCAATGTGGTACCGTCTCATGAGCAGTCACATGTATGTGATTAAAACCAATACCCTAATGAAGGCAATCACAAGGCACTTTCGTTCATTCTTTATATAGTAAAAAAAAACCATTCACTGGATAATTTCCTAGATATAAATGAGCATATCTAGGAAAAGTGCAAACTAGAGAAAATGAAACACTTTCCTAGATAGCTAACTAGGAAATAATATGCATGGATTTTTCTATATAGGAAAATTTATCTATATAGAAAAAATTTACTATATAAAAAATTTTCCTACAAAGGAAAAAATATCCTATGTAGGAAGATTTTCTCTATATAGAAAAATTATGAAAATTTTTCATATATATGTAAATTTATCTATGTAGAGAAATCCATGCATTGTATTTTCTAGGTAGCCTATCTAGGAAACTGTTTCATTTTCCCTAGTTTGCACTTTTCCTAGATATCCTTATTTGTATCTAGGAAATTATATAGTGAATCCATTTTATCTCTATATAGAGAATACTTAGTAGCTTATCCTCTAGATAGTTCTATGAGTCATCCTAATATACTACTTACAACATAATAGATTAAGTAGTTCTATAAAGCATTATAAAATATAAATCTTTTTATTTATCAAAGATTAAGCGAAAAAGTCTTGCATATTTAAAAAAAGAGCCAAAAGTAGTCAACGTACATCATGTTCAAAATAAATAGGACTTCAAGATTATCTAAATGTCATGGGATTATGTCTACATCTTCTAAACTAATAGGTGTGGATTGTGCATTGAATTTGACTTTCTTATTGGCAATAAGCCAATGCACAATGTCACGAATCATAATGTCACTTCTAGGCTTTTTCATATCCTTTGAGTAGCTTTTGAAACTAATATTCTCCTTCTTTAGATTGACATATGTACTCTTGAGAGAAAAGTGCATGTCTTGGATTGTATGCACTCTCATGTACTTTAATAAGATTGTCTCCATATCCTCCTCTGAAATGTGGCTCACCTACATTCATGATAATAAAATATATAAAATTTTAAAGCATATTCAATTTACCTAAATCAAAAGATTCAAAATAATAAACTTATAAATGATAAATTTCTCTAATATAATATCACTTACTTGTAAAGGTTCACATGATGCCTCTACATTTTCTTTTCCAATGTGTTCTAAATCCTATTTGAAATAACAAAATCAAACCCATCATGTTAAAAATAGAAAAATCAAATCCATTATGTTAAAAATAGGAGAATCATAACATTATACATCTATCTAACAATACCTTTAACAATATACATCTATCTAACAATACCTTTAAAATGGTTGTTTGTATAACA
Organism: Cibotium barometz; assembly: GCF_041138505.1. Lineage (NCBI taxonomy): Eukaryota > Viridiplantae > Streptophyta > Polypodiopsida > Cyatheales > Cibotiaceae > Cibotium > Cibotium barometz. Next base: position 46,181,838 of record NC_141054.1, on the reverse strand, counting down.
TTTTCACCCTTTTGGTGACTTCTTGGTTTTCATCTTCTCACTTACCTTTGGAACAAGCCAAAACTAGCATTAATAATCATAAAAGTAAAAAGAGAAAGAGAAAAAAATTGGGAGTACAAAGGGATAATAGAAAACTTTTATAAATTTTGCATTACCTTTATCTTTCTTTGACTTTTTCTGGAAACCTCATTCAAATACTTAGCCAAATTCAACATTGGATCTTACATGTACAACAAAATATTAGAAGAAATATTGACAACTTATCACATATACAAAGAAAAACAAACGAAAAACTCAACCAAACCTTGTCTTCACTTGTCATATATACTCTCGCTTCTTGATTTCTTATGGCTCTCACTCTTTTTGATGTGTCATGATGTAGTAGCTCAGTAAAGGAATAATTATTCTCCTCCATTGTTGTATTATAAGAATCTTGGTTTATAAGATGTTATCAAAATCACATAGAATTCAAAAAATAGTAGTCTTAAAAATTAAATCATTATGTGGACTAAGAGAATTACACCTCATCGGATATATAATGCTGCAACCCTTCAAACCTCTTTGTCGCGAATATAAAGTTATCCATCTATATAGAAGAGCATACGTTTAATACAAAACCAAAAGAAATCCTACTTAGAATAAAATCAATTATATAATATACTTACATTCTCTATAGGTTGATTATTTTTATCACATCAATGTAAGGAGAGCTAGCTTGAAGCTCAAAGTTTGTCTATAAAGTTCACATTAGTAACAAAATCTTTTAAACAAAACATTCAAAACATGTAACATTGCATAAGTTACTATGCATGATTCAAAGAAATAAACATTAGACATTCTCCTTATGATACATCTTTCTAGCTCTTACCTCTTCATAAGAATGATTATATGCTTGAAGATTGAGTGTTGCCTTTTAGACCATGACATGTAAAATAACATAAAGTTAAAACTAGAACCACATAAATATATAATACACACACACACACACACACACACACACACACACACACGTAGAGTTGAAGCATACAATTAATGGTTAAAAAACTATAAAATATACTTACATGAAGTGATGAGGTAGCATCCATCTCATTACTTGCTTCATCTATGGATTGAGTCATCTCTTGTGCTTTTAATGTATCCTTCTATCAAACACAAAATGTTAAATGCATTAGATTAGTTTTAAAATTATTAATCCAATTATTAGTTTCTAAAAGAACATTCATAAGCACAAACATTAACACTTACATTGTCCTTGATACTCTTCTTCTTATTGTACTTTCTATTTGCTTGTCTACCTGAGACCCACCATCTATAGATATCAGCTCCAATGAACTTTAGAGTTGCAATCTCATGATGATGCTCACAAATAATTCTCTTGATCTTTTCTTGTGCCTCTTTGTTATGGCAAAGATCTTTAGGAGTCTCAACTCCATTAAACCAGCTTTGTACAAGGCAATAGTTGCCAAGCAAAATGGCATGTTGATCCTTGAAGCATTTCTCTAATTTTTCCATAGAGCTTGTTTTGGTCTTTACTTAGCAATCTAGGTACTCGAAACACCTCATCATATGTAGGTGTAGGACGAACACCTGCTAAGACTTGTTGGCCAAGAGAGTGTGAATAAAGAGGTTCCTTATCTTTAATCTCCCCATTGCCTGCATAACCATGTGACATAGAAAACAATTTGAATAACATGCATAAACCATTTACAAACACACTAGTATATCTTTATGTATAAAAGATTACAACATTTAAGATCGTTAAAACATGTGTACCTTCCTTTGAGCTTGGAGAACTTTCAATATTCTTTATCATTTTGCTCATGAGATCCAAGAAATTTTTATCTTCACACATCATTTTCTTTAGCATTGCTTGCATCATGTCCACATTCGTAGTTGCCATCTCCAACCTACATAAATTCAATCCAAGGAGAACATATTACATGCAAGCACATTAAATGAAAACTGTATGGAATAAAATGTCATAACATAAAAAACATCCCTTGTACATTGAAACATACCAACCATTCATAGAGTTGCTTAAGTTCCAAAAGTACCATTGATGAGAAACTGAGCTACGATTGCCATATGGTTGGCACTACCTTTGCTTCTCCATGTATATATATATTATATATGTTTATACATATATACATATAATATCTATATATATGTATACATATGCATATAATATTATATATGCATGTACATATATACATATAATATCTATATATATGTATACATATGCATATAATATTATATATGTATATACATATATACATATAATATGTATATATATTATATACATACATACATATATATATATATATATATATATATATATATATATATATACACATATGTATATAATATATATACATACATACATATATATATATATATATATATACACACACACACATATATATATATATATATATATTATATACATATGTATATATATAATAAATATAATATATAATATATATACATATATAATTGTATATACATATAATTATATATGTATATATAATATATATATACATATGTATATATATAATATATATATATAATTATATATATATATATGTATGTATATATATATATATGTATATATATATATATATGTATGTATGTATATATATATATATATGTATATATATATATAGATATTATCAACTAGATCAATATCTACTTCTCGTGCTTCTTGAGTGGATTCCTCAATCTCTACTTCATCTGATATTTCCATATCTTCAAATATTTGTTTACTGCGTAGATTAATTTGGATTACAAACAACTACCTATGATCTCTGATTGGTCACAATGTTCCAGTAGCACAAATGTGTCCCTTTGGTTTGTCTATATCTTTGTGGAGTCTACTTGAACAAATCTGCTCTTATCTCTGCACATAGTTGCTTATGGTCCTTAAGTCACTACCTTGAACCACTTCATATAAAAAATAAACATAGAAAGCTTTATGAACCCAACCTTGATAATGTCTTGTATTGTTCCACAACTTCACTATTCAAGTCACTTGTACTTGAATGACTTTCTTACATGAAATTGGCTTTGACACCACAATCAAATGTTATTCTCTTCTTATCTATTCGCTCCACTCAAAAGTGATGACTATGTGACCAAAGTGCACCAAATTTGTGATACTGCAAGAAAAATAAGATCATGAAATTGTATGAATTTAAATGAAAACTTATTTTCTAAACGTATAGCTTATGGTTCCTCATAATCATTGATATGCCATCACTAGTTAATGTGCCTTTCCCAGAGAAGGTACACGAGGCATCCTCTTCTTCACTATCCATAAATACATTTTTTTCTTCTATGTGTATACTTAAAGCTTAGACTCCTTGGGTTATCTGCCATATTAGCATGATTGAGGATGTGCTACAGAGTGCAACTGTAAAAAAATATTTATATGATTATATTACAAAAGTATTATCTTGATACAGTTATTATCTTAATTATAAAACCCTATTTTGGCTCTTGATGAGAGTAGTAATAAAATCTATTTTGAAGCTCTTGAGTATCACAATTTCTTAATTGATAATATATAATTTTTTAAAAATATTTTGTTACGTACATATGAATTTTAAAATATCATGAATAAGCTATTTAAAAGTTGTCTAATTTTAAAAAATAATTACACACTCATTTTTAATTTTTTGAGCCAGTGTCTGGATGCAACCTGCTATTCATCCTGAGGGCCTGGCTAGCATCGTCAACCACAACATCTACCTCATCCTCACTGACATCATCAACATCCGCATGGACTGGCATACGAGGTGATACTACTGTAGTGTAAGATGATGAAGCAGGAGGTGGTGCTGACGGTACACCCGCCGAAGCAACCAAATCCCGCCGCGGAGAAGGAAGATGATGGCACACCCGAAGGTAGTGATGACACACCCGCCGAAGCAACCAAATCCCGTGGAGATGGTCCCGAAGGTAGGGATGTCACACCCACCGAAGAAACCAACCCCGGAGCCAAAGATGTCGACATGCTCAAGGATGTAGATGGCACACCAACCGAAGCACTCAAACACGAAGCAATCGGAACCGACGCCCAAGATGGAGGTGTGATGTAACCATCAAAGATGCATGTCGCCCTGAAGAAGGACCTCACTTGTACTTGAGATACCGAGATGAAGATGATGAATATTGAGAAGGCAAACCAACATTCTTGGAATGAGCAAGGGAAGATCTTTCCATCATATGTGCAGAATTTGTTGCATCAATTGTTGCAAGAGAGGATCTTGAAAGGTCAGAGGTATCCCCTCTTGCACATCATTCTCATTGGTGGTAACACATGCCTCATACGCTTGTTGGTGTTGCCGTTGTTGATTTGCACGAGTTTGCGGACCACTTTGACCGAACAGTGAATGGACCGACTTTTCAACGGCAACTCCGATTTGGATGATCGAGGTGTCCACTCGAAGAGGACGATGTAGGCTACCTCCCGAGGAAAAATTAAAGTCAAATTGGCTCTTTTTAATTCAAAGGGCTTTTGATCACATACATTCAAGAATAGACCCTAGACCCTAAACCCAAAACCCAAAACCTTAGACCTAAACCACAAACCCTAAAACCTGGACTCTAAACCCTAAAACCTGGACTCTAAAACCTAAACCCCGGACTCCAAACCCTACATCCTAAATTCTAAATGCTAAAACCTAGACCCTAGACCCTATACCCTTAACCCTAAACACTAGAGACCCAAAACCCTAGATCTAAACCCCAAACCCTAAACCCTAATTTCTAACCCCTCAAACCCTAAGCCCTAAAACACCAAACCCTAAATCCTAAATCTTAGATCCTAGACGCTACACCCTAGATCCTAAACCCTAAACCCTAAACCCTAGACCCTAGATCCTAGACCCTAAACCCTAAACCTTAAACCCTAAAACCAAAGACCATAGATCCTAGACCCTAAACCCTAACCCTAAACCCTAGACCCTAGACCCTAAACCCTAAATCCTATGTCCCAATCCTTAAACCCTAATCCGTAAATCTTAAACCCTAAACCTTAAAACCTAATCCCTAAATCCTAAATCCTAAAACCCTAAACCCTAAGTCCCAAACTCTATACCCTAAACCCTAAGCCCCAAACCCTATACCCTAAATTCTAACCCTTGAAACCATAAGCCCTAAAACACTTAATCCTAAGCCCCTGAAACCCTAAGACCCTAGACCCTAAACCCTAAATCCCAAATCCTAAACCCTAATTTCTAAAACCCTAAACCCTAGACCCTAAATCCTATGTCCCAATCCCTAAACCCTAATCCCTAAATCCTAAACCCTAAACCCTAAACCCTAGACCCTAGATCTTAAACCCTAAATCCTATGTCCTAATCCCTAAATCCTAAACCATAAACCCTAATCCCTAAATCCTAAACCCTAAAACCCTAAACCCTAACGCCAAAACTCTATACCCTAGACACTAAACGTTAAAATCATTTCATCATTTTATTATGTTTCACTTTAACAAAAAAAATGTATTCTTATTTTTTGGGATAATTATTTAACTACACTCCATTCTTTAATTTGCACTTAGAAAAGTTTGTCATTGTTCCTTATGGACTTCTCTTGTGTTTCACTTAGGAAAAATACTTTTTTGGATAATTATTCAACTACCATACACCTTTAAATTTGCACTTGCAAAAGTATGTATTTTTACCTTGTAGATTTTTCTTGTGTTTCACTTATGTAAAACTTTTCACTTCTTCAATTTGCACACAAGAAAGTATATCTTTGTACCTTATGGATTCCTTTTGTGTTTCACTTAAGAAAAATTTTGTATACTTTTTTGGATAATTTTTTTAACTACAATTCTTTGATTTTCACTCGTGAAAGTACATCTTTGTGCCTTACGTATTTGTCTTGTGTTTCACTTAGGAAAAATTATGCCTTATGGATTTGTCTTACGTTTCACTTAGAAAAAATTATACCTTATGGATTTGTCTTCTATTTCACTTAGGAAAAAAAAAGTGTAAATTTATTTTTGAATAATTATTTAACTACACTTCGTCCTCTTATTTACACTCTTGAAAGTATGTCTTTGTGGCTTATAGATTTTTCTTATGTTTCACTTAAGAAAAAAATTATATACTGATTTTTGAAAAATTATTTAACTACATTCCACCCTTTAATTTGTATCCATGAAAGTACATCTTTGTGCCTTATGCATTTTTATTATGTTCGACTTTAACAACAAAAAATAAATATTTATATTTTTTGGTTAGTGTGTGTGTGAGAACACATAAAAAGAGAGATTGAGAGATAGAAGAGGGATAAAACGAGATATGGAGGTATAGAACATAGAGAGAGTGTGTCAAGGAAAAGAGTGAGGTTTGAGAGAGAGAGAGAGAGAGAGAGAGTGTGTGAGAAAGATAAAGAGAGATCAAGTGCGAGATTCACAAAGAACAAGGAGGAAAGGAGGCATAGGGGTAGAGAGAGAGGGGGGATAGAGAGAGAGTGTGTATATTAAGAGAGAGCCAAGCTAGAGAGAGAGAGAGAGAGAGAGAGAAGTAAGCAAATGTGTTTATGCATGAGAGATCAAGAGAGAAGTAAGCGAATGTGTTTATGCATGAGAGAGAGACACTGAGAGAGAGATTAGAGAGAGGGTTACTGTGTGTCTATGAGAGAGAGAAATGGGAGAGAGGAAAAGCAAGAGAGGAGAGAGATAGCAAGAGGCACACAAGATAAGTGTGTGTGAGAACACATAAAAAGAGAGATTGAGAGATAGAAGAGGGAGAAAAGAAGATATGGAGGTATAGAACATGGAGAGAGTGTGTCAAGGAAAAGAGTGAGGTTTGAGAGAGAGAGAGTGTGTGTGTATGAGAAAGAAAGAGAGAGTGTGTGAGAAAGATAAAGAGAGATCAAGTGAGAGATTCACAAAGAATGAGAAGGAAAGGAGGCATAGGGGTAGAGAGAGAGGGGATAGAGAGAGTGTGTGTATTGAGAGAGAGCCAAGCTAGAGAGAGAGAGAGAGAGAAGTAAGCGAATGTGTTTATGCATGAGATAGAGAAAGATAGAAGTAAGCGAATGTGTTTATGCATGAGAGAGAGACACCGCGAGAGAGATTAGAGAGAGAGAGAGAGAGAGAGAGAGAGAGAGAGAGAGAGAGAGAGAGAGAGAGGGAGTGAGAATGAGAGAGACAATGAGCAAGAGAGGAGAGAGATAACAACATGAACAGAGGGTTAGTGTGTGTGTGTGAGAACACATAAAAAGAGAGATTGAGAGATAGAAGAGGGAGAAAAGGAAATATGGAGGTATAGAACATAAAGAGTGTGTGCCTATGAGAGAGAGAGAGAGAGAGAGAGAGAGAGAGAGAGAGAGAGAGAGAGAGAGAGAGAGAGAGAGAGGTAGTGAGGTATAGAGATAATTATGAGAGCGTTGTGCATTTCTCTCTCCAAAAAATTAGAGAGAGAGTGAGAGGAAGAGAGGAACATTCACTTTTATTAGCTTACCCCCTCAATTTATTTATCTCACTCACACACAAACCCACACACATATACATTTAGATACCCTAAATCCTAAACCATAGATCCCTAAATCCTAAACCATGAATCCCTAAAACCTAAACCCTAAACTCCAAACCCTCAACCTTGGATCGTAAACCGTAAATTGTAGAACTAAACCTCAAACCCTAAAACCCAGACTCTAAACCCTAAATCCTAAATTCTAAACACTAAACCCTAAACCCTAGACCCTAGACCCTATACCCTATACCCTAAACCCAAAACCCTAGACCTAAACCACAAACCCTAAAACTTGGACTCTAAACCCTAAACCCTAAACCCTAGACCTAAACCCCAAACCCTAAACCCCGGACTCTAAACCCTAAATCCTAAATTCTAAACGCTAAAACCTAGACCCTACACCCTAAACCCTAGAGACCCTAAACCCAAAACCCAAAACCCAAAACCCTAGACCTAAACCCCAAACCCTAAATCCTAATTTCTAATCCCTCAAACCCTAAGCCCTAAAACACTAAACCCTAAACCCTAAACCTTAGATCCTAGACGCTAGACCCTAGATCCTGGACCCTAGACCCTAAACCCTAGACCCTAGATCCTACACCCTAAACCCTAAACCCTAATCCCTAAAACCCTAAACCCTAAACCCAAGACCATAGACCCTAGACCCTAAACCCTAAATCCTCTTATTATTTACACTCTTGAAAGTATATCTTTGTGGCTTATAGATTTTTCTTATGTTTCACTTAAGAAAAAATTTATATACTAATTTTTTAGAAAATTATTTAACTACACTTCATCCTCTTATTTACACTCTTGAAAGTATGTCTTTGTGGCTTATAGATTTTTCTTATGTTCCGCTTAAGAAAAATTATTTAACTCCATTCCACCCTTTAATTTGTATCCATGAAAGTACATCTTTGTGCTGCCTTATGCATTTTTATTATGTTCCACTTTAACAACAAAAAATAAATATTTATATTTTTTGGTTAGTGTGTGTGAGAGAACACATAAAAAGAAAGATTGAGAGATAGAAGAGAGAGAAACCGCAGCAATAATTAATGATCATAGTAAAGTTTTACACCTTAGTGAAAACGTCTCTCTCTCTCCATGTGTTAGTACCTTTTTTTAAATCTAATTAAATTTTTTTAACATAGTTAGCATTAACAAAGTAGAGAGAGAGAGAGAGAGAGAGAGAGAGATGTTATATGTTGTATTTTTATAACAATATTTGATTTCCATTTCAGATGGCATCAATAGATAATAGTCTACGGAGATGTAAATGTAATTACAAGTGCAGGCATTCACATCTTGAATATGAAGATGTGAGCAGAAGGACATATTATTCACATTGTCGCCAAGACTTACGTGGAAATATACATCCATCGGTTTTGGTAAATGTGGGTGAGCTTAATTCCATGGAAAATAATAGGTCGATGCATGGAGAGCCACCCAACTCATCTATTGAACGAAGGAAAGTGTGGTGTAGATGTAGAACTTATTGCCATGGTGGAAGAATGGTTGCTCCATCAACTTATGCAAGGCATATGCTAATTGATGAGAGATTTGATACTATTGCAACAAATCTTGGGTTGCAAACTTCAAGATTTGGCTCTTCAGAACTTAGAGAAGAAGACAATGGACCTTTGCATGGGATGATGCATGAAGATGATAATAATGTGTTTATATATACATATGATGAACATTATCACCATGAGGAAGAGGAGGAGGAGGACATGGTTGACATGGAGTTGTCTTTGGTTGATAAAATCATACAGAGGGTGATTGAATTGCAAGCACTTTGGGATGAACATCAGGCTTCAGTGGAGTTTCAAGATAGTATGCTTGGGATTCTATTTGGAGACATGGATGGTTCTAGGAATAGAGCAGATAAAGATAAAATCAATACACCAAGCCTGAGTAAACTATTAGTGCAGTTGCCAGAAACATGGGATGGAGATCTAGATGGCATAAGTGTTCCCACATGTTGGGAGCAGTTAAATACCATGTTTTTGACACTTGGTATGGTTCATGCAAATCGATATAGAATATGCCAAGGATTAGAGAATTCTATACATGATGCTGAGCTCTATCCACCAAGTAAAGAAGACAACTACATTGGCGACACTCTTGAATGTCAATGCAATAACAATGAAAGAGGCAAGAAAAAATTAAAGCATGATTGCTTAACATGCAGTGAGAAGTGTTCAAAGTGTGCCAAGTTAGAAAGGATATGTTATGTTTTGATTATGTTCCCATTGGTGTGAACAATTGGAGCTTCTTGCAAAAAGTAGATCTTTGTGCCATGACTTGTTGGAAATGTGGTGAAATAAAGAGAGATGGTTGGTATCTAATAGCTCTAATGATTCGAAAAGAATTTATGATTTTTGGGATGGTACAAAGTGTAATAGTGTTAAAGAGTTTTGGGATCCACAATCATATTTTGAGTTGCCCTTGATACGTGATAATGTCCATTGTAAACAAGCTTATCGAGCATGGCCTTCTTCAATAAAATCAAAAGCACTTCTAGAGGGTTGGAATGAAAGTGAGAAAATGTACAAGTTTATTTGTAAGGGTTGTCGAGCTCCAATACAATGTCACAAAAGACTTTGTAAGGTAAGACTTTTGTTATATGTATATTCTCTATGCATATATATTAAAGTGTGTTACATACTACTACACCTTAATGTATTACATACTACTACACCCTAATGTGTTTCTTTTGAATGGATAGGGAGATCCACGTAATTTTGCTTTATTATTGCATTGGGATGACTTCCAAACATCAAAGACGACCCAAAAAAATTGTGGTGTGGTTGAGATCAAAGTTCTCAATTGTGGGAAGAAATCTTTGATTGGAGTAATACCTATGTTATTTATTCCATTCAGTTGCAAGAAAGTTGTTGGAAGCTCGAGCAAACTTTTCCATGTTTTTATGAAACCTTTTATGGATGAGTTGGAAAGTCTCTTCATATATGGAATTGACTTACACTTCAATTATCATGTGTCATCTATATTTGGAGATGACCACTTTTATAACCAAAGATTCCAAGCTCGTGCTATGCTAATGATGGTGTTTGCTAGAGACCATCCGGCTCAATGCAAGATTGGATCATGTAAAGAAGGTGGTCAAGCTTTCTGTAGTAGAGACAAAGCAATAGCCACTTTGGATAGTGCATGCTCGGGGCGGTACTTGTTTGATCAAAACAAGTATCAATTTAGATATGCTCCAATGAAAAGATCTACCAAAGAGATGTCCAAACATTTAATTTTACAGAGCGAGCAAGCACCCAAGCTCAATGTGAAGAGATACTAAAAGGGGCAGGTCTTTCAGGTAGATCAAGTTTGTGGAGACTATGATCTATATGGCTTTGATGTGTCTCTTAATTTGGTATATGATTGCATGCACATATTAGCATTGAACTTGTTTTCAAAGTATATCGGTTGTCTAATGAGAGATGTGGACAATAAAGTGAGGAGAGAAATAGATGATGCAACTCAAAAAATGACAAAAGTCACACCTTATTCGATTCGATATGGTCGATGGTGGTGGCTGAGGTTTCCTAGCAAATGTTTTGAGAGTTATAAGGCAGAAGAAAATCAAAAATTTGTGCAATAGTGTTTGCCATATATATTGTGTGAAGTCAAAGGTATCCCTAAGAAATTCTATGACTTGGGTCTCTTGCTCATAGATATTGCCCAAGCATTTTATAACTACACTCGTGATAATGGATGGTCATAAGAAGAAATTGACATTATAAGTGTCATGCTCGCTTCTTGGAGAGTAAGGCCAAAGGAGCTCATCAGGCCAAATTCAGCCCCATTAGAGCATGTTGCAGGTATGATGAATGTTTCTATTCACTTATTATTCTTTCACTAACATGTATAATAGTAATTCCTTTTATATCCATACCTATAGTAATGATGCTTTACTTTGTGATGTTTGGATATAGGTTCCGGAGAATTGTTGGATGATATTTTACGTCATGGTAGCCATGACGGATTTTGGTGCTATATATATGAGCGTAAGGTCTCAATCTATGCAAACATCAAAACCAACAACAAGGACAATGAAATCTCTTATGCAAACTATCACTGAAGAAGATTGTTTACATGGGTATTTATGTATATTCAAAAAGATGTTGATAGAATTTTGCCCCACCAAAGAATGTTCAGAGAATTTCATCAAGCTCTTTCTACTCCAGATGGATAAAGATGGCTATTATGAATGTCCTGAGTGGCATGCATTGGGTATTATGCATGTATCATCCATTGTAAAGACCAAAGAATTATGGACCTTATCTACTATGAATGTCATAGCAAGTTGATGTCAAAGAGCAATTCATGAAAAAGGTATTGTCATTGCAAAGAAGAAGCTACAATACACGGATGCAACCATTGAAGAAAGAAGGTATGCTGGAGCAGTATTTAAACTAGGGGATTGATAGAGTAACAGAATATAAGAAAGTCCTATTTAAGGGAGAGGTCTATAGTATTGAGGATCAAGTTGTGGTGAAATGTGATGAAGATGTAACATTAGTCTCCATGGTGGGATATTGGAAAGCATGCATAGCATCTCTTTTCTCATTTCAGTGTAATGGTGAGTTAAGGCTATTTTTTGGAGCTAACTACTACAGACAATGTATTGTGGTTGAGGGAGGATCTGAAAGGTTAGATGTTGATTATACCACTGGCATGAGTGTGTTACAAAATGTGTATTTGCCATACACATGGGATTGCATAAGGCCTATTAGTTCTTTACTTCATAAGCTTATTCCCTTTCAACATGGCAAAAAAGTCATCGCATATGAGATAAAAGACTTAAGATTGAGAACACACTTGATTCAGCCAGGCTGTGTTGGATGCATTCCACCTTGGCTAGGGGGGAATGATATTGTTTAGCTGAAGTCTCATTTTGATGTATTATGCTCCTCAACTGATCTAAAATATGCAGTTACAACAAAACAAGTGAAAGTAGCATGGTTAAAAATGATTCATAATCAAGAAAAGAGATGGAAGGTAGAAATGGAGGACAATGATTGGAAGGATTGGTGGTTATGTGTATCGATTAATGATAAATGAAAAGTTATCAAAACAAGGAGCATGATAATAGAGGGAGAAGCAAAGGTAGTTTCCAATCATATGGCAATCGTAGCTCAATTTCTCATCAATGGTACTTTTGGAACTTAAGCAACTCTATGAATCGTTGGTATGTTTCAATGTACAAGGGATGTTTTTTATCTTATGTCATTTTATTCCATACAGTTTTCATTTGATGTGCTTGCATGTAATATGTTCTCCTTGGATTGAATTTATGTAGGTTGGAGATGGCAACTATGAATGTGGACATGATGCAAGCAATGCTAAAGAAAATGATGTGTGAAGATAAAAATTTATTGGTTCTCATGAGCACAATGATAAAGGATATTCAAAGTTCTCCAAGCTCAAAGGAAGGTACACACGTTTTAATGATCTTAAATGTTGTAATCTTTTATATATTTAAATATACTAGTGTGTTTGTAAATGGTTTATACATGTTATTCAAATTGTTTTCTATGTCACATGGTTATGAAGGCAATGGGGAGATTAAAGATAAGGAACCTCCTTATTCACACTCTCTTGGCCAACAAGTCTTAGTAGCAGCTGTTAGTCCTACACCTACATATGATGAGGTGTTTCGAGCACCTAGATTGCTTAGTAAAGACCAAAACAAGCTCTATGATGGGAAAGAATTATTAGAGAAATGCTTCAAGGATCAACATGCCATTTTGCTTGGCAACTACCGCCTTGTACGAAGGTGCTTGTACAAAGGTGGTTTCATAGAGTTGAGAGTCCTAAAGATCTTCGCCATAACAAAGAGGCACAAGAAAAAAGATCAAGAGAATTATTTATGAGCATCATCATGAGATTGCAGCTCTAAAGTTCATTGGAGCTGAATATGTTTGGTTGGAGAAAGATATCTATAGATGGTGGGTCTCAGGTAGACAAGAAAATAGAAAGTACAATAAGAAGAAGAGTATCAAGGACAATGTAAGTGTTAATGTTTGTGCTTATGAATGTTCTTTTAGAAACTAATAATTAGATTAATAATTTTAAAACTAATCTAATGCATTTGACATTTTGTGTTGATAGAAGGATACATTAAAAGCGCAAGAGATGACTCAATCCATAGATGAAGCAAGTAATGAGATGGATGCTAGCTCATCACTTCATGTAAGTATATTTTATAGTTTTTTTAACCATTAATTGTATGCTTCAACTCTGTGTGTGTGTGTGTCTGTGTGTGTGTGTGTGTGTGTGTGTGTGTAGTGTGTGTGTGTGTGTGTGTGTGTGTGTGTGTGTGTGTATTATATATTTACATGGTTCTAGTTTCAACTTTATGTTATTTTACATGTCATGGTCTTAAAGGCAACACTCAATCTTCAAGCATATAATCATTCTTATGAAGAGGTAAGAGCTAGAAAGATGTATCATAAGGAGAATGTATAATGTTTATTTCTTTGAATCATGCATAGTAACTTATGCAATGTTACATGTTTTGAATGTTTTGTTTAAAAGATTTTGTTACTAATGTGAACTTTATAGACAAACTTTGAGCTTCAAGCTAGCTCTCCTTACATTGATGCGATAAAAAATAATCAACCTATAGAGAATGTAAGTATATTATATAATTGATTTTATTCTGAATAGGATTTCTTTTGGTTTTGTATTAAACGTATGCTCTTCTATATAGATGGATAACTTTATATTCGCGACAAAGAGGTTTGAAGGGTTGTAGCATTATATATCCGATGAGGTGTATTTCTCTTAGTCCACATAATGATTTAATTTTAAGACTACTATTTTTTAAATTCTATGTGATTTTGATAACATCTTATAAACCAAGATTCTTATAAAACAATGGAGGAGAATAATTATTCCTTTACGAAGCTACTACATCATGACACATCAAAAAGAGTGAGAGCCATAAGAAATCAAGAAGCGAGAGTATATATGACAAGTGAAGACAAGGTTTGGTTGAGTTTTTCGAGAGTTCTTCTTTGTATATGTGATAAGTTGTCAATATTTTTTCTAATATTTTAATGTACATGTAGGATCTAATGTTGGATTTGGCTAAGTATACGAATGAGGTTTCAAGAAAAAGTCAAAGAAAGATAAAGGTAATCCAAAATTTACAAAAGATTTCTACTATCTCTTTGTACTCCTAATTTTTTTCTCTTTCTCTTTTTACTTTTATGATTATTAATGTGCTAGTTTTTGGCTTGTTCCAAAGGTAAGTGAGAAGATGAAAACTCATTTGGAAGAAAGAAGTCACCAAAAGGGTGAAAATGTTATACAAACAACCATTTTAAAGGTATTGTTAGATAGATGTATAATGTTATGATTCTCCTATTTTTAACGTAATGGATTTGATTTTTCTATTTTTAACATGATGGGTTTGATTTTGTTATTTCAAATAGGATTTAGAACACATTGGAAAATCAAATTTAGAGGCATCATGTGAACCTTTACAAGTAAGCGATATTATATTAGAGAAATTTATCATTTATAAGTTTATTATTTTGAATCTTATTTAGGTAAATTGAATATGCTTTAAAATTTTATATATTTTATTATCATGAATGTAGGTGAGCCACATTTCAGAGGAGGATATGGAGACAATCTTATTAAAGTACATGAGAGTGCATACAATCCAAGACATGTACTTTTCTCTCAAGAGTACATATGTCAATCTAAAGAAGGAGAATATTAGTTTCAAAAAACTACTCAAAGGATACGAAAAAGCCTGGAAGTGACATTATGATTTGTGACATTGTGCATTGGCTTATTGCTAAGAAAGTCAAATTAAATGTACAATCCACACCTATTAGTTTAGAAGATGTAGACATAATCCCATGACATTTAGATAATCTTGAAGTACTATTTATTTTGAACATGATGTATGTTGACTACTTTTGGCTCTTGTTTTAAATATGCAAGACTTTTTTGCTTAAACTTTGATAAATAAAAAGATTTATATTTTATAATGCTTTATAGAACTACTTAATCTATTATGTTGTTAAGTAGTATATTAGCACGATTCATAGAACTATCTAGAGGATAAGCTACTAAGCATTCTCTATATAGAGATACAATGGGATCACTATATAATTTCCTAGATACAAATAAGGATATCTAGGAAAAGTGCAAACTAGGGAAAATGAAACAGTTTCCTAGATAGGCTACCTAGAAAATACAATGCATGGATTTCTCTACATAGATAAATTTACATATATAGGAAAAATTTTCCTATGTAAGCAAATTTTTCTATTTAGAGAAAATCTTCCTACATAGGATATTTTTTCCTTTGTAGGAAAATTTTTTATATAGTAAATTTTTACTATATAGATAAATCTTCCTGTATAGAAAAATCCATGCATTGTATTTCCTAGTTAGCTATCTAGGAAAGTGTTTCGTTTTCTCTAGTTTGGACTTTTCCTAGATATGCTCATTTATATCTAGGAAATTATCTAGTGAATGGTTTTTTTTACTATATAGAGAATGAACAAAAGTGCCTTGTGATTACCTTCATTAGGGTATTGGTTTTAATCACATACATGTGACTGCTCATGACGGTACCACATTGCTCTGCTCCAATTTCCCTCATTCTACATGCATCGTCCATTGCACTCTATGATTCACTGCTGATGAGCATACCCAACACCATGATGTGTACATTTCCTCTAGTGACCTACCCCAACTAGCTCCTCTATGCTAGAAGTGTTATAGGAGAACATGCATGTTTAAAAAAAGATGCTTACATAGGAAAAGAAAATATCAAGTTTAGTTCTTCTACCTCTTCATTAGAATTAATATTTTCTTGAGGAGTCAATGCAAGCTCCAAGACCTATGAATATAGACCAATTAAAAAAAGTGATAAACTATGTATTAAGCTTCTTAAATCATAATGCATATAATATATATCAAGGTTCTTTTCAATAGTACTTATGAGTCCAAGGTTCTATTGATTCGTTCATGTCGTAGATAGAGTTTTTAATTCGATATTAACTTAGCCCATGAGATCTATGATCATAAGGCTCTTGTCTAGGTGTAAATACCAACCTAAGCCATCCTTATCGCGTAACCCTTATCATTGGTTATTAGGATGAATTACTAAAACACTTATTCACCTATTTGGCTGAGAACTATTAGGTAGATTTATCCATCCAATATGGCTTCTTCTATCCCCCAATTCGGAGTATTTATCTACTTTTGGGAATCCCATTATCTATTGGTGATTCCAATAGATGGTTTATATAGAAATAATATACCTAAGTCTCTTACATAACTTTACTTTTCTAGATACTACTTGATCCTTTCCATTGGCATAAATTGACCTACTCAATGGCACTATTATTATTATCCTTTCACAACCTTAAGTCATGAACTTAGAGCTAACTCTTCTGGTATTCTGAATTTAACTTTATAAGTCTGGGGTTCCAATTATCCTTTTCATCCATCATGGCAACATTTAGGAGATGATGGAGATTACTTTTTTCCGATCCCTCATGCTATTACTACATACTCGTCACACTAGATTTCTGATTCCTATCTTGAATCCTTAACTAGAGTCATGATATCACTATGCCTTGCCCTTCTATGAAGTTTTTCTTTGTATATGTGATAAGTTGTCAATATTTTTTCTAATATTTTAATGTACATGTAGGATCCAATGTTGAATTTGGCTAAGTATACAAATGAGGTTTCAAGAAAAAGTCAAAGAAAGATAAAGGTAATGCAAAATTTACAAAAGATTTCTACTATCTCTTTGTACTCCTAATTTTTTTCTCTTTCTCTTTTTACTTTTATGATTATTAATGCTAGTTTTTGGCTTCTTCCAAAGGTAAGTGAGAAGATGAAAACTCATTTGGAAGAAAGAAGTCACCAAAAGGGTGAAAATGTTATACAAACAACCATTTTAAAGGTATTGTTAGATAGATGTATAATTTTATGATTCTCCTATTTTTAACGTAATGGATTTGATTTTTCTATTTTTAACATGATGGGTTTGATTTTGTTATTTCAAATAGGATTTAGAACACATTGGAAAATCAAATGTAGAGGCATCATGTGAACCTTTACAAGTAAGCGATATTATATTAGAGAAATTTATCATTTATAAGTTTATTATTTTGAATCTTTTTATTTAGGTAAATTGAATATGCTTTAAAATTTTATATATTTTATTATCATGAATGTAGGTGAGCCACATTTCAGAGGAGGATATGGAGACAATCTTATTAAAGTACATGAGAGTGCATACAATCCAAGACATGTACTTTTCTCTCAAGAGTACATATGTCAATCTAAAGAAGGAGAATATTAGTTTCAAAAAACTACTCAAAGGATACGAAAAAGCCTGGAAGTGACATTATGATTTGTGACATTGTGCATTGGCTTATTGCTAAGAAAGTCAAATTAAATGTACAATCCACACCTATTAGTTTAGAAGATGTAGACATAATCCCATAACATTTAGATAATCTTGAAGTACTATTTATTTTGAACATGATGTATGTTGACTACTTTTGGCTCTTTTTTTAAATATGCAAGACTTTTTTGCTTAAACTTTGATAAATAAAAAGATTTATATTTTATAATGCTTTATAGAACTACTTAATCTATTATGTTGTTAAGTAGTATATTAGCACGATTCATAGAACTATCTAGAGGATAAGCTACTAAGCATTCTCTATATAGAGATACAATGGATTCACTATATAATTTCCTAGATACAAATAAGGATATCTAGGAAAAGTACAAACTAGGGAAAATGAAACAGTTTCCTAGATAGGCTACCTAGAAAACACAATGCATGGATTTCTCCACATAGATAAATTTACATATATAGGAAAAATTTTCCTATACAAGCAAATTTTTCTATATAGAGAAAATCTTCCTACATAGGATATTTTTTCCTTTGTAGGAAAATTTTTTATATAGTAAATTTTTACTATATAGAAAAATTTTCCTATATAAAAAAATCCATGCATTGTATTTCCTAGTTAGCTATCTAGGAAAGTGTTTCATTTTCTCTAGTTTGCACTTTTCCTAGATATGCTCATTTATATCTAGGAAATTATCTAGTGAATGGTTTTTTTTTACTATATAGAGAATGAACAAAAGTGCCTTGTGATTACCTTCATTAGGGTATTGGTTTTAATCACATACATGTGACTGCTCATGACGGTACCACATTGCTCTGCTCCAATTTCCCTCATTCTCCATGCACCGTCCATTGCACTCTATGATTCATTGATGAACATACCCAACACCATGATGTGCACATTTCCTCTAGTGACCTACCCCAACCAGCTCCTCTATGATAGAAGTGTTATAGGAGAACATGCATGTTTAAAAAAAGATGCTTATGTAGGAAAAGAAAATATCAAGTTTAGTTCTTTTACCTCTTCATTAGAATTAATATTTCCTTGAGGAGTCAATGCAAGCTCCAAGACCTATGAATATAGACCAATTAAAAAAAGTGATAAACTATGTATTAAGCTTCTTAAATCATAATGCATATAATATATATCAGGGTTCTTTTCAATAGTACTTATGAGTCCAAGGTTCTATTGATTCGTTCAGGTCGTAGATAGAGTTTTTAATTCGATATTAACTTAGCCCATGAGATCTATGATCATAAGGCTCTTGTCTAGGTGTAAATACCAACCTAAGCCATCCTTATCGTGTAACCCTTATCATTGGTTATCAGGATGAATTACTAAAACACTTATTCACCTATTTGGCTGAGAACTATTAGATAGATTTATCCATCCAATATAGCTTCTTCTATCCCCCAATTCGGAGTATTTATCTACTTTTGGGAATCCCATTTGGTGATTCCAATAGATGGTTTCTATAGAAATAATATACCTAAGTCTCTTACATAACTTTACTTTTCCAGATACTACTTGATCCTTTCCATTGGCATAAATTGACCTACTCAACGGCACTATTATTATTATCCTTTCTCACAACCTTAAGTCATGAACTTAGAGCTAACCCTTCTGGTATTCTGAATTTAACTTTATAAGTCTGGGGTTCCAATTATCCTTTTCATCCATCATGGCAACATTTAGGAGATGATGGAGATTACTTTTTTCTGATCCCTCATGCTGTTACTACATACTTGTCACACTAGATTTCTCATTCCTATCTTGAATCCTTAACTAGAGTCATGATATCACTATGCCTTGCCCTTCTATGAAGCATACTGGGAAATTACCCTATTCCCATGGTCACACTTGATTCAAACAATAGTAGAACCCTCAATCCCTCAAGCCAAAGGAGAGCTTACAAGCTCCATGTAAGCTAATTTTCTTACTTTGTTTTCGAATTTTAATGAAAAATTTATGGTTTTCTTGATTTTAATGTTTTGCAAATGATTGAATTAAATTCAAATGCTATGTTTTGCAAATGATTGAATTAAATTTAAATGATATGCCTTTGATGAAAAGGCCACCCCCTTCTCTTCTTTACATTTTAACCTTTCTTAATCCTAGAAAGATTAACTAAATGATTAATTAAACTCTTCTTATTGTGTACTCTCTTGAATTTAGAAAATTGTGTAGATTAGAGTTTTATAATTCTAAATTCGATTAATTAGGTTAAGTGATGAAAGATAAAAATGAGAAATGGTCAGCCATACAAAGGAGGTTATGGCAAAATTTTTCAGAATTTTGTGAAAAAGAAAGTTTGTTTTTATGTTATTCCAAAAGAGTAATTCCCACCATTTTTGCATCTAAAAGAAATATTCTAATTACTCCATGTACATATTCACCTATGAATATGTATGGATATCATTGATATTAATTATTAAATTTGATTTCTATGCATAGAAAGATGCATAATGGATTTTTTTTATTACAAAAGTGTTATTCTTATTAAAATTGATTTCTATGCATAGAAAGATGCGTAATGGATTTTTTTAATTATAAAAGTGTTATTCTTATTAAAATTGATTTCTATGCATAGAAAGATGCATAAAGGATTTTTTTATTACAAAAGTGTTATTCTTATTAAAATTGATTTCTATGCATAGAAAGATGCATAATGGAATTTTTTAATTACAAAAGTATTATTCTTATTATTAAAATTAATTTCTATGCATAGAAAGACGCATAATGAAATTTTTTTATTATAAAAGTGTTATTCTTATTAAATTTAATTTTTATTATTCATATTAAATTTGATTTTTATGCATAGAAAGATGCATAAAGAAATTTTTTTATTACAAAAGTGTTATTCTTATTAAATTTGCTTTTTATGCATAGAAAGATGCATAAAGGAATTTTTTTATTATAAAAGTGTTATTCTTATTAAATTTCATTCTATGCATAGAAAGATGCATAAAGAAAATTTTTTATTATAAAAGCATTATTCTTATAAAAATTAATTTTTATGCATAAATAGATGCATAAAGAAATTCTTTTTATTTTAAAAGTGTTATTCCTATTAAATTTGATTTTATGCATAAAAGGATTTTTTTTATAAAAATGTTATTCCCATTGAAGTTGATTTTATGCATAAATAGATGCATAAAGAATTTTTATATCAAAATTAGAGTTTTCTTAAATTCTATGTTTAAATTCTATGAGTATTTGATAAATGAATAATTAAATACTCTAAGAGAAATTTCTATCATTTTATATTCACACGGATTGTAAAAAGAAAATTCAAGAAATCTATCGAGATCGAAATATTCAGATAAATTATTAATTTATTCCTCATTAGAATTCGTAACTAATTTAGAAATCAGTTAAGTGAATATTCAACGAAAGAAATTCAGTAAAATAGTAACTGAATTATCAAGCCTTTTTTAGAAAGATATTTCAGGAAAAATCTTATCCGACTCGAACCTTGAATCAGACTATGACCAAGACCAAACTCTTTCATCAGTTTTGAGGAAAGAAGATGTGACCAGTTTAGAAAAATACACTCAAAACTCCTACCAAATTTGAAACTAAGTTTGAGACCCTTCGAATTGATCTGTGGATCAAGGTTATAGAATTCGAGGAATTCTGGTATGAAATTCAGAATTCCGATCAAGAAGTTTTGGGGATACTGATTCAAGAAATACCCCTTGTATTTAAAAGAAAATCAAACTGAAAACTTGCATAAAAACCCTGTTTTCTTAAAGGACTGTCTTACGCGGCCAAAATGCTAGAGGGAGCATTTGGTATATGTTTTTCTAAGGGAATTTTGGTTGCAATCAGCTGGCGGGGAGTGTTCAAAGGACGGCTCATGCGGCAAAGCTTGCCCAGGTCTTCAGCAGCATCGGTATGGTTAAAAAATGGTGCGTTTCCAGTACGATGGGCAAGGGCCAAACGAAGCGATCCCTGAGTGAATAGATGTGATGAGATGTGATGTCATGCAAATCAAGATGTGAATGGATGATATGTGATGTGAATGAATATGATGTAATGTGAAACAGGATAGATGTGAATGAATGGATGAGATGTAATGTGATGTGAACCGAGATGTGAATGAATGAGATGTGATGACATGTGAATCAGATAGTTATGAATGAATGGATGAGATGTAATGTGATGTGAACCGAGATGTGAATGAATGAGATGTGATGACATGTGAATCAGATAGATGTGAATGAATGGATGAGATGTAATGAGATGTGAATGAATGAGATGTGATGACATGTGAATCAGATAGATGTGAATGAATGGATGAGATGTAATGTGATGTGAATCAAGATGTGAATGAATGAGATGTGATGACATGTGAATGAGATAGATGTGTATGAATGTGGATGAGATGTGAAGTAAATGGATGTAGATGTGTATGCGATGAAAATGGATGTGAATGTGTATGTGAAAATGGATGTGGATATGTATGTGAAGAATGGATGTGGATGTGTATGTGAAAGAATGGATGTGAATGTATGTGAAAGAATGGATGTGGATGTGTATGTGAAAGAATGTGATGTGATGTGAAGAGATGTGATGTGACATGAATATATGTGGATGTGAAGTGATAAATATGAATGTATGGATAGATGTGGGTAGTCGTACATGTGAACGATTGGATGGATGTGGATGAATGAGATGTGATGTGAAATGGATGTGATGAGATGTGATGTAAATTGGGATAGATGTGAATGGATGATATGTGATGTGATGAGATGTGATGTAAATTGGGATAGATGTGAATGGATGATATGTGATGTGAATGAGATGTGATGTAATGTGATGTGAAACGGGATAGATGTAAATGAATGAGATGTGGTGCGAATGGATGAGATGTGATGGGATGTGAATCGGGATAGATGTGAATGAATGAGATGTGAGGTGAGATGGATGTGATGTGATGTGATGTGGATCGGGGTAGATATGAATGGATGAGATATGAATGAATGTGAGGTGATGAGATGTGGATATGGGTAGATGCGAGTGGATGAGATCTGATGAGGATAAAGGAGGAAAGATGTGATGAGATGAAAAATGATGAGATTGGATGAGAATGGGAATACATATGAAATGGATGTGGATTAAATAATGTGGATTGATGTGGAACAATGTGGAAAGACGAGACTTCATTATAGAAACTTTATTTATGTCCTGTTTTTAAATGATTGTTTTATGTCAAAAATGCTAGGGAAGCATTTTGACCGTCTTGTGAATGAGGTCGTGGAGACCTAACTGATAAAGTTGCAACAGCTCTGACAGAGAGTCAACAGAGGACGTCTCGCGTAGCAAGGTCGGCTGAGGTCTTGACCAGCCTCGGTTCGATTTAAATGGTGAGCTTCCAATACGGTGGATGAGGGACCAAGGAAGCGGCCTACGAGTGAAGCACTAGGTGACCTGCGAAGGATCCTAGAGGATGCTGACCATACGGTGCTCGGGCTCTGGGTTGCCGAAGATACCCACATGTGTGTCGGGAAAGATATTGGAACAAGGAGTAAGAGTTGTTTTCTGAATTCGGGCATGGATCTGGTTGATTGACCTTGCTGGTCCTCAACGGATGAGTCCATGGCTCTTTTATATGGATCTGTTGGTTGATCTTGCTGATCTTCAATGGAGATTCCATTTTGATTTTTATAAGTGAATATATTGCCGGGTACTATGAGCTAGGAACTATCAAAAAGGCCCCTGAGTGGACAGGTGGTAAGCGTTCTGGTTGCCAATGATGCCATAGGTACACCGATGAAGGAAAAATTGGAAATTAGGATTCAACCGGATATTTTGGAGGATTATGATCAGTGATACTATAGTTTCATTAAAAGATTGTTTTAAAGACAGCTGAAACTGTGAAAAAGGCAATTTCATATTGGGTGTGTAAGTGGTGTGACTAGCTTTAAGTTTGCATGAATATCCGGCTAGGGGGCCTGGGAACTCTTTTCCCTGGTACCCAGGACAAAACCTAACCAAATTCTTAAATGGATCCCATCACTACAGTGGTTGGGCGGTTGGCTAACCCACGGGACTGGATGGGGTTAGGCTGGACTGATGGATACCTAAAATGAGACTCAATTCTGTTATGCTACAATAGATGAAGTAAATCTCGGATAAAAATTATTCTATGGAAAAGAATTAACGGCTGTGCCTCTCAATGAGGAAAAAAGCGTTGGTCTCCAAGTACAAGTCTTTTTCTTGATCTGATTATGGGACTTACGGGTTCGGTCATATCAGTTCAGTTAGTTAAGGCTCTTGACTACATTAGAGTAAAATTATCCTGGAGGAATCGCCCGTGCTTTCCAGGTGAGGAAAGTTTTTCCGGGTTTGGTTTTGGAAAAACCGAGGGATTAGTCTCTTGTCTGGATATATGTGGGCGAGGCCCCAAGTGAGGGACCCTGCCCCGTGTAAGAAGTGCTACTTCCACTACTAGTACCCCACATTGCACGGAGGAGACAGGGATCTTTCAGACAAGAAGAGATCGGAGAGAGTGTTTGAAGAAGCAGATATGGTTTTCATTCGTGTTGTACGACCCCAGAGAAGTTCTTTATCTCTAGGGAAGTACAAAAAGCTATCTCCAAGATACTATGGACCGTATACCATCACTAAGAAAATAGGAGATCTAGCTTATGAACTTCTTCTACTGTAAGAAAGCATTATGGGCCAAGGCCATGGACAACTAGTAAGTAGGTGTGAACTCTTGGGTGGAGTATAAATACCAATGTAAATGGGATTATGGCTCATTCATGATAATGTTATTTGTTCCAAGAATCAATGGTGAGCTTCTCCCGTGAGATGCTAAGTGGTGACTCCTTCATGAGCCACTCCCTTGGTGAGGGACTAACCCACCCCTGTTACTTTCTTTCATTGGTATCAGAGCATGGCTTTTGATCCATGATTTTTAATTTTTCTTTTCTTCTTCTCATTTCGTGAAATTTCTGCTTCATTTGATTCATGGGGGAAGGGGATATGGCTAAGGTAGAGTTTGTGGTTCAAATCTGAGCACATGGACCTATTTTTTTTTGGAATGAGTGGACCAAATTGGGGAAAATTTCTAATCTTGATTAGCAGTTGTTAATCAAAAACGTTTTTTGTTTGGGAGCTTTCTTGCAAACCCTAGCCATGGAATCTCAACATGAGCAAAGGGCATTGAGTCTCTCATGTATCTAGCAATGTTTTATGAAGTATTTCACCTATTTTCCATGAGCAATGGGACTCCCAATGTGGCTGAAAATCACTACCAAAGCTGCCCACGTTTTTCACCAAAGTGACCCTAATCTTCATCTCCTTCAACAAATTCAAGCATTAAGGCTTCCCGGGTGACATTGGTGAGTTGCTCCATCACTTCCTTACAATTTTGAAGCATTCTTTCAAGCTATGGAGTGAATTAGGGTTTTATTACACATAAAACCCCCATTTTCAGAAATTGGACTTTAATCATGGCCATTCATGCTGCTCTTTATGCATTATGAATGCTTGAATGCTACACATAGCCATTCAATGCTATGCCTTGCATATTGGCAAAAGTGAGCATAGCTTTGGGCACATTTGGGGGATTGAATAAAATGTTTTGGGTTGGAAGCCTGCTTTTTGGTGACACCGTTTTCCATTGCCGGTTGCACGTTTTTGGTCATAACTCTCTCATACGAACTCCGTTTTTAGAGTTCTAGTACTCAAAACGACCGGCTCGTCGTCCTCTTCGAGACGAGCTATAGGTCTTGAGGTGCAGGATTCAGCAAGTGCTCTCTGTTTTCACTTTTGTACTGGATTTTCTAGTCCCGAGCGGGAACTCGCGCCCAGAACGCGACCCGAGTACACCGCTTCATAACACTTGGATGTTGTTGATGTATGTGGAAATGTATTGACATTGCCATGAGTGGATGTGATGAAGGAAGCACTATGAACCATGTATTATGATATGAATGAGCATGAGTCATGCTATAAATCAATTGTAAGTCAACTCTACTCATTCATTTGAGCTTGTAACCACATTCCACTCACGATTGTACCCCACTTTATTCCTAGAATCTAGAATGAAGTAAGGGTACCTTGGCATTTGGAGGAGAGGCCAAGGGGAGAATATCTTGAATCTTCCTTGCCGTTAGTGCCGGGTAACGCGGTAAGGAAGAGGATTAGGTACTTGGTGGTAAAGAAATGGCCTCAACCTTCACCTTGGATGTAAACTTGGTGAAGGGGTGAGAAGTGCTTGGCCGGGAGATCGGCAAGCATCGACGCGCTTCATCGACCACTTCATTAGACTTGAGCAAACAAGTAAATCCTCTACATCGACTTCTTATGCAAAAGGACAAAATTGATGCCATAAGGTCACATGCTCAGATGGAAAAATGATTGAGGATTGATTTGCTTACAGTGGTCAAATGCATAAGGATTTTAATACTTGATTGAGATGCTTTGATTTGATTGAGATTTGGTGCAAAAAGAGGGGAGACTATGGCAAAATTTTTGCAAAATTTGCCTACTTGCAGCCAGGACAAATCCTTGAATTTCTAGGGTTTTTCAAAAGCTTTTCAAATCTGTCCTGAAAGCACCCGAAAACCTCTTTCAAACAAGCTAAAGATCACTCAAATCGGAGTAGTATTGAGCGGTCAAAGTCAAGAGTTGACTTTTAGCTAGAATAGTTGACTGGTCAAAGGCTGTTGACTTTTTCAGATCTGTTTTTGGGGATTCTTATTCGTCTCGTTGAGAGCTTCGCGTTGATATAAAGATCACCCAAATCGGATACCGTTTGAATAGAGAAAAAAAAAATCAAGTAAGTGGTCTTTGCAAAGGGGGATCAATTAAGCGCATGGAAATGACTAGAGGAGGTCAAAACAAGGGAGCCCGGAATGAAAATGATCAAAGACAACCGGAAGCAATGATGGCAACGAGTTCATCAACGAGGAATGAAGAAAGTTCAACCATAAAAGCACCATCTCCAGATGAATCTCAGCCAATGGAAATGCCTCAATCTTTGGGAACTATTCCGCTAACAGTGGACATGATGTTAATGGCTATGGAGAGTATGTTTCAAAGGATTGAAAATAACCAAACAAATCGGCAACAACAATTTGGTGAACACCTCATGGAACGGTTCGACAAGCGACACCACTACCTGGATGACGTGATGCAAAGAGGGTTAAAAGACTTGGAGAAAGCCATTAGTGCATTGGCTCCTCTCAAGCTCAACCAAGAAGCCGATATGAATGCAATGGATGGTGTACATTATGATGCCAAACATGATGGAAAGCCTTCTATGCCAGAAGAGAACAAAGTAAGACAAATGATGCCACCTCAAATGATGCCACATTCTTCTTACATGGACAAGGGCAAGAGACCTATGGGTGATGCTTCTTATGAGAGATCCAATGCCAGTATTCCAAGAACTTCATCCTTTATGCAAGATGCAAGAAGAGGGTATGAACAGAAGGGATTTAAAGATGCAGGTGATTGGCAATTGGAAGATGAGCAAATGCATAGACACTTGGGTGAAGGAAGAGGATTTGATGATCCAAGAGCACGGCAGAGGGGTTCAAGAATGCATGGTGATTTTAACAATGCTGTGAAGGACAAAATCATATTTAATAAGTTCAAAGGAGAATCAAATTCTATCGAAGACTTTGAAGAGTGGGCAAACAAGATGGATCTCTACTTCGAAATCAGCCCAAGGAGCGAGATTGCCAAAGTCTACTTTGCCTCACTTCATCTTGAAGGTTTTGCTCACACTTGGTGGAGGAGGAAGCAATCTCATGGTTATGTCATCACTACTTGGGAAGAATTCAAGAATGACATGGCAGAAGAGTTTACTTCTCGCATGCAAAGGGACAATCACATTGTGGAATGGGACAAGCTAGAGCAAATCACTACCGTGAAGGAATATTCTCATAAGTTTCTAAAGCTTCTATTATACTTGGACGACTTTGATGAGCATTATCTTGTTGTTAAGTATATAAGGGGCTTGAAAGCTCCTATTGGTGGTGATGTCAAGTCTCATGAACCCGCCACTTTGAAGAAGGCAATGATGCTTGCAGAAATTCATGAAGAAAAGTACTTGACAAGTGGGCTAGCAAAGGGAATATCAAAGGGGAAGTGATCACAAGGACTGAAATGGGTTCTCATGCAAACACAAGACCTAACCTTCCAAGATTTCCTACCGTGTATGGTAGAGGGTCTAATAGACTTCCATTTAAACCACCATTTATGTCCAACAAAGCTACATACAATGAGTCCAAGCCAGCAAATGGGGGTTCAAAAAGCAAGGTTATCAAGGAGGACCGTTTGCATGAAATGAGGCTCAAAGGTCTATGTTTCAAATGTGGAGAAAAATGGAACAAGGATCACTTCAAAGTATGCAAATCCAAGGATATGTCCATAAGCTACATTATCACAGAGGACAATGCTAATCATGAGGAGGAGGAATTCCTTGAATGCAATGATGCCTTAGGATGGGGAGATCCTCATGAGGGTGGAGGTTCTCATGATGATGGTTTTGATGAAGAAAATCCCGAGTTTCCTTTTGATCCGGGTGGGAAACTAAAGTTTGCTCATGACAAAATGGATGATGGGATGCCTCTATGCGTGTGGGATGAAGACAATAGTGCACATACTACCTTGTGTACAATCTCTCATGATGCTTATGCGGGAAGTAAGGGTGCCAACACATTGAGATTGAAGATCAAGGTGAATGGGAGAACAGCATATGCACTCATTGATACTGGAAGCACGCATAGTTTTGTCAATAAAAGGTCTTTGAACACTCTCAAAATGCAACCAACTTCTTTACCAAACAAGCACATGGTGCAAGTGGCCAATGGTGATTCAATGAGTTGCAATATGAAGTGTCAAAGTACAGAATTGGAGTTGTCCAAGAACTACTCTTGCAAAGTTGATCTTTTGGTGATTGAGTTGGGACCAATTGACATAGTACTTGGATGTGATTGGCTGTCCACTTTGAACTCTTTTACCATGAACTTACAGAAAAGTTTCATGAGTTTTGTGCATCATGGAAGGGTTATTACATTGAATGGAATGCAAGGGTCCAAGCTCTTCATGATCAATGCTACTCAAATGAAGAAAGAGTTCAAGAAAGAGGGCTATGTTTATGTACTACAGCTTTGCAAAGAGGAAGATAATAGCAAAAAGGATTGCATCGAAAATGTGGACATGGTTAAGCTACTCAAGGATTATGAAGATGTGTTTACCATGCCAAAATCAATGCCGCCAAAGAGGAGTGTTGATCATGCTATTGATTTGGAACCAAATGCCAAACCAATCAACAAGCCTCCCTATCGTTTGTCAAAGGTTGAAAAGGAAGAGGTGGCAAAGCAAGTCAAAGAACTCATTGACATGGGATGGGTTGAACCAAGTCAATCTCCTTTTGCTTCTCCGGTGCTACTTGTGAAGAAAAAGGATGGTACTTTTCGCATGTGCATTGATTACCGTGATTTGAATAAGATCACCATCAAAAATCGATTTCCAATACCAAGGGTGGATGATCTTTTGGATGAGTTGAAGGGTGCCACATGCTTTTCAAAGATTGATTTGCGTTCCGGATACCATCAAATAAGGATGAAAAGTGGTGATGAGTTCAAAACAGCATTTCGTACAGAAAGGGGTCTTTACCAATTCATGGTTATGCCGTTTGGATTATGCAATGCACCGGCAACTTTTCAAGCATTGATGAACAAAGTGCTTCAACCTTTCCTCTACAAGTTTGTATTGGTCTTTTTTGACGACATACTTATCTATAGCAAAGATGAGGAAGTGCATTTGAAGCACGTGAAAGAGGTTTTGGAGGTCTTGAGGCAAAACAAGTTGTATGTTAAGGAGACAAAATGTACCTTCATGGCACATGAGGTGGAATATTTGGGTCACATTGTGAGCAAGGATGGCATTTGTGTGGATCCAAAGAAAGTGGAATGTATTAGGAATTGGCCAGTTCCTTCAAACACTACTCAATTGAGGGGATTTTTGGGGTTATCTTCATTCTATAGGCGCTTTATTGCCCACTATGCAGAAATTGCAGCCCCAATGACGGATAAATTGAAGAAGGAAACCTTCTTTTGGGATGCCATTGCCAACAAAAGCTTTGAAGATATGAAGAAGATGCTCACATCAGCACCTATTTTGGTATGTCCAGACTTCACCAAACCTTTCACAATAAGGGCGGATGCAAGTGGAAGAGGGATTGGTGCCGTACTTTACCAAGACCATGGAGTCATTGCTTATGAAAGTAGAAAGCTGAATGACAAAGAAAGAGAACTCCATGTGTATGAGCAAGAGATGATTGCTATACTCCATGCTATCAAGAAATGGCACCATTACTTATATGGGAGTCATTTTTATGTGAGAAGTGATCATAGGGTGCTGAAGTATTTCCTCACACAACCCAATTTGTCTCCTAAGCAAAGAAGGTGGGTAGCAACACTACAAAACTATGATTTTGAAATCACATACACAAAGGGCAAAGAAAATGTGGTTGCCGATTCCTTGTCTCGTATGTGGGCCTGCTCATTGTATGCTATTTCTGAGGTGCATAAAGATTGGATCATGGAGATACAAGAAGAGTACTTGTTTGATGAAGAAACCTCACAAATAGTGCAGAAATTACAGCAAGGTGTATGTGAAGAGTTACCCCATTATGAGCTGAAAAATGGTCTCCTCTACTACAAAGGAAAAGTCTACTTGGTTCCTACTTCATCATTTATCAAGAAGATCATGGAAGAGATGCATTGTACTCCTATGGCTGGTCATTTGGGTGTCTACAAGACCTTTGATGCAATAAGGAAAAGTTTCTTTTGGAAGGGGATGTGGAAGAGCATTCATGCTTATGTAAGTGGGTGCCGGTCATGTCAATTGAACAAGGATCCTACACATAAACCGGGAGGTTTGCTTCAGCCATTGCCCATTCCCGAAGGCAAATGGAGTCATATATCAATGGATTTCATTACTAACCTTCCGCGCACAAAGAAAGGGTGGGACAGCTTGTATGTTGTGGTGGATAGATTGACCAAAGTGGCCCATTTCATTCCTTCCAAGGTCACATATTCAGCCCAAAATGTTGCCAAGCAATTTGTTGATGGGGTTTTCAAGTTGCATGGTATGCCGTCACAAATTGTGAGTGATCGCGATGTCAAATTCATGAGCACTTTTTGGAGAACATTGTTTGAATATATGGGAACCAAGCTTACTCCAAGCACCGCCTATCATCCCGAAACCGATGGTCAAACAGAAAGAGTAAACAAATGGGTGGAAACATATCTACGCCACTATTGTCATGATACTCAAAGCACATGGGATGATTGGTTACCTTTGGCTGAGTTTGCTTACAACTCAACATATCATGTGAGCATTGGCATGTCACCCTTTGAGGCTTTATATGGTTACAAGGTCAATTTGCCTATGTTGGTGGGTACATATGAGACTTCTAACCATAATGCCAAGGAGGAAGCTGAAAGGATGCAAGCTTTGTTGCAACAATGCAAAAGTAATTTGAAGGTTGCACAAGAGAAAATGAGACAATATGCCAATGTTCATCGAAGACCATTGGAATTCAAACTGGGAGATTGGGTTCTTTTGAGAATACCAAAGTCAAGATATGCGTCTTTGAAGGGAAGCACAAACACCAAACTAGCTCATCGCTATTATGGTCCTTATCAAGTGATACGAAGAGTTGGGGAGGTTGCATATCAACTCTTACTTCCATCTACAACAAAGATTCATGATGTGTTTCATGTCTCTCACTTGAAAGGATATGTGGGTATGATCGATCAAATGGTTGATGAGTTACCTCCAATGAATGAAGAGGGAATGATTGAATACATTCCAGAAGCTATCTTGGGTACAAGGAAAAAGGTACTTCGCACTCGTACCTTGGTGGAGTATCTTGTTCAATGGAAGGGTTTACCTAAGGAAGAAGCTTCATGGCAACCTATTTCAGCATTGGAGGGATATGAAGCATTGATCGAGCAATATGGGTTGGTGTAAATTCAGCCACATGGAACATTCTTCTCCGAATTTGGGGTATTCATTTGAGGTTTCGAGGACGAAACCATTGGGGAAGGGATGGTTTGTAAGAAAGCATTATGGGCCAAGGCCATGGACAACTAGTAAGTAGGTGTGAACTCTTGGGTGGAGTATAAATACCAATGTAAATGGGATTATGGCTCATTCATGATAATGTTATTTGTTCCAAGAATCAATGGTGAGCTTCTCCCGTGAGATGCTAAGTGGTGACTCCTTCATGAGCCACTCCCTTGGTGAGGGACTAACCCACCCCTGTTACTTTCTTTCATCTACCTCCCCATCTCAAGGTACATAATGTATTCCATGTCAGTTTACTTAAAAAGTATAGACCGAGCCCGAGTCACGTGCTTGATTGATGAAGAGTTGATTTCTCCGACTCAAGGCCAGATGGTACTCCAACCCGAAGAAATCCTTGATGTTCGAGAGAAGGTTCTCAGGACCAGAATCCTCAGAGAATTTTTGGTCAAGTGGAAATTCTACCCTTTAGAGGATGCCACTTGGGAGAAAGAAGAAGAGATAGTAAAGGATTACCCCCACTTTGCGAGATGAGGACATCTTGCATTTTTCAAGTAGGAGAGGATGTAAGATTCCTCCTCAGCCTTGAATAATGTATAAGCTCTTACCTCAATCCCCTGTAATCATCCCCTGTTTCATAATGCAAGAAAAAATATTGTTTTCTCTTGTTTTGACCTAGAAAGAGAAAATATTCTAGAGAGAGGTAATTTAGAATTGAGATATTTTTGAATATAAAATTCCTCCTAACATCTAAGATGAATTCCCTTGAAATAGAAGTTCAAAATGAATTTTCCAATGTGCATTAGGAATTAATTGAATATGTATATTAAGGGCCTTGGATTAAGGTCCATATAAGGTTCTAGAGGGCCAATAGGATTAATCCAAGTGTTGGGATGAGATAAATACAAAGAATAAAAGAAAATACCTCAAAATTGAGTAAATGCTCACATAAGATGAAGAGTTGACTGAGTACAAGGTTTATTAGTTAAAAATTAAGGTATATTAGTTAAAAATGAGATATTTAGGTGAAATGACGCATTCTTGACACCTCAGTAAGGTGGGAAACCCACTTGAGTAGGTGCCTTTTTTATCATCATTGCTTGGGTTTTTTAATTCAAAAAATGTGATATTTTTATCTCGCCTCTCTCCTGGAGCAAACTCGATCAAAAAGGGATCCAAACTAATCCAAATCTTATCCAAATTGGGTCAAACTGAAGCTGTAAGGCTCTAGAATCCAAATGGGCTTGGTTAGTGGCCTCCCTCACCTATAAATAGACCCTCATTCCGTTGTATTTTCATATTAGAGCATTACCACATACATGCATATGCACGCACATAAGTACATACATATATATACATGCATACACAAACTCACATACACAAGTACACATGTGCACACATGGATGTGCACACCCACATACACATCCATGTATACATGCACACATGTATACATACATGCACACGAATACACATTTGCATGTGTACATGCACACACATACACATTCGCATGTTCACACACTTGCACATGGACACACAAACACAAACATACACATTCACATGTTCACACACTTGCACATGGACACACAAACACAAACATACACATGTACACACACTCACACCATACACACGGACACATGCACATACACACACTAGCACATGCACACAATCAAGACACTTACACGATGCATGCAGGCATGAAGTCGACATTGCATAATCACATACACATGTGTATATACTCACACAATCACACAGATGAGCATGCAAGTATATGTGTGTGCATGTGGGGGAGAGGGGAGAGAGAGAGACAAAGAGAGAGTTTCTATGTATGTGTAAGGGGGTGTGAGAAGAGAGAGTACATGCGCATGTGTATGCGAGAGAGAGAGAGAGAGAGAGAGAGAGAGAGAGGTGAGAGAGAGAGAGAGGGTGGGTGTATGTGAATGTGCATGTGTATATGTGAGGATGTTTATATGTGCATGCGTGGGAGATTGAGTGTGTGTCTTTGTGAGAGACACACACACACATTATGTACGCATGCACACATACATGCATACACATGAATGCACATGCATACATGCACAAACATGAATATACACACATACACACTTGCACATATAAACACATGTGTATACACATGGCATGCACACCACATAGAGTACATGCACACACACTTAGACGTACACACACTTGCTCACATGTTGATACACATAGACTCACCTACACAAACATACGCATAGAGTTACACGTTTGTATACGCATACACGCGCATATACACTCACCTACACAAACACACACACTCGCATGCATGGACACACGTACACACACAGAGATATGCACACTTACACACACATATACACTCAAGCTTGCACATACACATACATGCATATGCACACACATAAGCACAAACATATACACACTCACATACACAAGTACACATGCACACATATATATACATAGACACACATGCATACACATTTGCACATGTACATGCACACATTCTCACACACATATACACGTACATATGACATACATCTATATCTATACAAGATAAAGAAAGGGTGCCTACCCTATAAACCTAGCCTTTTTTACGTGGAGAAAGGAGAGGGAGAACTTTTGAAAAGAAGAAAGGAGAAGAGAAGACAGTCTTTGGAGGCTTCTTTCCCACATGACTAGATGCATTAGGGCTCACAATTCATTATCACCATCAAGTCATTTGCTCATTGAATGAGTTTCTTATATATATATAATACATTAGAAAGCAAATTTCCCACCCCTCCTCCACACACACACACACACATACCTTCTAATATTATATTATATGCATGTGTAAGGGAGTGAATATACCTGCCTATACATACATAGATAAATGCACACACACACACACACACACACACATTATATGCATGTGTAAGAGAGAGAGAATATACCTACCTATACATACATAGATAAATACACACACACACACAGATAATTACATACACACATATACATATCATTATGTGCATGTGAAAATATCATAGAAGAAGCATCAAAAGGTAAAAGAAAAACCTCTTCACTTGTACCATCCTCACCTGGACCATCTTTGTCTTCACAAATAGTGTCTTCACAATCTTCTTGAATAGCATGTTGAAACTTCTCAATGACAATATCCCTCTTGAGTTGATCAAGTACCTCAAACATAGCAACTTCTTCTTGGTCACCCACTACATCCAAAGGTATAGCTTTGGGAAAGGTAATTGATAAAGAAGATATATTTACTACATCTTCCACATTGATGCATGAAGCCTTTGATGCTCTTCCACACCATAGGGTAACTCTAGTGTTACGTTAGGGGTAGTTGAGGGTACTTTGGCTTCTTTGGCTCTCTTCCTCTAACACTCCCTTCACATCAATCATTGGCATTCCAAGGAACTAGAAGTAGTCATCCTCCTCCCTATCATCATTAATATTAGACTTCACCTCATCCTCATATTTCTCTCTCAACCTGTCTACGGCCAATAGCAAAATGCTTACCCTCTTAGTTCTTGAACAAGCTACTCCACTCCTAGGACCGAGAGTTGACATTTTGAAAACATGTGGTTGCATGTTCAAACCCAACTCCCCTGGGAAAAGAACGGTATGCAAAAATGGATAACCAATCTTGCTTTTCAAATCCAGAATGGCTTTGAGTCCTTTCGGACCACACACATTGCTCCCTTTAGCTTCTTGAATACATCTCTGAATTCTCTTCTTATCTGACATCGGAGTGACAACCTTAAGTAGGTTATTCAACTCCTTGCCACCAAAATCTCCTTATTTCCCCTCACATTCTTTAATCAAAATGTTAAGGACCATCTCTTGGGCCACATGCACTTTGACTTTCTTAGGTGTTGCATGCGGACTCCCCTTTGCATGCGAGTACAATTGATCTTCAATTATTATCTTTTGCTCCCTATACTACTAATACCCTCTGCACATGGATGGTCATGGTAACCCAAATGCATTGCACATCTAGTATAAATCTCATGATCTTTTGGTACATAATAATATATGACAGCAAGACACTGCTTCACACACTCAGGTGGAAGTCTATAATGACTACACACAAGAAGTTCCACTCTCTTCTCCTAGTCTCCCAACTTGAGGCACCTTTTGCACTCTCCCAATCTAGTGAGTCTCATTCACAACTGAAGCGACCACAATGTGTAGGCACTCTAGATTGTAGCAATGTAGGTGACCTACACACCTACTCAGTCGCACTGTACCTGCAAAGCAATCACTACTACAAGTTACATAGTCTGCCCATATATGACCATCATGTTTATGATCCATTCCCAGCATTGAAGAATTTTTCCCAAGAGGAGGGAGCTCAAAAGAAATATCCATCATAGGACACAGGAAGTTCATCAACAGATACTATTTGATGCACACTTTCAAAGGCAACATGTATACTGCTCCCTCTAGGCTGAACATGAATAAGATAAAAAGCATTCGAGCAATGCAAAGAGGATGTCTGATCCACCACGTTATATTTCTACACAGTTTCCTCTTCATCAAGCACTACCAAGTTGACAGTATATGTAACCTAACCTTATAAAATGCTTGAATATTTGCATCCAACACTATTTCTTGCTATTTTCCCTAATAGTGGGATGGTAGTTTGGTGTATCAGAATAGTCAGGCAATGCCGTGGGAGACGCTTAGACTCCCGCTAGAAATTCTGGATTCAAAACACCAATCCTTACCTGGCCATGAGGAGCATTACAGACTCCGCTCAACTGGACAGGCTCATGATAGTGTTTCCCAAGTCTTATTCGACATCACACTCACACTCTCTCTCTTACACAGCATGTACCATTAAGCAGAAACATAACACACAGAAATCCCAGAATAACATGTGACACAGATGAGAGAGGCAATGGCAAGAGTAAAACGGATTACAGAGTGACACAGAACTGGTATCTAGCACAAATGAACATTTGCCAGATTCTACATGCCACAAGCTTCATGAAATAAGCGTCAACTAACAATGAAGGTTTAACAATGTTATACTTCATCACACTAACAGTAAATCATCACACACTACTCTCAACACTCCTTTACTCTTAGCATCATCTGTTGGTCACCCTTTTTAAATAGTGCCTTCTTGATCTTGGCAACGGCTCCATGGCGGTTATAATCTGCCACCTTCACACGTGTGCTACCGAGGTGGTGCTCACATCGTGCGTCGTGGGTTCTACTCCGCCTGCTGCACCCACTGGTCCTTTTGCCCACTACTGCACTGTCAAGCGCAACACCTTGCACTCTTGGTGTTTGAGCTTCTGCTCCTAAACCGATACCCTTGACAAATCTTTGCTTTTTTTATAAACATCTTTGGGGGTGT
Organism: Cibotium barometz; assembly: GCF_041138505.1. NCBI lineage: Eukaryota > Viridiplantae > Streptophyta > Polypodiopsida > Cyatheales > Cibotiaceae > Cibotium > Cibotium barometz. The sequence continues at coordinate 46,144,504 of NC_141054.1, read as the reverse complement.
ATGATTTGGGATGTACACCTCATCGGTGTAGGTGGATCCTCTTTAGTTTTAATGCGTGTTCTTTTAAACATCCCAGACCCCTATTGCTTGGCTGCACTATTTTTTGATCAAAAAGTCTCACCACCAGTCTGAGTGGAGTTTGCCTCAGAATCTTTTTCTCTGCCATAGGTATTGGGTTGCTTCTTCATACTCTCTCAGATTATCTGATGATGAGCTTTTTGTCCTCTCTGCCATTGGTTCTTCGGTGCCCCATTTCCACATATTGGTGCTTGTGGGTGGTTGCATTTTGGGTGGCAGCATCCTTCTTCCCTCCTGTGTCTCTGAAAACGAAAATTGAGAGCATGGGTGCTCTAGGGGAAGAGGTTTTCGGATTAGTATGGACTTTATTCTTTCTGGATTTTTAAAATATTGAGGAAATTCTATGTTTTCCTTTAGTAACTCATAAAACATGACATGAGAGGCTTTAAAAAATGGGTTTTCCATGCTGGCCCATGGAGCAGAAGAACTAGTAACTAGTCGGTTCTTTAAGCATTCATTTTCCTTGACCAAAGCTTGGTTGGCATCCTGCAGCTTCCGGACCTTAACCGGCAGTTCTCGTTCTTTTTTGGGTACTCTGGGCGTCAGCATCTATGGGTTTTCTGTGGCTAGCTCCGCATCTATTTTTACCTTTGAAAGTTCTGCTTGGAGTCTTGCAATTTCCTCTTTAGCTTCCCTTAGCTCCAACTTCCATTGCAATCATAGAAACTTGATTTTTATGTAGCTTTTGCATTTTATTTGATAAATTTATATTGCTATTGATACATTCTTTTTGCAATCGGGAATATATTTATTTTTTAGAACCTAGATTATTGCTAGGTTTGTATGGTCGAGACACTTACAACGAGAGCTTTGGGCTCCTTGGAATTTACAAACTAAGATTGTGAAAGATCGCAGATCAACTTCATGTGAACATGTAATGTTTGTGGACTTACTTTTATAGGGGCATAGCTTGCACGACCATGGGCAAGAGCCTCCTCCACTTCCGAGACGATCAAAGTTGACCTCATCCCGCCAAGACCAACCTTCGGTCCTCCTTCCTCTATTGCCACCGCTGGAACGAGGTGCAGGGAATGGTTGCTATATGAAGATGCCATTGAGGCAAGGAGGCTTGAAGTTAGAACCAAGAGAGTAGTCTAGTCACTATTGAGTAGTGACTAGTATGCACGATGCACATGACATGTGTGACATGTGTGTGTGTGCGCGTGCTTGCCAATGGAGAGGCTAGAGCAAGAGGTTGGTGTAGGAGAGTAGTGACTAGGTCACTAGTGTGGCATCATGGCAATGGGCATGCGTGTGTGTGTGCTTGCGAATGAAGAGAGGTGAGTGTAGGAGAGTGTCTTGAGAGTTGAAACTTGAGACAATGTATTATAAATTATGTCACAACTTACAAGTGTGTAGGAGAGCTTGCTGGGTTGCCCAATGCCACTTGAGTCTTGATCCTTGAGGAGTGTTGAGCTTGAGCCTTGCCCGGTTGCCCAATGCCACTTGAGTCTTGAGCCTTAAGCAATGAGGAGTGTTGAGCTTAAGCTTGCCACTTGAAGTAGAGCCAAGGAGAGGATAAAGTAGAGCCAAGGAGAGGGTAGGTCATCGTACAGCAAGTGCAAGGAGAGGGTAGAGCCATGTGTAGAGGGTAGAGGGTAGAGGGGGTGTGTGTGTGTCTTCAAAACTCAAGTAGGGGTTGTTTTATAGCCATAGGGGCTGTTTTATAGCCATAGGGGTGGCCCGAAAGGGACTCCCCCCCCCAAAGCCCTCCACCCCCCCCAAAAGTCACCTTCAAACGGTCATCTTTGACCCCCCAAATGGTCATATTGACCCCCCAATGGTCACATGACCATCCCGTCCCCCCTAGCCATCCCCCATAACCACAGTTGTCCCCCCGTCCCCATGTTTTCTCCGTGCCACTCACATCCTTGTTACCAATACATACACTTAATGAAAGCTACACTCTTACAAATGTCATGTATATTCCATCTATCATACGGAATCTTGTATTGGTTGGGCAAATGGCCGAGTGTGACCTAGAAGTTTGTTCAATAAGTATCGTTGTACGGTGCATGACATGAATGCAAATATACATGTAGTTGCACATGGAAAGAAGATCAAGAGAATGTTTGAGCTATATGCCATTATACCTAGCATGGATGGGAAGCTTTACGCCTTAACAAATGTTAAAATTTCAAACATAGAAATGTGGCAGAAGAGGACTGGATACATGAATTTGATTTTTCATGGAAGACATGGGTTTATGTAATGCGTGAGAAGTCAAAGATATTTGCACATTTCAAGGCTTTCATAGCCATGGTGGAGCAACAAACACTACGTTTCATTTGTTGATGATTTTTCGAGGAAGACATGGGTTTATGTAATGCATGAGAAGTCAGAGGTATTTGCACATTTCAAGGCTTTCATAGCCATGGTGGAGCAACAAACATGCATGTATATTGGGACCATCCATTTGGATGGAGGGACAGAATACATGAGCACCAAGTTTGATGCCTATTTGAGGTAGTGTGGGATACATAGGCAAGTGACTTGCAAGTACACGCCATAACAAAATGGCATTGCAAAGAGGAAAAATAGAACCATTGCTGAGGTTGTGAGAGCTACATGAATGAGAAGAACATGCCAAAATAATATTGGGCAGAAGTAGTTGTATGTGTGATCTAAATTATGAATAAGACATCTTCCACAGCAATACTGGTGCATGACAAGATTCCTGAAGAGGTGTTTACAGGCGTCAAGCCTGATTTGTTGCATTGGAAAGTGTTTGGATGCATTTGCTATGTGCATATCCCTGATAAGAGGAGGAAGTTGGATCCAAAGGTCAATAAATGTATCGTCGTTGGCTATGCATTGAAGTCGTAAGCATATAGATGCTATGATCCTATCACATAGGAGTTAAACACCAGTAGAGATGCTATATTTGACGAGTTGGGTACATGGTACAAACCTACACATGTTACATGGGTGATGGTGTGCTGGATATGTCTCATGGATAGCCAAGAGTAAATGCATCAACCGCAAGTGGAAGTGGTGCTACGATAGAAGGAAGTGCCAACCCATGGACCGACAGACTTAGGCATAATGTAACAACCTAATCCACTTTAGAGGAGTTAAAGTATGGATGGCTTAGCCATTGAAAATTAGTGTAATTCAAAAATTGGTTATAGCGACATTATGTTAGCTACAGTCAACCCCAATTCACACGGTGTTGGCAACAAGAGATGATGCAAGAGAGGTGTATCACAACCCTGATGTTACTTCTAATAAGGCTAGTTTGGAAGAGGAATTAGGCATAAATTCAGTGAATTGTGGTATACTAGGGAGTGTTATGCCACATAGAAGTGGCAGAGTTAGATATCCTCTAGCAAAGAGGTTGACATATGAGGGCTTTATGGTTGAACATCATGCATACATGTCAAAGGTCATTGCATGTTGATGGGTGTACAAGATAAAGTACAACTTTGATGGTAGTGTGAATAGGTACAAGGCTAGACTTGTGGCAAAAGGCTATGCACAGTAGTATGGTGTGGATTACGAGGAAAAATTTACCCTTGTTGTTAAGATGACTACTATATGCACAATTTTTTCCTTGGCTATGGCTACCAAAATGAAGTTGCATCAAATGGATGTGAAAAATGCATTCCTCAATGGAGAGTTGATAGAGGAAGTGTATATGCAACAACCACTGGGCTATGAGGATGCACGGAGTCCACGCAGTCTATGGTCTCAAATAAGCACCTCGAGCTTGGCATGGGTGCATTAATACATTCTTATAGGAGGGGATTTCAGGCATGTCCAATAGACCCATCCTTGTTTGCCTTTGTACAGGATGGTCATAGGGTGCTACTCATTCTTTATGTTGATGATTTGATAATATTGACTAGCAGTAGTGAATAGGTGATTGCTCAAGTGAAGCAAAGATTGCATGATGAGTTTGAGATGAAGGATCTTGGGGAGTTACGTTACGTACTTGGTATAGAGGTGGCGAAGGATGGCTATGACACTTGGATGCTTCAGTGCTATTAGTATGCATCACACATGCTTACAAAGTATGGTACAATAGGATGCAAGCCTATCAATACACCCCTTGATCAAAATAATAAGTTGAAAGTGGATATGGGTGCAAAGATTGAGGATGTTAACATGTTTTGAAGAATGGTGGGCAGTTTCATCTATCTCACCATTACTTGCCACAATCTCAATTATGTAGTTGGTGTAGTCAGCTAGTTTTATGCAAGTACTGAGGAAGCCTCATTTGGATGCTATGAAATGCATTCTAAATTATGTGAAGCAATGCTAATTTATGGTTTGCATTATGTGGCTAGTTTAGAGCCTACATTGTATGCTTAGACAGATGCTGATTGGGTAGTTAGTGCGGATGATAGGAGATCTACTTTAGCTTATGTATTTAGCTTGAGATGTATAGATATTTCTTGGTCATCAAAGAAGCAAATGATGGTGGCCTTATCTTCTACAAAGGTTGAGTATGAGGGGAAGTGAAAGCCACATGTGAGGCGGTGTGGATATGTATGCTCTTGACATAGGTTGGATATGAGGTTGTGGATGTAGTACCTCTTATGTGCAATAAGATTAGCAGCATCATGCTTGCTAATAATCTAGTCTTTCATGGTCGCACAGAGCACATAGAAGGAAGTTCACTATCATTTTTGTCCTTAATTGAGCGATAGACTTGAAATATGTGCCAACTAAGGAACAAGTTGCAGATGTGTTTATTACCAAAGCGCTATCGAGAGACAAGTTGGAGTATTTTTGATCAATGAGCATGGGAGTACATAGCTGGAGTGAAGCAAGCTCAAGCATTATCGAGAGAAAAGTTAGAGTATTTTTTGATCAATGAGCATGGGAGTGCATAGCTTGAGTGAAGCAAGCTCAGGCACTCGTCCCCCTCCATGACTTGAAATATATGGAAATCAGGATGCCAAACTCTATCCGCCAGCATAGCATAAATAGGTGGAGTACTTGTGTGTGAAGAATAAGCAGAACACGTAGCACACTGGTATCCCACATAATCACATGTAGTGTGTGTTGGTATCCCACATAATCACATGTAGTGTACATGCAGTGTAGACTAACAAGCTTCTAATGAACCCAAGATAGACCCGTTCACTAAAAGGCACAAGGAGAAGAAGGCAAGCGTTTCTAAATAGGAAGAGATTCTAAAAAGCTTAGCAGAGATGCGATACGGTTTGTAGCAGGGCATGCTAGCATGCAACGGCAAGTGGTGGCAAGTCGTTGAAGGGTTGGACCCTGCAATATCTAACTACAGTTTGAGTGGTGGAATCAACTAGAGTTTGAGAACTAGACATGTGGTTACTATAAGTGGATCCTGTAAGTGACACATGACATATCCAAAGAAATCAATCAATATGTTGCCAATTTCCACCAACATTTCCAAGCAAGGGTGTGTTGATGGTTCTTTTTAGTTGGCATCATTTGATTTAAGATCACAAAATCATAAACTTCCATTATCCCATAATTTGATATTTTGAATGTATTGGAGTTCTATATCAAGATGTTAATGGCAACACATGTATGGGATGTGGACCACGGGTTTTCCTGTTAGAGTCAGAGTGTGCCACAAGTTTTTGAAATGGCAAAGAAGACGAAGAAGAAGAAGAAGTGTGGCCTATGTCTAAAGGAAGAGCATCACACTAAGCTTTGTCCATATCTATGCAAGCCATGTCTTGAAGGAAGTCCATGTGAGTGCTATTATATGGTTGACCTTTGCCAAGAATTGTATGCCATCATTAAGAAGTGTCATCATGCATGCAAAAAGTATTCAAGGGAAAATTTAGAGAGAGCCTTAGAGGAGCTATATTCATTTGAAGTGTGTTGAATGATACATGTGCATATTATGAAGATTGTGTGGGTAAAAGATGTAGGTATTTGGTAAATAGAATAAGACCGGGTGGTAACTTTCAGGAGATGTGGGTGCATTTTGATCACGTGCATCATGTTCATGGTTAGTCTACAATGGGGGCTTTTGTTTACGATCCTTTCCTTAAGGAACCTCTAACCATTGCTACATATAAATTTAAAGTTGAGGATAGGTATGCTCAGAAAGAGTTTTGGAAAATGTTAAATGCTGCAAGAATGTGGTTATGCTAAACCTGAGTTCAGGGGTTTTATGGCTGATGAGGCCGGTGCAAATTGGATTGTAGTGCACTCTGTTTATTTTTGTGGGAAGTGTAACCCAGAAAAAGAATGATCATGTGCTTTTCATTGGGAGCAAAGCATGGTGAATCATACAAATACGTGTTTTAGACCACCTTTCCATGAGGAGCACAAGATCTTGTGTAGAAAGTTGAAGAATGCAAGCTCGGATGTTGCGCGGCGGTAAATTGTAAACAAGCTTTATAGAGCAGTGGTGGAGAAACGGACATGTTGTGGAGGGTGAGTTGCCATCGATGGAAACATCGCTTGCATGGTGGAAAGTGCATGCAATGCATTGGAGTTCTTGGTTTTTGACACAAGACAAAGATGGTCCTTTCTTGCCGACCACAAACCTTTCTGAAAATAAGCACTCTAGCATGAGAGCAGTTGTTGATTATAAGAAGCAATTGTCTTGGTATGAGGCTACTAATGTTGACCTTTCAATGGCTATGTTGCAGAGTGCACACAGTAATGCATACTTGGTGGGTGGTTATACTAGGACTGGACCCAAACTGCAAGAAATCAAGGAGCGCTTCCTTTCAAGGAATGTTGGGGCATCAACGAGCAAAAGACTAATTGACTTGACCCATAGTTCAATGGAAGAGGCTAATCTAGATTGCCCAAAAGTGGACCAAGAGCAGAAATCTGTGTGACATAAAAGACCTATCTTGGCATGTCCAGGTGTTGTGCTAGAGAATGATAGCCATAGGCCAAAGTACGTGACTGTGATAATCAACAAAAGAGGACCAGCTATTTTGACACCTCGAAAATCCATGTCACCCAACAATCAAGAGAAAAAACTAGTGAAAACACTATGGGGATAAGATGGACAGAACCTAAGTCTAAAGCTACATGATTTGGATTTCTACAAGATACAAGCAGTGATGCGGTGCCTTGATTAATCCACATGGTGGACCACAGCAAGGCAGTGTGCTTGCACTTTGTTTTTGGGGATGACATACTTACCCGGGACATGATGGTACCTTGGGTGGCATTCGGGAGGGATTTGTTTGGTTCTATGCTAATGTGAATACACATTGGTGGCAAGTGGGTGATGCACCACCTAGACCCACTCCAGGTGTTTGGCCAATTGCAAAAGGTACAAACCTTACAGTGGAGGAGGTGGCTGATCTAGAGAGAGCAAGGTTTCTATTGGACACAAGTAGCACCATCCCACAGAATCCAACATCGATAGTAGGGTCAAGCCTACCACCAATACATGCAAGCTCATGCAAGCCTAAGTATCGGGCTCGTAAGGTTGTTCGTTTTGGCGCAAGAGGCTCATTAAAGAATTCCAAGCGAATGTACAGAAAAGTCGTTCGATTTTAGTTTGCATTGTTCAAGAAGACATTATCGTCTGTAATGAATTGCACATGTTTTATTCCAAGCGAATGTACAGAAAAGTCGTTCGATTTTAGTTTGCATTGTTCAAGAAGACATTGTCGTCTATAATGAATTGCACATGTTTTATGTGAGTACGAGGGATCATGTGCTGCTGGAGTGAATTATGCAGTGAATGTGTTTGAGTACCCAAGCTGCTCTTGTCCAAATTTCCCAAAAGAAGAAGCAAAGCATGAGATGTACCTCCCTTGCAAACATATGTATTATGTTTTGTTGCAAGTGCTGAATCTTGATGCGGTTGTGCATGAGTTTATACACCAACAAGCTTTGACAAAAGTGGAGCTATTTCAAGCATTGTCTCATTGTCGCGCTACCATGCAAATGTTGTAGAGCCATAGGGCATTGTTGGATGTCCGAATGAATATGCATTGACAAATTTTGGGGTGCTAACTACAAACGCATGGCAAATGTTATTGGTCGCCCATTTTTTGGTCTTGGGAGGAGAATATGTGTTGCATTAACTGTTGGAGTTCTATTTTTTGGGTTTCCTAGTTTAAGGTTTCTTGTTGTTGTTGTAAGGCTTTTTCTTTAATAGAAATTAAGATTCATTGTTTGAGGTTTCTTGTTGTGGTCGAGCTTTTTTTCCCTATATAAAAAGTAAGTTTGTGGTTGGACGATCCAACGGTGATATATTCACGAAAAAATACAACAAGTGTCTTCATGTTCATTATAAATCATTGCCCCACCACTCGAAACGCGTTCTCGCTCATTCCCTCTCGCTCTTGAAATGGCCGCATCCTCCCTATTTGGCAGTGTGCCAAATCTAATCCAAGCCATCTCTCTAAACCATTTGGCCTCTTAGGCCACCTTCCCATGTGAATACGGGGATGTCAAGTGCCCAGGCTACTTAACCATGGCTACTCCTCATAATGTGGGCCATACAAACATGAGCTAGCTCGATGCCTAGACAATACAATATGAGGGTGGAGTATTAATATCCAAAAAGGTTCCCCTAGAACCCTACATTCCACGCTCATCATGAGTGGTGAATTAATTCTTGCATTAGTCTTTGTAATGGTTTCAACTTCAACAACAACTACATAAAGAGTTTGAATGACTCACCTTCTTGTACCACATTATATATTTACTTGTAAGAGCACTTAATTGTACTTTAAAAAAAATGGATGACCAATATACAAATAAGTCCTCCAAAGTCCATTTGACACAATAGTCCTACAGCACAACCAAGAAGCTATTATCATACATTGCTTCAATGTATCAAAGATTTACACTCTCATTATGATGATTGTGTCTACGTTCCTCTATACCCTTCATCTCTTCTCCTCCCATTGGTAATAAGCCTTCGAACCCCTCTAACCTCAACCAAAAACATTATAAGCCTACTAGTGATTTCCAATTAAAAAATTTGAGAAAAAACAAACAAAAAAACCATGGAAAAATAGATAACTTACTTTAGCCCACGCTTTTATGAAAAAAAAACAACAAAATGTATGCTCACAGATCATCTTTGATATCCAAACTCGAGAAAATTTCCTAAACTTTTAGGACCTTATATCCCTTTTGATCAGCAGAGGAGGAGATGAATGTCAGGAGTAAATTATCATCTAATAATATCTAGGAGCATGCCTTCTACTCAGACACTCAAACATAAGTAAAGGTAGAGGAAAATCTTCATTTAGACGCTAAGGTACATGCTAACATGGAAACATAAATCATGGAGAGCAACAACAATAGGATTCCATTTTGCAAACAGATGGAAGAGGCCACTCTAGAGGCAGGGGAGCTAGAGAGGCTGAGGTAGATGGCAAAGAAATTAGAGTGGAAATAGCATAGAGTGCTATTATTATGGCAAACTAGGGCACATAGCAATGGACTCCTATAAAAAGCAGAATGATATAAAAAGTGAGATATTATAGCAAGAAAACTATGCATTGTCAAGTAAGTAAGTTGAAGATAGTAGTGAGAAACTTTTTATGATGTAGCATATGCTGAGTTCCATGATTACATATGCATCAAATTTAGGTGATGTATGGTATTTTGATTCTAGTGCATCTACCACACATAACCAGCCATGGCAAGTGGTTCAAAGAATTGAAGGATTTGATACAACACTCCCTTTTGCACATGTTCATAAAGTTCCTTTAACTATGTAGGATGGAAAAATGAAGTACCTTGATGATGTGCTTCATGTGCTAAACATAACAAAGAACCTAGTTTCTATTGGTCAAGTGAGGTTTAACCCTCATGCATGCTATGTGGAAGATTTCAATAATCAATGTAGCTTGGTTACAAAGTAAAACAGAGTTGGTAGAATGTTACATTGGATGTAAGCATACCTAAAGGTAAAGGCTGCAATGCACATGGTACAGGTGTGATTACATGCATGCTATGTGGAAGATTTCAATAATCAATGTAGCTTGGTTACAAAGTAAAACAGAGTTGGTAGAATGTTACATTGGATGTAAGCATACCTAAAGGTAAAGGCTGCAATGCACATGGTACAGGTGTGATTACATGCGTTGATATTTGACACAAACACATTGATATTTGGCATAGATGTATTAGACATGTGAATATTACAATGCTTGAAATCTATACAAGGTAGCCCATAGTGTCATTATCGGTTTGCCAAGTTTAAAGTGGATAGAATGTACAAAGTATGTGAAGCGTGCTATTTAGGCAAGCATGCATTTTCACATGATAATCATGTAAATCAAAGAACTTTGGATGTGGTGCATTTCGATGTTTGGGGACCAAGGACATCATCAATCAAAGGATAATTATAGACCTTTGATGACCAACAAAGATAGCATCAACCAAAGGATGTCATTATTATAGATCTTTAATGACCACACTAGAAAAGTGTGAGTGTATGTCATGAAAGAGATAAGTGAAGTGTTTACTTACTTTAGAACTTCAAAGCTATGGTAGATATGGACAAAGGAATGTACATAAAATATCTAAGATCAGATGGTGTGGGATAATATTTCTCCCATGAATTGAGTGGCTACTTGAGAGAGCATGGAATAAAGAGGCAATTTACATCCCCACAACAAAATGGGATTACAAAAAGGAAAAAGAGGCATATTGTAGAAGTTACCCATGTATTGATAAATGAGAAAGGGATGCCTCATTATTTTTGGGATATAGCAATTGTAGTTTATATCATGATGAATATGACGCCCGTTGGCTGTTAACAATTCATGGGATGACACATGAATAAAAGTTTACTGAAACAAAACCAAATTTGGCACACTTGAAAGTGTTTCAGTGCATTGCTTATGTACATGTACTAGATGAGGTAAGAAGTAAAAGTTGGATCCCAAGGTAGAAAAATGTATATTCATCAGTTATTCCCTTGACCAAAAAGGTTATAATCCCACTATGCGTGAGATGCAAGTGAGTAAGGATGCTATGTTTAATGAGATGTTGTGTTTGGTATATATGCTAGCAAAGAATTCTATGTAAACTGAAGCAAAGAATCAGATGGGTGTCTTAAATGATGAGCAACAATCCATAGGCACTTAGTGGACCAAGAGATTCCTCTAGCAACAAGTTTGTTATGAGACCTTGGTCAGGCAAGTTGAGGTAGAATGTTAGGGATTATGATGTGTCATGTGGTGGTACCATAGGTGCTAAAAATTTAGCAAGTTTACATGTATCATGTAAGGAAAAAAAAGAAAAGGTGGTGGGTCAGCCTTTTACAATGCCTAATGTTTCAGCAGGTCACTCCTTTATTGATGGAGATAGTGGCTCAGGATGAAGCCTTGATGAGAAGTTTGGAGATAGTGGCTCACTCCTTTTGTTGATGGAGATAGTGGCTTAGAATGAAACCTTAATGATGAGTTTGGGAACCTTGCTATTGTTACACCTAATGTACAAAGAGCCAAAGTAGTGTTGAGGACACTTGGTGCACAAAGAGCTAAAGTAGTGTTGAGGACACTTGATGTGTACAAAGAGCCAAAGCAGTGTTGAGAACACCCAGGTGTATGCATGTCAACTAGAGTCAGATATCTAGTGGAAAAATTAAGATATGATGGCTATACAGTCCATCATTATGCACATATGGTCAAAGCTATATAAGAGGTAGAGCCAACATGTTTTGAGGAGGTACTTGGTCATAAGCATTGGGAAGATGCCATGGATGAAGAGATGGCTACATTGGATGCTATAAGATATGGGATTTAGTGTCTTTGCCTAAGGAAAATAAGGTAATGGGTCTAGGAAGTGTCTCTGCCTAAGGAAAATAAGGTAATGGGTCTAGGAAGTGAAGCATAATTTAGATGGTTTTGTTAACAGATACAAGGCAAGATTAGTTGTTGTCGAGGGATATGCACAAACGTATGGCATTAACTATAAGGAGATATTCACCCCAATTGCTAGGATAGCAAACGTGAGAGTAGTCATTACAACTAAGGAATGATCTTTACATTAGATGGATGTAAAGAATGCATTTTTACATAATGACTTAGAGGAGGAAGTTAAAATGGTGCAACCATCTCGATATGAGGATTATGCACACCTAGATTTTGTTTATAGGTTACGCAAAGCCTTATATAATTTAAAGTAGGCACCTAGAGCATGGTTAGACAAGATAAGGGAGTATCTTATCACGATACTAATTTCTCACTTTATTTGAGAGAAAGACTGACAAAGAGATTATGCTAGTGGGTCATCTATGTTGATGACTTGATTGTCACACGTGATAGTGATGATGACATTCATGAGGTGAGGATGCTTCTTAAGAAGTTTGAAATGAAAGATTTGGGTGAGCTACAATAAAACTTATTAGAGGTGATTAGATCATGCGATGGGATTTGGCTTTTGCAGAGGTAGTATGCTTTAGACATGTTGTGTCCAAGTATGGGATGACAAGGTGTAAGTCAATCACAGTGCCATTGGAGTAGAGCATCATATCAGAGAACATGAGGTTGTGTATAGATGTAGGTGTTCGCTTGGAGGACCCCACTATATATAGGTGTATAGTAAATAGTTTGATTTACATGGCTATACCAGTAAGTGAGATTTGAGCTATTCAATTGGATTGGTGTGTTAATTTATGCAACCCTGAGAAAGCCACATTTAGATATACGGCTAGGAGGATATTGAGGTACATTAAGTCCACATCACATTATTATCGATTTTTCTATGAGACTGGGATATAGGTACAAGTACATGGGTACACATATGTAGATTGGGCTAGTAGTGTCTTAGATAAGAGATCTACTAGCAAATTTATGTTCTCTTTTGGGAGTGCTGCTTTTAGATAGAGCAACAAGATGCAGCCACCGACGATTACCTTGGTGAGTATAGAGGCTGAGTACATGGACGATGCTATGGCAACATGTGTAGTATCTTGGTTTGTAGAAGCTACTTGTAGATATGGGTGAGCCCATGGATAGGGCAGTTGTCATCTATTATAACAAAACATGAGTAGCAGTAACCCATTATGTCATGCTAGGAGCATATTAAGGTGCATTATCGATTTGTGAGGGGGCGAGAACGAATTTGGTTTATATAATCATAGAGGATCAAGTGGCTGATATCTTCACAACAGCATTGGGTATAGAGAAGCTTCGTAGGTTTGAAAGCTTACTCGGAGAGCTCAAGGGGGGGTGTTGAGATATCGAGCTACATATATATGGATGACACGCTAGGATAGCACCTTTGCACTTATATCACTAGCATAGTTGGTGGATATCATGGTTGATTTATTGCTAGTGATTTATATGCTGAGTGATAGCAGCTACTCTGGTTTATTAGAGTTATGGCATAGTTATAGCGTCAGCTCATATAGTCGGGTTCACAAGGGCTTCACACTATGGATCTTGTATATTTTAGTAGCAGATTAATTTCCCTTATAATGTGTAATCTTATATTTATATTATGGTTTTAGAGATGTGAAGAAGATAAAAGAAAATTCAGCCATCCATCTCTCTTTCTTGTGAGCGTGTGTATTCTTGACCCTCTCCCATGCATTCTTCTCATGTTAACCCATTTTGGGGATTAATAGTTGCCACCCCACTAATATTCTACATTAAAGAGCAAAGATAGACACACTAAAAGGACGCACAATCAAGCTATGAAGCTAGGAAGTGATGTGTTCAAATCTACAACTTGGATGGGTGCCCAAAATGGTCTACTGGAATACTTATGGCGATTCCCTCTTTGAAAGCATGTGGTAGTAAGCTAGGATGAATCCCTTGTGAGTTCACTTCATACATGTATTATGAGATTAAGCATTGTATAAGCAATTGTCCATTTAGAGCTTTGGGCGTATCCGATTGGCCACAGTTTAAGTGTGTGTTAACACTTCTGGTCTTGTATATAATTCAGTCAACATGCTCTATTTTGCATTAGAGTATTGCTCTTGTGCTGACCTCTCTTTAATCTTCTTCTTCTAATACCACACTAGTTAGCTTAAATGAGTGGTGTGATATGAGAGGAGCCACGAGAGGACCCATGATGCAATTTGACAACGCTCACAGGAGGGAGCAACGAAAGTAGCTATACACCAAGGTGTGACACTTAGAGACCTCAACAAGGATTACGAGTGGCTGCGCTCAGCCACACCAATGGAAATATCCCCATGACAGTTGTAGCTTGTTAAGGTATTTCTCTTGTGAATGTGTTTCTAGGAGAGACCGGAATGGGCCATGATAACCACAGAGAGAGAGAGAGAGAGAGAGAGAGAGAGAGAGAGAGAGAGAGAGAGAGAGAGCCCATGGTTATAAGATAACTTTGTATATGAGAAAGGGAGAAGATACTTGAGTAGCAACATACATATTGACACACAATTGCTATAATCAATACTATGAAGTAGCAACATACATACTAACACACGTTCAATTGCTATAATCAATATTATGATTGAATAAAGTTGAGAATCTAAGAGTAAAACCATTTAACATCAAACATTAAACAACAACGCAACATTTTTGGCCCAAGAATAAGGAATTACTAAGGCATCAAAATGCTCTTTTTTAGGTTTTTGATTAGTTTGATTGGAATATACCATGTTCGAGGGTTATGGAAGGCCTTTTTTTAAAAGCAATATATCAATTCGAATCATCCTTTTTTGGCAATGTGTTGACTTGTGGTCTGCATGCCTTATCTACATTATGTAGGGGGCTATCTTTCTTTCCTTTATGGCTGGGTGAATCGAGAAGACCCCAACATGATCGCAATCGCAGGAGATTGAAGGAGGCCCAGTCCGCATCTCTCTTTACTCTCACATACACATAAGTGGGACCCATTGTCTGACTCTCTCTATCTCTAAGAGCAGTCGTGAGTACTGTCTCATGAGCAAGGACATGCACCTCTCTTTGTCGTGTGTTTGTGTGTTGGGGGGAGGGGAGAGGGAGGAGTTGAGAGGAGGGTGGGGTCAATCGAGGATCACCTAGTGTGGGAGGATCACCTGGCATCGTAATTATAGTCACATATTCAAGCTAAGCTCTCATTAATTAATTAGTGCATAGTAGGCACTAACTAATCAATGATATCATTAAAAGGCAATATATTTATTCAAGATTTTCGGGTTCCGAGGTTTCAACCTTAATCATTTAAGGTTCTTATCTTCATGTTCTCTCTCTTCACTCTCTCAATTCTCTCTCTTCGCTCTCTCAAGCTCGCCCGTCATCTCTCTCTTTTCGTGCTCCCTCTCCCTCTCTCTCAGGCTCACCCACCCGCTTTCTCTCTTCATGCTCTCTCTCCCTCTCTTTCAGGCTCACAAGCCCTATTATTCACTTGAGTTGTAGTAGTAAGGTACCTTAGTTAAATGGGCTGCACATAGTATGTACCAAAAAAGAGTATAATAAGCACACTTACAAAGTTTTATGAGTAAATGCCTTTTGTCGCCTTTTAGCAGCGAGGTTTCTGAGTGGAGAAAGAGATGGAGATGGCCGCGGACGCAGCACACTCTCACCACCACCACCACGACCATGACCATGACCATGACCATGGCCACGGCCACAATCACCAGCATGATGACCATGGCCACGACGGCCATGATCACGACCATGACCATGACCATGATCATGATCACGAGCACCACCACCACCACCACCACCACCACCACCACGAGTATGCTCTCTCCTGTCTTCTTATATGTTGTGTGGTTTCTGTTTTCCTGTATGTTGTGGGCCGAGCAAAATGCCGAGCAGAATCTATACTGGGACTAGCTGACTTGCAAAATTCCCCTTGCTTTTTGTCTCAGAGGCACAGACCCTGATGGCTACTGGACTGGTAAAGATGGAAAGCTCTACCATTCACATGATGGCTTAGCTCCCCACGCTCATGAACCTTTAGATTCACCGGGGTACTTCACTAGAAGAGCTCAACGACTTGCCAACCGTGATTTTGTAGAGCGCGCTTTTACTGTTGGCATCGGTGGGCCAGCTTTTTGAAGGCCTCTCCTAAATTTTAAAGGCTTCCTTTTTTCTGTTTTTCTCATTTTCCTATTTAGGTTTTTGTGACCGCATTTTTGTGGCTTGGCTAAGGTTTAACCCAAGGTTTAGAAGGGAAATCTATCATTGTGCTGATTTATGAGGTTTGAATTGGGATGCCAACTACTGCAGAAAAACAGCCCTCATGTTAGCGCTGTGCACGGCCCTGCGGGATAAGTACAGCATTGCAGCTGTAAGGACTCTCATCTCTAACAAACTGCTTCTCCTTTTTGGCATGGCTTTGCAAAAGAAGGGGCTTAAGTATTTTTCTTTTGAGGCTATTCTGTGTGTGTATATCACGTGAACACGCACACACATGCACATGCATTAGGATGGGGTTAAGAGGCCCCCTCAGTACTGAGCAGTCTATCTCTTTCTCCACATAGCTTTCATTGTCAACCTTTGTACTAATATTTAAGTACTTTAGTGCATTCAGGCTGTGAGCATGTGATTGATGCCGGCACTCATAGTGATACTATACTAGTTGTAAATTATATTCAGGTCAATAAGGTAATGTTTGCTCATACTTGGTATTTGCATGTGATAATGTAGACATGAAAATGTACATGATAATTTAAATCAAGATAGGTAGAATTTCTTGCATGATTGTTTTGCGGAGGCGCTTTAGGTGAGTTACCCCTTGAGAGGCCAAAGGATCATTGCATAGATCTTATTTGTGGCATGTCATGTGCAAGACATGTGCTGGCTAATCCCTGAAGGGCCACAGATAAAGACCAGATTTAGGACCAGATTTAGAGATAAAGACCAGATTCAGGACCAGATTTAGGAGGTTCTGCAGTTATTGTTGGCAAGGAAGATACTGTGGTGGGACCATGTGGCTGTTGGCCAGCAGATAGAGAGGAATTTTTGGTATCGGCTGCAGCAAAAGTATTGTGTGTCCAGGGATCTGGTGGCCAGTCCATATGTATTTCCAAGGCTATAAATAGCACGTGCCAAGCTCATTGTTGGGTATCTCTCACCTACTTGGGTGTTAGATTACAGACTAGTCATAGATTAGGGTTTTAGACTAGGTGATTTGCCACCTGTTGAGGGGCAGCCAAGGGCTAGCCAAGATGTACTCTTTTTGTACCATATGAATATACCGAATTCTCAGCTCTCTCTCTCTTTTCTCTCTATCTTCTATATGCGTTTTGCATCAAGCATGTTCGAGGATGGTGTTTAGGGTTGCAAGAAGACTGCCAGAGCTTCCGCATGTGACATTGGTATCAGAGCCTTAGGCTCAGCAAGGCTAAACATAGAATCAGTCCTAGATGAAGGTGTGCAGGTCCAAGGTTCAGGAAAGTGCACAGGTATGGGGCCCAAGGAAAGGAACACAAGACATGGAAGAAATTCTCAGGAGGTTGGTTGGTGGTGTTCCACAAGACCCAAGGGAATGGCATTCCTGTGAGTCGGGTGCACTTAGGGCACACTAGGAAAGGCTTTCAGGCAACGCTTCCAAGGGAGGATGATCCTCCAAGGGGTGGAGTGAGAGTTCCAGACTCATACTCGGGAAAAGAAGACCAGAGAAGCTGTTCAGGGACAGGATGGAATAGATGCATAGATGTTCATCTGAGTTGGAGTGGATTTGGAGGCTGGGCGGGGTTTTCAATGAAAAGGTTACCAAGAGGGAAAGGATGATAGGTTGGGACTCTAGGAATGGACAATGGGATGATGACAGTCATCCAAGAATAGAAGTTGGAATCCTGTCATCAAGTTTAGCAGAGGGGGATGTTATGTGCAAGACGTGCTGGCTAATCCAAGGGTTAATCCCTGAAGGGCAACAGATCAAGACCAGATTTAGGAGCTTCTGCAATTATTGTTGGCAAGGAAGATACTATGGTGGGACCAGGTCACTGTTGGCCAACAGATAGAGAGGAATTATTGTTGGCTGCAATAAAAGTACTGTGTCCAAGGATCTGGCCGACAGTAGGTTAGCCAGTCCATATGTATTTCCAAGGCTATAAATAGCACGCGCCAAGCTCGTTGTTGGGTATCTCTCACCTACTTGGGTGTTAGATCATAGACTAGTCATAGATTAGGATTTTAGACTAGGTGATTTACCACCTTTTGAGGGGCAGGCAAGGGCTAGCCAAGATGTATCCTTTTTGTACCATATGGATATACCGAATACTCAATTATCTCTCTCTCTTCTCTCTCTCTTCTAAATGCGTTTTGCATCAAGCATGCTCTAGGATCGTGTTTAGGATTGAAAGAAGACTCCCAGAGCTTCCGCATGTGACAGTGATAGATAACCCACCCAATAAGCCGCGGTTCCGAGTGAGTGCAAGTTAATGAGAAGAGATTATGGTGCAAGTTAATGAGCTTTTAAATAAGGAGTTGTTCTTCTTGTTTAAAAGAAGGATGGGATATATGACCATATCGGATGTGTGTGGATGTAGGGCACTTAACAAGATCACCATCTATAATTGGTTCTCCATCTTGAGAATCGATGACACCTTAGGAGGGTTCAGCATGCTATATGTTGAATATAATGAGACCTTAAGATTGGGATGCCTTTTGGTCTTATGAATGTACCGGGGCTACTTTTATATTTTTTGCTATTATAGGAGGCCTACAAGCATCTTCTTTGATGATATGTTGGTGTTCTTTGAGCCCATCCGGCGATTTGCTCCGTCCATTGCTCCGCCTAGCCTAGCCCAGCCCAGCCCAGCCAGCGGCACTAGTGGGGAGAGGACCGCGCCGCTTTCCGCCTGCGGCTGCGCTACTGGGGAGGACCTCCGTCTCCTCGTCGCCCGCCGTTTGTCACGCCCTGCTCTGGCCGCCCCGTCGGCATTGTTCTGCTGGCGCCTGCAGATCCGCACGCCCGTGCCTGCCGGCTCCGCTCCAATCTTGCGTGTCATTTCATTCTGGCGCACGTACCTGCAACCTGACACCGCTTGCTGCACCCCTACTAGCTGCCTGCGTCGGCCAGCCTTCGGGTACCATACGGGCTGCCCTCACTTGCAAGTTTGCTTAAGCTTTTAATTATTATGTGTTGAGTCCATGAATTTTTATTGAAGAAAAAAAAAAGGAAAAAAATTTGAAACCATTTCAGGGCAAGGCAGGTTCAGCAATTTTTTGGGGTTTGCCAAAATTCCCCTTTGCCAGAAAAATTGCAGGTGGTGCCATACATGCTATTTGGGTTGGAATTTTGGGGTTTTCGAAATTGAGGTGAAAATCAGCAAATTGAGCCTCTTTTAATTTCAGAAATTTGGGGCTTTTGTCAAAATTGGGCAATTAACTGCACATTGAAGCAAATGGAGTGCATAAAAGTTGGGGCTTTTCAGATTGGAGCATGTAATTGGGCATTATAGCTGTGATTTGTCGCATATGTATACACATTGTGTGTAATTGGACAATTTGGTGCAGGTTTACACTTGCTTCAGTTTGCAAGCAAAAATTTGCACAGGACATTTGGTTGCCTGGTAGTGCACATTGGTGCTTGGTTTGGTTGCAGGTATATTTTGTTGACATGGCTCAAAATGCTACATAGGTATTTGGTGTGCTCACCCAGGAGGACAAGTTGGATGGATCTAACTATTCCCTCTGGAGTTTCATGATCCGTAATTTGCTATTAGCCAAAGGGCTTTGGGGCATCGTGTGTGGGGATGACACACGCCCACTTACCATACAACCAGCAACGCCTCAAAGAGGAGGTGCTCAAAGAGCTCCTGAGGTAGAACCTGCTCCCACACAAGAGCAGAAGAGATGGGACTGTAGGGATGCACAGGCCATGTCATTGATAGCCCTTTCAGTGAAAAGAACTATTCCGCACATTTGTTCTTGCAAGACATCGAAGCTTGCATGGGACACATTGGAAGCAATGTATCAGGTACACAACGAGGGAAGAGTTGCCTACTTGAAGAGGCAATTGGATCTTCTTTCTATGGATGAGGGTGACTCCATGGTAGATCATCTCTTCAAAGTGAAAGATTTGCAGGAACAATTGCTCAACATTGATGAGGTTATCCCAGACAGACAGCTGGTCACCAACACTTCATTCTTTACCACCTTCCTACTTGCGCTTTCACACCTCTCTCAACCTCTCTATGAGAGGAGGTGATGATCCCGTCACTTTTGAAGAGCTGGTGGGTTTACTCTTGCAGGAAGAGCAAACTTATCTAGCAACCGTGGTGGAGACAAGGCATTTATAGCCAAGGATAAGGGTAAAGCAAAGAGCTTTAGGCATGGGAGACAACAGTCTAGCAAGGTTGGTCATGGACAACCCTCTTCTGGTGGTGAAAAGTCTGACAAAGGGGATGCAAACAAGCCCAAAAAGAAGGACAAATGTCACTACTGCCATGAGCTTAGACACTACATCAGTGAATGTAGAAAGCGGATTGCAAAAGAGAAAAGGAAAGAAGCAGGCAATGCAGTAGCAGACTCTTCTGTAATCACTTATAAACCTTTATAAGTGAAACTAAGCTAAAACTGGGGGAAAAAACCTCCACTAACTGAAGTAAAAAGTGCCCGAGTAACCTACTGATGATCACTAGCACTCCCCTGGTGCATACACAGCATAAAACCCAACAAACCCCCCTGGAGTGATATCTGATCACTGTACATCATCCACCAAAAGGAAACAAATTCAAAGCAGTGCGGAATGCTTCGAATTTCGGACGTGGTAATGCCTTGGTGAAGATGTCTGCCACATTTTGATCTGTAGGGCAGTAAATCAAACTGATATCACCTGCTTGGAGTCTCTCCCGAACAAAATGATAGTGAATCTCAATATGTTTCGTGCGAGCATGAAACACAGGATTCCTGGCCACGGCAATGGCACTCTGACTATCAGTATAGATAGGTGTAGGCTCCTCCACTGAAATATCCATATGAGTCATAAGACGACGCAGTCAGACACACTCAACGGTAGTAGTGTAAGCTGCTCTGTACTCTGCCTCACAAGACGAAGTGGCCACTGTGGTCTGTTTCTTGCTTAGCTAAGAAATACATGAAGAGCCAAGAAAGAAACAATTTCCACTAGTGGAATGTCTGGTATCAAAATCACCAGCCCAATCTGAATCGCTGCAAGCATATAGCTGCATGTCACCCCCCTTAGGATAAAGCAATCCAAGAGACAAGGTACCCTGCAAATACCGAAATACACGCTTCACAGCTTGCCAATGTGACAATCGCGGGCTGTGCATGAATCTGCTCAACTGAGATACGGCATACTGAATATCTGGCCGTGTAGTACACAAGTAAATAAGGCACCCAACAGCCTGAGCATATGTAGTGGCATCAAATAAGATACTGTCATCTTGTAGTGACAGAGGCTCCATAGGAGTGCTAATAGGCTTGCAATCCTGAAATTTAAACTTCTCCAGAAGTTTAGCAACATACCAAGATTGCAACAACCCAATGCCTCTGTTATCCTGCACAAACTGTATGCCCAAATAGTAGTGTACGAGCCCCAAATCAGACATGTCAAATGTCTGTTGCAGTATCTCTTTAAAAGCTGCAATTTTGTCATCATTTGATCCCATGAGCAAAAGATCATCTACATAAAGGCTGATGACCAGCAGATCTTTCTCTTCTTTCTTTACATACAAAGTGGCTTCTGATGGACTGTTCAGAAAGCCTTGAGTGAGCAGGAAAGCATCTATCTTTGCATACCAAGCTCGTGGAGCTTGTTTCAAACCATACAAGGCCTTTTTCAGCCTGCATACTTTCCCTTCATGACCATGTTCTGCAAAACCTATGGGCTGATATACATAAACTTCCTCCTCGAGGTCCCCATGTAGGAAAGCAGTCTTGATGTCCAACTGTTGAACAACCCAACCACGATGTGCAGCTAATGGAATGACACTCCTAAGTGTCGACATACGGGATGTAGGAGCAAATGTCTCCTCATAATCAATGCCCTTCTTCTGTGCATAGCCCTTTGCAACTAGACGGGCTTTGTACCTGTCAATGGATCCATCTGCATGTCTTTTCAACTTATAGACCCACTTAGTACCAATGGCTTTCTTGCCTTTGGGCAGATCAACCAAATCCCATGTTTGATTCTTTTTAATAGAATCAAGTTCATCCTGCATGGCTTTGTTCCAATGCACATTGTCTCGTGCATCCACAAATGAATCAGGCTCATCATCATCCTGTAAACTGGTTGCCATAACCATATTTAAATCCATGATGTGTGCATGCTCATTGGTCCGTGTCTCCCTACGAGTACGGCCAGCAAGAGGACCCTCTAGATGGCTGTCCTGTAATGTCCTCAAATACCATCTAGGTATATGTTTGACCTGTGGAGCATGTTGCCCCATATTTGGCTCAACTTCTGGCTCGATTTGCTGCTGAATTTCTGCACCATCTTCATGATTAGCTGGCTGTCTTGCACCCTCATGGGTTGGATCACCAACTGTGGAATGAAACTCCATAGGTAGTAGACCTTCAAACACATCATTTTCAGCCTGATTTGCATCATAACCAGCCATGGATATTTTTGATTTTTCATCAAAAATCACATCCCGACTAGTGAATATCTTCTTGGACAGTGGGTCATATAACCGGTAGCCCTTGCTCTCACGGCTATACCCAACAAAAATACATTTTGTGGCTTTATCATCCAACTTCCTCCTCAACTCTTTGGGTATGTGTGCATATGCAAGACACCCAAAAGTACGAAAATGTGATACCAAAGGCTTGCGGCCATGCCAAGCCTCAAAAGGAGTAATGGAAACCAATGCCTTTGTGGGACATCGATTCAAAATATGACAAGCACACATAATAGCTTCCACCCAAAAGATATGTGGTAGCTTCTTTGCCTTTAACATACATCTGGCCATCTCCATGAGTGACCGATTCTTCCTTTCTGCAACCCCATTTTGCTGTGGAGTATAAGGAGTAGTATACTGATGCTTAATACCTCTACTCTCAAGAAAGGAATTCAACATGTGTGACATATTCCCCCCCTCGGTCAGAACGGAGAGTCTTAACCTTGCATCCTGACTCTGTTTCAGCAAGTGCTACAAAGGCCAAAAATGCATCATATACTTGTGATTTCTGTGTCAACGGATAGACCCAGCATATACGAGAGAAGTCATCAATAAATGTAGCAAAATAGAAGCAACCTCCTAATGACTTCGTCTGCATGGGACCACAAAGATCACTGTGTATAAGCTGCAACTTTGCAGTTGCTCGTAGAGCCTGATCACGTGGAAAGAAAAACTGATGCATTTTTCCCAAAATACATCCTTCACATATGTGATCTGGAGGCTTCTCCATAAGAGGTAGGTCTGTCAACATGTTATGTCGCTATATAAGCATAAGACTACCAAAATTTACATGCCCCATGCGAGCATGCCATAACTCCGCATCAACCATAGCTGGAGTAAGAGTGAATGCATTATAAGCAGACTGATCCACTGACTGAAATGCATCCAACTGATAGAGTCCATGACATAATGTACCAGTAAGCATCAAGATCAAGGCATTAGCTTTGTCTTTGACCATGCATTTGTCATCATCAAAGTTGACTTGCATACCACACTGTGCTAAAGAAGAAATGGACAAGAGATTCTTCTTTATCCCTGGTACATATAAGGCATCTGTAAGGCGAAGAATAGAGCCATCAATGGCTGTGAGCTGAATCTCCCCAATGCCACGAACTGGATATGAAGCATTATTGGCACACTGAACGGTCTTGCCAACAAGGGCAGGGCATACATTACAAAACAAATCCCTGCGAGATGTAATATGCTTTGAAGCACCACTATCAAAATACCAAGTACATGCATGCTCAGTCACACTGAGTGCCTGTGAAGACCAAGAGGCATCATAAGTGCATGTGAGGTAATCTCATCCACATTGATGAGTTGCTCTCTCAAATCCTGCAGCTTGTTCAAGTGGCTAGACATATCATCTCCATGCATCTTCTGATTTTCCAGCTCTCTTTTCAAAAATGAGATTTGTGCCTCATTACGAGCAGCATACATCTGCTCCAAAGTCACCCATGCATTCCGTGAAGAGCCAGCTGAACGAATATGAGGTATAATAGACCTCTGTACTGACAATGCAATAAGTGATAAGGCTTGTGCATCTTTGGCATCCCATGTCTTCTGAGCATTTGTTCTGTGAACAGGCAGTGGCTGACCTGGTGCCTATGCTTGTTGTCCTCTTCCACGAGCACCCCCTTGGGGAGGAGTCTCTGGAGCCAATGGACCTGGACGTGGTTCATCACCACTAACAAAATCCCAAAGACCTTTTGCCACGAGCACATTTTTCAGCATAAAACTCCACAAGGAGTAATTCATGCCATCCAACTTGTCTTCCGTAGACAAGTACGTGAACACATCACTCTACTATTGATTTGCCATTATGCCAGTGCACAATGTTGTACCTATGTATCAAAAAACCCAAAAGCAACAACCCTGAACGCAACTGTAATCCACTGAGTACAATTGACCCAAATATGCTTGCACTCTCAATCCTCTGAATGTGTAAAACAATGCACCACTGACTGAGTAGAGCAACAATGGTGGCTCACACAGTGCCAAAATGCCCAAAAATTTCTGCACCCAAAGCCTTGCAAAAGCCTGTAGAGATTTCTCTGCAAGAAAACCTTCCTGTATCTGCCAAAAAACTTTCACAGAGAAAATGCCCAAATTTCAAAACATGTAAGGCTTACCAAAATGTGATTTTGCAGGGTACTGTACGGTGGAGAAGCGACTGTACGAGGCTGTAGGTACTAATCGACTGCTGTACGGAAACAGTCGGCAGGTACTGTACGGAAACAGCTGTCGCTTGTGTGGACAGACAGGTGCTGGTTTGCTGCAGGTATACGCAACAGGTGCTGCTGGTCGCCTGCAGGTACTGTACGGAGCTGCAGGTACTAGGCGACTGTGTACGGACAGCTGCTCAGGGTACGGAACTGAACAGGCGAAGACCTGTACGTGCAGCTGACGGCGAGCAGTACGGATAGCTGCAGACGAACCAATACGAGCAGCTTTGCAAACCTGGTTGTACGAACAGCTGATGGCGAACCTGCACGGACAGCTGGTGGCGAACCTGCACGGACAGCTGGTGGCGAGCGCAGCTGTACGGGCAAGCGTAGGGGCAGTTGATGGCGACTGACTGAGTGGCTGTAGCTGAACTGAAAACAGGCGAACTGATGGCTATGACCTGTACGGACAGCTAGACGAACTAGCTCTAATACCAAATGAAGGGGTTTGAGCTATTAGTGTTAGGGTTTGGAAGGCACTTCAGCAGGAGGTGTGAGAGTCAGAGAGAGGAACACGACTGCTCATATATTGATTGTGATAAAATGAAGTACAATAGCCACATAATAGGATGTGACCTAATAGTGTGTTCACATGGTCCGGCCATAAATAGTGCCAGGTGGACCAAATCACTTATAAACCTTTATAAGTGAAACTAAGCTAAAACTGGGGAAAAAACCTCCACTAACTGAAGTAAAAAGTGCCCCAGTAACCTACTGATGATCACTAGCACTCCCTTGGGTGCATACACAGCATAAAACCCAACATGATGCAAAGCTATGGCATGCTCGTTTTGAGCATGTAAATGTTCGGAGTTTGATGCTTTTACAGAAGCATCATATGATTGATAATATGCCGCCTCTCGAGTCTCCAACAAGACATGTATGTGAGGGGCGTATTTTGGGAAAGATGCAACGAAAACCATTCCCCAAAGATGGAGCTGTTAGAGCTGAAAGTAAATTACAGCTCATACATAGTGATGTATGTGGTCCAATGCGGACACCATCCATAGGGGGGCATCTTTACTTAGTCACATTCATTGATGACTACTCCAGGTTTGCTTGGGTTTACCCTTTGAAAGCGAAAGCAGAGGTGTTTACATGCTTTCGACACTTTGTAGCAATGGCTGAAAATATGTGTGGATGTAAAGTCCAAACACTCCGCTAGATAGAGGTGGAGAATACATGTCAAATGCATTCAAGGATTATATGCTTCAAAAGGGCATCAAACACCAATGTACTGTGCCTTATACACCGTAGCAGAATGAGAATGGTGTAGCTGAGAGGAAAAATAGATCTCTCATGGAGATGGCAAGATGCATGGTGAAAGCACAAAAGTTACCTCACAATTTTTGGATGGAAGCTATAATGTGTGCAACTCATGTGTTGAACAGGTATCCAACAAAAGCTTTGAAAATCATAACACCATTTGAGGCTTGGTATAGCCGAAAGCCAACAGTGGATTATATGCGTACATTTGGGTGTTTGGCATATGCACATGCGCCAGAACAACTCTGAACAAAGCTAGATGACAAAGCAATGAAATGCATTTTTTGTGGGCTACAACAATGAGAGCAAAGGATAGCATCTTTATAATCCAACAACGCGCAGGATTTTTGTCAGTAGAGATGTGGTATTTATTGAAAATTCAGAACAGCCCATGTACAGCTTGTATAAAAGTAATGATACAAGCATACAAGACATGTTTGATGGGCTATTACCCATTGCAATTAGGGGGGATTCAAATCAGCCAGCCCCTACACAAGAAAATCCTCATGTGGAACAGCCAGCCATTTAGCCCCCCTCTATGGAAGAAGTGGAAGATCTTGTCAAGGAAGAGCAAACAGCCATAGACACAGCCAAGTCGATGCCAAGATGGTTGTTGAAAACTTTGCAAGAAAGCAAACTTGCAGCTCCACTCACAGGTAGAACAAGGGCTAGTTCCAGCCATGCATTGAATATGCGTCATGAGGAGTCTGCATTAGCCATGGGTAGTCTTTAGAAGAGCCTTCTTCTTATGAAGAAGCACATGAGAATGAGCATTGGGTGCAAGCTATGCAAGATGAAATCTCTTCTATCATGAAGAACAATACTTGGGATCTTGTGGAATTGCCGAAAGGCAAGCATGTTATTGGAACAAAGTGGGTGTACAAAGTCAAAAGGAAGTCTGATGGTACTATTGATAGGTACAAAGCAAGACTTGTGGCTAAAGGCTACTCCCAGAAAAAGGGAATAGATTATGAGAAGACTTTTGCTCCTACTTCGAGAATGACCACAATAAGATCAGTGATTGCATTGGTTGCACATAAAGGATGGAAAGTGCATCAATTGAACATCAAAACTGCATTCTTAAATGGGGAGTTACAGGAGGAAGTATATGTAAATCAGCCCATTGGTTTTGTAGTTCTTGGTGAGGAACATAAAGTATGCAGGTTACTCAAAGCATTGTATGGGTTAAAGCAAGCTCCAAGAGCTTGGTATGATAAAATACATGCTCATCTAACCAGCCAAGGTTATGTGAATAGTCCAGCTGAAAGCACATTGTATGTGAAGAAAACCGGTGCCGACATTCCCTGGGGGACTTCAATGCCAGGACCGCCCATAACCAGACAATATTTTATGATACCTCAGAGGAGATGTTTAGGGAGCTTGATGTTAGGGATATGGGCCTATCTAGACTCTCACAGGGTGAGGAACATACAGTGTATGGGCGGTATTTGATAGACATGGGGACTGCACATGGATTGGCCATCCTGAATGGCCTACAAAGATTCCCGACATCGGGCGGTTTCACTAGCTTTCCACATCCGCATGGTGCTAGTACAGTGGACTATGTTATGGCTCAGCCCAGTCTCATTCCCTCTTTTCAGGATTTTATGGTAGGCACTAGGCCGGTTGGAATAGCAGTGGATCATGCTATCTTGTCCTTCACTCTCACATTTCAGTTCAGCACCGCTCCATTGGGACAGGTCTCCACACACACTCGTTATACCTTTACGAGGGAGACTGACACCGTGTACACGGATGAGATATACAGACGCTTATGTGCCGAGGAGCCGGGACGGCCATTAGATGAACTCACTCAGATATTGATAGAGACGCTTCATGCTGCAGCATCAGAGGCATATCCCCATAGTCAGCCTACACGGAGACGATCTGGGAACATGCCCCAAAACAGTTGGTATGATGAGGAGTGCAGAGAGATGAGGATCAGATTACAGAGAGGTGTGCTCATGGGTGTTACCACTCACAGACAGTCACGGATTACCTTCCGGCACCTAGTGCGACGGAAGAAGAGGGCTTATCTTGCTCAGTTAGAGAGGGATTTGTATCAGTTATTTATGAGTCAGGACTCAGGCGAGGCATGGAGACTATTCCATGAGCATTCACCATCACCAGCCATTACCTCCACAGAGATTTGGGGTGAGTATGCAGCATCCCTATACACAACACCAGGATAGCCGCCCCTGCCAGACCCATCGGAGCCATGCCTAGAGACATGTGCTTTCTTTACTGCTGAGATGGTAAGGAAAGCTATTGACAGGATGAGGACTGGGAGAGCATATGATCATGATGGTTTGGTAGCAGAGCACTTTATTCATGCCAGAGATATGCTTGCAGAGCTTATTGCTATGATGTTTAACCGAGCCATGTGTGAGGGTTTTCCTGAGACTTGGAATATGTCCACGATTGTGCCTATCTTCAAGTCAGGGGATCCCATGCTTCCTGGGAATTATTACCATCATGATTGGTCACACATTGGCTAGATTATATGCATCTATTCTTGAGTAGGAGTTAAGTAGATGGGCAGAGAGAGAGGGCATACGTGCATCAGGGCAGGCAGGGTTCAGGAGAGGTTTCTCCACTCTTGACCATATCTTGACACTCAGAGCTATTATTGAGGAGGGCAGATTATATGGCAAGAGGATTTATTGTTGCTTTGTGGATTTCCGCAAAGCTTTTGACACAGTACCGAGAGCCAGACTGATGCGCAGACTACAGGAGATGGGAGTGCCCACAGAGCTGTTTGGGGATTCATGGCTTTATACAGGACAATTGTGGGGCAGGTACGTACTACTCGGGGTATATCTGAGATGGTTCACTTCACTATTGGGGTGAAACAGGGCTGCCCCCTTTCTCCCACCTTATTTGGGATGTACGTGGATGAGGTTTCAGACTATGTAGAGTGGGAGGGTGACAGAGGAGCACAGCTAGCAGGGACATGGATTCCGCTGTTATTGTATGCTGATGATATTGTGCTGATCTCAGATTCTCCAGAGGGCATGCAGCGTCATTTGGATGCATTGCACACGTTTGCACAGGACAGTGGATTGTCTGTTAACCTTGGTAAGACCAAGGTGATGGTGTTTAACACCACAGCACAGTGGGTTAGGAGGTCAATACCCACCTTTACATATGGTCAGGAGACAGTGGAGTATACAGATGCATATACTTACCTTGGTGTGGTTTTTAGTGGCCCACTATTTTCCTTGAGGAGAGCAGCGGAGACCAGATTGACCAGAGCTTATGCAGCATTGGGGAGACTAGAGAGGATGTGTTCGTAGGTTCAGTTTCAGGAACCGCGAACAAAGCTCTGGCTCTTTGACACTTTGGTCACTTCAGCCATGCTGTATGGAGTGGAGATATGGGAACCCTCAGTGGATCACCACAGCCGAGCTGGTAGCACTGATGGATGGAGACGTATGGAGAGGCCCTTGGTTTCTATGATTTCCCGGATGATTAGGGCCAAGGCCTCCGTACCACATGATATTATCCGTGCAGAGATGGCTGCCCCCCCATTGGTAGTAGAGGCACTCACTCGACTGTCTCCTTTATACATAGCACTTGGGCTCTCCCTAGAGACAGATATGCTCGCTTAGCCCTGGAGTCTTCACGACAGTTGGCATCACAGGGAGAAGGATCATGTTGGTATGCACAGATGACAGCTTGGTTCCAGCTGCATGGCTTTAGTATGGACAGGCTACCTCCATTTCAGTACTCCCTGGATGCACCCTCCTCTCTCTCACACGGGCACAGATTACCAAACTTATCAGGCAGGACTTGATTCAGCTGGACACTAGGAGGACATGGATACAGCCGACACACGAGCTTGGTACGAAGATGGCTTTCTATAGAGATCATCTTCTCCGGCTCACGCAGGATGGGTTTGTGATTAGACCCAGCTACATGGATACTCATCTTTCTCATGGGGTACGGTGTGCTATTGGTCAGATGCGCACATCCTCACACCTTCTAAAGATTGAGACTGGCAGATTCAGAGGAGTAACAGCTGAGGCCAGGATTTGTCAGCTGTGCCAGATGGAGCCAGAGACAGAGTTACATTACATATGTCACTGTCCAGTATATTATGAGATACGAGGCCGTTTTTAGTGCCTATTTAGAGAGGGTTTCGGACCACTTTCTAGAGTCATGAGATACCAGGATCAGAGATGCCTCGGATTATACTTGCTGGAGCTTCGTAGACATAGAGAGGGTCTCTTGAGAGGGAGGGGATCAGAGAGGGAGAGACACCTACAGAGGCAGATTATAGACTTCTTTGGACCAGAGATTGAGCAGTCAGGCCAGTAGGCATTGCAGCTAGCCCCAAAGTATAGCCGCACCAGAGGTACACTGATTGATTGGGCTATAGAGCTGGGGCGGTCCAGGCGCCCCAAGATGAGATGCCCATCTCAACACTGGCGGAGACTACAATAGAGGATCAGGACCATACTAGCACGGCATGGGAGACGTCCAGTCAGAGTACTCACCATGGAGGACATTGAGGATATCCGCCATCGACCGATGAGAGACATCTTTGGATAGTGATGTGTATGATGCTTACCTTTGTTGCTGGAGTTTTCCTCCCAGATGTTATCCATTAGGAGCTCCTAGTACCGTACTTTTCCTCATAGTTGTTTCAGTTGCAGTTAGTTGTTTTTAGCTTTTCTTACACAGACATTGTATCAGATCCACCAATTGTTGTAACCTTTTTGGTCTCATAGGTCATTTTGGCCTTCTGAGGACGTTAATATATCATTTCATTTCTCTCTCTCTCTCTCTCTCTCTCTCTCTCATTTCTGTGTGAGCTTCTTCTTCCTGCACCTAACCCTAATGTGCAGGTTTCTCTGTGTGAGTGTGTGAGTCCAACACCAACATTAATTTTAAGTATTTTTTTTTACCAAGCTTTATGGGTGGTTTTTTTAATAAAAGAAGCAGCCCTCAAGCATGGTTTTTTTTAAATTAAAAAAAAAAACACAAAAGCAATGCATAAAAACACATGCTTTTGGGAAGGCCTATAAAATATGCCTCAAGTGGGCTTCTTGCCAGACTTCTCCTCGTACTCTTTAGCACTTTTCCTTGTTCAAAGCCAAGCTTTTCTTTCATCTTGTCCTCTTCAAGATTTCGACCCAAGAATCCAAGATGGAACCCATTCCCGAACGTGAAGACCCTGCCAGCTACGGAGGCCACCGATGGCGATCTTTTCGACGATTTTGTATCCAAATCTGATTTTCAAGAGTTTAAAGTTGCTTTTGAAGCTTCTTTCTCGGAACACCAGGCACACTATCAAATCCCCAAAGAATCACCTCGTAGAACGCTCCTGGTACAAGACTCGAAACTTGCAAAACAAAGCCAAGCAACGTGAAAGGGGTGCAGGCCTGACTTACCTCCCAACCTTGACAGCCGTGGGCAAAACCCACAAGTCTTGGCTGTCCCCACTGAGCCACAAGTTGAGCTAACTAGCTAGACGTACCGACCAATCTCTACCTCGTGACGTCCCATACCGCCACAAAGTTACCCTCGCGGGTCTCAAGACTACTGCCGGCCTTGGTTGCATAAAGCAGGTGCACGTCTGCACTAGATCCAGGCTCCTGACCATAGAGCTCTCACAAAGACACGCGAGACTCTATGAACTATTGACTAACCTTGGCCACCCTTTTATAGGCTCTTGGCCAATCATCGGGCATCCACACTTGGACGCTCGCCCGTCCATACTTGTGTGCCCGCCATGACAGAAACCATTTACTTAGGACACAAGCTCACTAGAGACGGGTTGAGCATTGACTATGACCGAGTTTAGAAAGTTTTGACCTGGCCTATACTGCAGACTGTGAAACAACTTCATTCTTTTCTCGGTTTTGTTGTTTTTCTTCGGAAATTTGTGCGGGAGTACTCTCAACTCACACTACCGATGACCAACTTGTTGAAAGGTCGTGGACGTAAGTCGAATTAGCCTATCACTTGGAATAACGATTTGGATATGACCTTTGAAAGATAAAGTCAAGGAAGCACCTATCTTAGCATTACCTGATCCTAGTCAATCTTATATTCTTGAGACTGATGCCAATGACTATGCAATCGGGGCTGTTCTATTCCAAGATGGTAGACCTGTTGCTTTCGAGAGTAGAAAGCTAGACGACACTTAATCTCGTTGGCAAACCCTTCAGAACGAGCTTGATGCTGTCATTCACGCTCTCAAGGTTTAGAGAATTATTTATATGGCTCCAAGTTTGTGGTATTGACTGATCATCAGTCAATCAAGTATGTGTGTGCTGCAGATGATTTGAGAGGAAGGAAAGCTCGATGGGCTGAGTTAATGCA
Source organism: Cibotium barometz (assembly GCF_041138505.1). Classification (NCBI taxonomy): domain Eukaryota; kingdom Viridiplantae; phylum Streptophyta; class Polypodiopsida; order Cyatheales; family Cibotiaceae; genus Cibotium; species Cibotium barometz. The sequence continues at coordinate 46,112,164 of NC_141054.1, read as the reverse complement.
AGATTTTGATTTGGAGATTCATTATCGAAAGGGATCCATGAATAGTGTCGCAGATGCGCTTAGTCGAATTAGAGAGGTGAATACTTTGTCGTTCACCCAAATTTCTACCGACTTATTTCAGTCATTGAGAGGACTTTGCAAGACTGATAGTTATTTTGGTCCATATTGGCAGAAGATCCAAGACGGGAGCCCATTGATTGACTAAGACTCAGTGACTGATTGTGTACCATAGATCCCGGACATTAGGTCCAAGATTCTTAAGGTCACGACGCCCCTTCTGCTGGACACCCTAGGGTACACAGGATAGCTTTGGTGAAACATATTTTTTATTGGCCAAAGATGAAAGGGTATGTAGAAGATTATGTCCTCAAGTGTCAGGTTTGTCGAGCAAATAAAGCTGGACGCTTAGACAGGCTGGCATGTTGCATCCTTTGCAAATCCCGGGTAATAAATGGAAAAGCATTTCCATGGATTTTATTACCGGATTGCCAAGAACACGTCAAGGCCACTATTCTACTTGGGTTGTGGTGGATCGCTTGACAAAAATGGCTAGATTTTTACCGACATGGAAGACCATTACAACTACGCAATTAGCAAGGTAGTTTATCGAGCAATTGTTTAGACTGTACGGATTACCACAGGACATAGTCAGTGATAGGGACTCTAAGTTTACAAGTGACTTTTGGATGCTTGTTTTTGAGAACTTTGAATTTGAGTTCCTCAGATCATCCTTAATCTGATGGCTAGACTGAAAGAGTGAATCAGATTTTGGAGGATATGCTTCGAGCATGTCTCCAAAAGACAGCGTTCATAGGAGGATTATCTTCCTATGTTAGAATTTGCATACAATAGTACTAAGCATACGAGTACAGGTTTTAGACCTTTTATGCTTATGTATGGTTTTCAACCTAGATCACCTATTACCGTGGGATTTTCAGAACTTCAGCATGATGCAGCATGTAATTTTCTGCAAGATATGCAAGAAATGCTACAAGTTGCAAAGGAATCTATTAGAAGTGCTCAAGATAGAGACAAATTTTATTCTAATAGACATCGTTCACCCAAAGAGTTTTCTGAAGGAACGATGGTATATTTGCGAGTTCCCAAAGATTCCGAGACTTTACGGACATGTCGATCTCCGAAATTATCCGTGGACCATTTCGGATTACACGACGGATTGGTTCAGTTGCATATGAACTGGATTTGCCTTCTCATGTGAAAGTTTATCCCGTATTTCATGTTAGTAGACTTAAGGAAGTACTGGGTGGAACAGACCAATTAGTAAATCCTCAAGAAATCATAGATGTCGAGGACATGACATTTGTTCCACACGAATTGGAAAAGCTCCTTGGATTTCATGAAAGACGATTGCGTAATACACTTCTCACAGAATACAAGATCAAGTGGAAGGATCGTGTTGAGGAGGACGCTACATGGGAGACATTGACTACCCTTCAGAGGGATTACCCTCGGTTTTTAGTGAGAGCTCAGGAGTGAGCTCTTAGAGGAAGGGGAGTATGTCATGTGCATAGTGTGTATCTACCTTGCGCTACACGCACACTAGACTAGCTTCGAGGCTTGGGGAAGCTTGGAGCTAGGCAGGCTGATTGGCGAGCTGAGACTAACGAAAAAACTCACATTTACTTAACTTAGCATACAATCGATTCTGTCTTAAAATAGTTAAGACAATCGTGAGGTGTCTAACGTGATCCTCGAGAGTACGACTATATATTAAAATATCATCTAGGAATACAACCACAAATTTTTTCAAATATTCACGAAAAAGATCGTTTATCATTTGCTGGAAAGTGGCTGGAGCATTGGTTAACCCAAAAGGTAATACGAGAAACTCGTAATGGCCATACCTATTCTGACAGGCAGTTCTTTTGACGTGCCTTTCTTGAATACGTATCTGGTGATAGCCAGTACGTAAATCTATCTTTGTGAAATACTTCGCTCTGGCTAAACGGTCAATCAGGTCATCTGATCTAGGGAGAGGATAACGGTTCTTGATTGTCACCTTGTTCAATCTCTTGTAATCTACACACATTCTCCAGGTGTTGTCCTTCTTTCTCCTAAGTAACACAGGTGCACCCCAAGGTAATTTACTTGGACGGATCTAGTCCATCCTCAAATAATCTTCGAGTTGTTTGGCTAACTCATCTTTCTCAGCTTGGCTCATCGTGTAAGGTGGAATACTAACAGTTTGAGTATCAGGGACCAAGTTAATACGATGATCTACTGCCCTTTCAGGTGGTAAGGCTGATGGCAATTCCTTAGGAAATACATCTTGAAACAAATCAAGTATCTTCTTTAATTCTTTACTTTCAAACACACTTTTTCATTGACATCCATAGTAGGTATTAGAAATGAAGAAAGTGGAATCAAGACACAGTGGAAAGCATTATACAAAGAAGAATCCATTATATTTTCAAAATCAACGTTATTTACAAGAGGTCACTAAGAGGGATGTATACAATCACCTAAGATACAATACTGGGTGTTCCTATGTTCAAAAGAAAAAGTATGACTAGACCAATCTATCTGGACTTAAAGGGTCTTAAACCACTCAATCCCTAATAACAAGTCTACATGCTCTAGATGCATAATATAGCACTCCAGAGTATCGTCGTAGTCCTGAATCCGGATCGGTAGCTTCTCCACCTTTCGATCCCATACTTGCCGACTCGCAGGTAGGCGTACCTCATAGGTATGATCACTAGGTGACCCAATTTCTGCACAAGTTTGTAATTAACAAAGTTGTGTGAGCTTGGCAGGGTCTAGAAGAATGTGGATTCTATGGCCATGCACTTCTCCATAAACTCGGAGAAGATCATGCAAGCCAAAAACTTTAGAGTTGAATATACAATCAGAACAGGAACTAGGGCGAGAAAGTACAGTGATTGAAGTACCTATTAAAGTCAACTGGTTAGCTGCTTTCGGCTTGGGTCCTGCGTTGGTCTTTGCATCCTTTTTCTTCGGGCACTCATTACGCATATGTCCTTTTTCTTCGCAGATGAAGCAACGCCCCTCCTTATTGAGCTTCAAAGCCTTGAGGAGACGGTTTTTCTTTGCTGGGGTCGAAGTAGAATTCTTCGAAGGTTGGTCCGAAGACTTTCCTTCTGTCGTGCTAGCTATTGGTGCGGAGAACTTCCTTTTGTGCTTGTTCCCCGGCTCGGTCACGGGTTAAGATTTGGAAGAGATCATTGTATTGTCATAAATACGATTAGAATGAATGGCCTCGTCCAAAGTTTTGCATTTGTTGTTTTCAACTTGTAAACAGTATGAGTCGGGTACAGCGGCTACGAAGACACCCAAAAGAGTAGTAGAATCCATCTGCGTAGCTTTCATCTGCAAGTCTCTGAATTTTTGGAGGTAGACCTCATAAGTGAGGTTCTGCGAGGTCATGGTCAAATTGGCAAACTGAACAACGATATCGTAGTCATCCTCTTTCTTGAGGAATTCTTTTTTGAAGACTTCTTCAATCTGTGCCTAGGTTGTTGGTTTAGGTTTGAGTTCTTTCCACCAAAGCAAAGCTTTGCCTGAGGAAACCTGCTGTTAACTGAATCTTTTTGCAATCATTATATGGATGAAACTGGAAATGGACCTGCCACTTCTGTAGCCATGTGTCCACTATCTCCTTGGTATGCTGCTTTTGCTTGCCCCCAAACTGTTCTGGAGTGATGTTGGGGCCTAAAGCAGATGCCAAGGTATCCATACTCGAGAGAGTAAATAGGATAGTGGTCAATAAAGAGATGGATTTTTATTTTTATTTTTGAACAAAAAGCATGTGGTTTTTTTAATCTTCTATGCGACTAGTTTTATGTAGCTTATGTGTTTTTTTAAAGTGTTTTTTTAACCAAGCTTTATGGGTGGTTTTTTTTTTAATAATAGCCCTCAAGCATGGTTTTTTTTAAATTTTTAAAAAAAGCACAAAAGCAATGCATAAAAACACATGCTTTTGGGAAGGCCTATAAAATATGCCTCAAGTGGGCTTCTTGCCACACTCCTCCTCGATCATAAGTCTCCATAGAAATACCTTTCCTTGTTATGGAACTTTAGTATGCCATCCTTTCTGTAACACATCCCGCTGTCGGGAGGCTGGGAAAAGAAGAAATGCCTCTATAGCTACCTACCCAGCAGCCTTGGAAGACACAATAAACACAAGGGGCACCACCCCAGCACGATGCTGGAAACAGAAATTTCTCAAAATACCACACAGAGATACCTCAAAAACCCTATATTCCACAAGATAATGAAAACCCGCACACTTATCCACAAATAATGCAAAAAGAAGATCCCTTTTTTACAAATCAGCTGGACCCATGCGGCTCCTTTTGCAGTCAGCCTCTTTCTCTTCTTACAGTCCTCCCGGGGACTAGCCACACTTTGAAAACACCATCGGCGGCCCTTTGCCAACCCTGTGCTCGCCCAGAGGCCCCAGCGAAACCCAGCTTCAAACGTGGCCTACCAGCCTCGCTGTCCTGCACCCCAAAGGCGGTCACCTTTCACACGTAGGCGCCCCCCGCCCGTCTTCAGCAGCCACAGCTAGCCCAAGCAAAACCTTACCATCACCCTTAACTGCAACAACAGCACCAAGGCAGCTCTCTCTAGCCCGTTGCCAGCCTACACTTGTCACGTCTCCCTCCACTCCAGTCAGTTGCGAGCTTCCTTGCCTCTCTGTTTGCAGCCAGCTCTTCTCAGGCTCTCTCCCAGCCGCCGCTGCACCTCCACGCTCACTTGCCCTTCAGCAGCTGCACCCTCTGCTCATACCTGCTCTCTGCCTAGCCACACAGAGGCCTTTTCCTCAGTCATGCTAGCTTCCACACGGCCCACACCAGCCACGTAGCCTCACGCTAGTCAACCAGCCACACAACCACTAGTGCTCGCCAGCCCGACACCCACGTCGAAGCCCTCTTGTGCATCCACTTCAAAAACACCAGAGCCACCTCCTCATCATCATAAGGCGGCCACTCCTCACTCGCTGCAGATCACCCCAGTGGCCTTTACCTGCGTTGGCTACCTGCGTTGGCTCTCCAAAAACACCAGAGGCGGCCACCTTCTTTCCTCGCCTCTCTCTAGAACCTCAGCCAGGCGTCCTTCGCGAACCAGGCCGCTGCTCCACCCCTCTACGCCTGCAGGTCGGTGTCTCCACCAGCAGCACTTGCGCTTTCATCCCTTGTGTTGTCAGCCACTCTGGCACCTTCACAGTGTCTCCCACAACTCTACGCTGACCACTCGCTCTTCGCCCTTCGCTTCTCTCCTGCGCTGTCAACCCGACCTGCCTCAGCTGCAGCTCACCACACGACGGCCTGTCTGCTCCAGGCTCCGCTACTCTTCACACGGGAGGCCCCACAACCTCTGCAGCCCGTCAGCGCTCCTACCAGCTGCGCATCTCTTCACTCCAGAGCGCCCTTCTCTGGTTGCAGCATGGCGACTCCTCCACGCCTCTCTCTGCAGTTCGATCAGAGCCCCCCAGATCAACACGGCGACACACCTTTTCTTCCTCTCCTCGCCAGCTTCTAGACTGCGCACGCTGGCAGCAGCGTAAACCTTCCACATGGCTATTCTCACTAGTGCCACGTAAATTATCATTTTCATTTTTTTAAATTTTCCCTAAGGCCTAGAAGATGGCCGCCTCAATATTCCTTTTCACACCATATCTTACATATGTCCTTTAACCTTTAAATTGCCCATGCCTTCCACAACCTTCTTCAAATGCAACCCACGATGCCCAGTCTTTTTATAGGATGCGTACACAAATTCCAGACGACCGAGTAGCTGATATCACCTCCAGAGGAGCTCGTTCCGGACAGGCCTGCAACAAGCCCAAATCAAATCCGACCACCCTGAACACCTGGCAACGCATTCAAAGCCAACCTCTTCACACCTGCCATGCACACGTATGTACACAAGCCCAAAAACGCCTTTCAGAAAAACTCCTAACATACTTTGCCAACCCCCCAGCCTGCTAGAGCATTCATGCTCAGCAGCAAAATACAAATTCCAATAACTATCCACCAGGATCAAAAAGAAATCTCGGTGCATCTACCTTCCAATCCTTCAAGCATTTTCCTCTGTCAAATAACCATTGATACACCCTGTCATGGTCTTCCACTTTCAGCAACCCCCTAGGCTCTTCATATATGGCATCCTCAATATATTCTACTACATTTCCTTCTCCATACCAGCTCACATGGTCTTGTGATGGAAACATCCATCCCTCACCTCTACTCCCCTTTGACACATTTGATTCCCACTCATAATCATATACTGATTTAACCAACATCTGATCATCAACTCCCACCTCATATGATCATCCAATTTGCAACCTGCATCATTGGCTTCCAACTCTCCCTCTGGACAAACTACCAGACCAAGACTATAGCCAAACCACTCATCCATATGCTGAACATCAACATGTGGTGTGTCCACCATAAACCCATTTCCCTTCAACCCATCAACATCAAACATGTGGTGTGTCCACCATAAACCCATTTCCCTTCAACCCATCAACATCAAACACAGCAACTTCATGCACTGTAGACTCATCATTGTCACTTCCCTGTAGTTTCTCCAGCTTCAAGACCATTGGTGATCCTTCAAGATTCTCCACATCTTGCACAGGCATCTCTACCAAGTCCAAGCTCCCCAAACTGCCAGGCAAAGCATCTTGGTCTCCCTGACCAACAACAATAGCCTCACATGCATTCTCACAAATGACAATCGACTCAGTCCCTTGGGCATGACAAGAAACACACACCTTATGATCAGCATCCGCACATGCAAAATCCATCACGTCATGAAACCGATCCCGTCAAGTGGGAAAGACTCAGTTGGACACCTACACGTTTAATAGCACAACTTTAAAACCACAAATATGAAAAGGACAACTTAAAACAACTTGAAATTTAAATGAATAGAAATGGAAAGATGGACACCAGCACTGGGGCCGGAACGGGCCGACCCCCCCCTCAATATATGATATATTTATTGGGAGTATTTAAAGAATACAATGCTCCATGGGTTCTGAGAACCAGATCATGTCCATGTACATATGAAAACAGTACTAAACAAAATAACTCGAATTTCGATGTAGAAAAACTCGGAGCAGAACGACCACTAGTGTGGTCCAATCACTACGGTCCTGTGCTTTCACTGGACTCCGCGGAGAGCACCACACTGGTGTTCCGAGACCACGCACAGACAGGCGCTCTCGTACTAACGCCTGGCTCTCCCGATCTCAGCACCTTTGGACCGAGGTTCGCCCATATAGCTTGGACAACCCGGCACCGAACGGGTGTAGGCCGAGCGGGACGACTCTTTTACCAGATTTAAACATTAAATGCTTTACTCAAATCTGAAAATCACTTACTTGTAGTTGGTTGATAAAAGACCAAAACTTGTGGTTTGCTGAGGATGAAACCACCCTGTAGAGAGAAAGTCCTCTGCTGTGGTGCAGCCGTGTAGAGGGTGGTTTGCAGCCAGCCTGTAGGGTAGTTGCAGCCAGCCACCTGTAGAGAGGAGTAGACGCCTGTAGGAGAGGGTTGCAGCCAGCCGCCTGTAGGTAAGGGTTGCAGCCAGCAGCAAAGAGCACTCAGCCACCTGGCTTCGAAAAGGAGGTGGTGTAGGCGCATACAGGGAACAGGCGGAAATCTGCTGGTGAGGGCAGTCCGCTGGAGGTGGAGCCACCTGTGTGCAGGGCACAATTGGCTGGTAATGTTGCCTGGCGAAGAGGGCAGCCTGCTGGGAAATCAACGCAGCTGCCAGCGTTGGTTAAAGCAGCCGCCTGGTTGCTGTAAACAGTCGCCTGGCTTCAGCCTGCAGAGCTGGAACCGCCGTACAGAGGGCCTCGCCTGTAGAGGATATATGCGCAGCAGTACAGAGCAAGATGGCAGCCTCCTTTGCGTTGAATGAGCCACCGGTTGATGGATTCCACCCAGAATAATACGATGGATGCCCACGCTTGAAGGAGGAAGTCCTTTTTAATAATATTCATGTGGAGTTTCCACTATAGTTTTCCCACGCATGCATGAAGGGGACTAGTGGGGGTTGGTGACCATGCCCACCCCCACACTCACTTAAAAGTGAGGCTCCCCACCTTGGCCCCTAAGTGGGTGCCCAAAGGGGTGCCCACTTTTAAATAAGTGTGAACCCCTAACCTTATAAATCAAAGGGTTAGAATTTAAAACATTAAAACAACAAGTACCATATACTTACCACCTGTTCACATGCACTGAAACTCGTCAGAATACAGAGCACACTTCACGACTCACTGGCAGGCGTCCTCGCTCAGTAAGTAACACGTCAAGCAGGCAAACACACGAATACATGTCATGCGAAAACAGTTTCAAACATGCAAAATATGTGTGCATGTGCAAAAAGTAACATGGACATATCTCCCGTTCATGGAACATGTACAAAATATCTGTCGGCACAAAACTGGCACGACATTTATTACATAAAAACCTGGTCTTCCTATGGAGTGACAGTCCCATAGGTAAGACACAGTTCCAGGCACGAGTTTCCCTAGGTGTGACAGTCCCATAGGTAAAACACGGCACGAATACTGGCTCTTCCATGGCGTGACAGTCCCATGGATCGAACACAGTCCAGGTCATACACGGGTGGCACTGATCTGGCTCCCGTCCATACGACACCATCCTGCTAACACACGGGTGGCACCAGTCTGGCTCCCGTCCATGTCAGCAAAATACTGGCCTCTTCACACGAGACACTGGCCTGGCCTCAAGTGAACGAGACGCAAAAACTAGGAATGGACCAAATGGTCGGCCAATTGGTGACATCCCCCCGGGCTTCTAAAGAGTTGACCTCAACTTAAAAGCCTCAAGATATGCCTGCAACAATTGCGGATAATCTGCAAAATAATCCTCATTTACCCACTTGGCAGCAATAGGCAAATAATTTTTAAACTTCACAAGGTATCTCCTGGAAAGCTTTCCTGCAGGTAGCTTTCTCTCCTTGTGAAAAACAATCTGTTCTGGCTGGAGGATCTCCTCAAGCTCTTCAATCTCTGGCGGATCTTCTGTGACAGGCTCATCAGGATCTGGCCCCACATATTTCCGAAATAGACTCACATGAAAAGCATTGTGAATCTTCCAATGACTAGGTAGAGCAAGCCTGTAGGACACTTCATTGATCTTGTGAATCACCTTGAAGGGTCCATAATAGCGAGGAGAAAGCTTAGGATATGATCCTTCTCGTCCTGGCCTCTTCCGAAGCCTAGTCTTCTCAAATTTCAGCAATACCCAATCACCTTCTTTGACTTCGATGTCCCTTCTATGCTTGTCAGCAGCCTTTTTATGCTTATCCTGAGATCTTGCAATGGCTGTCCGCACCTGACCAAAGGCAACATCCAAGTCACGAACATATTCATCAGCTGCAAAAATCTCATCCTTAGTACGAAGGATGGGTGGCAAGACCACTCTGCCATAAACAATCTCAAACGGAGCCTTTCCTGTGGAAGCATGGATCGTATTATTGTAGGTAAACTCAACAAGTGGAAGATACTTCTCCCATGCACTCTTTTGATCTGCCACATAACACTTCAATAAATCCAACACGGCTGAATTTGCAGCTTCACTTTGGCCATCCGTTTGGGGATGATAAGCTGATGAAAACTCAAGCTTAGTACCCATATTATCAAACAAAGCCCTCCAAAATAGGCTTGTAGTCCTGGGATCTCTATCCCCAACAATGGATTTAGGCATACCATGATGCTTGAAAATATTAGCAAGAAAAAGCTTTACCATATGATCAGCTTTTATGGTTTTCTTGACGGGCAAGAAGTGAGCTTGCTTGCTAAACCTGTCCACAATAGTCCAAATAGCATCATTCCCATGCTGGGATCTAGGCAAATCCATAATAAAATCCATCGTGATACTTTCCCAAGGTTGCGAGGGAATAGGCAATGGCTGAAGCAAACCTGGAGGCTTTTGCCTATCAAATTTCACCTTTTGGCAAGTGATACATGCACGCACATAAGCCTCAATGTCTTTACGCATGCTTGGCCAAAAGAAGTACCTCTGAATCATGCGAGTAGTAGGCATAATACCTCTATGACCAGCATAAGGTGGAGCGTGACATTCGTCCATAACCTTTGGACGCAAATCCTTCACCACACATACGCAATTATCCTTCATGAGATAACCCTCATTGATTACATAAGAGGCATGTGAATGACCAGCCATCAAATCAGTCCATACATGGCAAAAATCAGCATCCAAATGATACAAATCTCTCATAGCAGATAGATCTCCATGAGAGGCCACTGAGACTGCAGCAATATAAGGCCTCCTAGATAGTGCATCGGCCACCACATTTTTCTTTCCTGGAGTATGCACAATTTGAAAATGAAACATGGAAAGAAAATTTGCCATTCTCATCTGCTTCTCTGAAAGCTTGGTTTGAGATAGAAAGTATCTCAAGCTTTGATGATCTGTCTTGACCACAAATTCAGCCCCAAGAAGGTAGTGTTTCCAAATCTTTAAGGCGTGAATTACAGCCAAGAGCTCTTTCTCATAGATATCCATATGAAGCTCAGCATCATGCAAACGACGGCTCTCGTATGCAACTGCATGCCCTTCTTGATTTAGGACAGCTCCTATGCAATCACCACAAGCATCACATTCAACTACGAATGACTTGTGCAAGTCAGGAACAATCAATACTGGACCACCTATGATCGCATGCTTGAGCTGCAAGAAAGCATCCTGTTCCTTTGAAGTCCATTTGAAAACAGTTTTCTTCTTCGTGAGATCATGTAGAGGAGTGGCAATCATAGCAAAATGCTTTATGAAACGCCTGTAGTATGAACAGAAAACTACGTACTTGATGTACGTTTTGCAATTCGGGCCAATTCCAAATAGTCTCTATCTTTGCAGGATCCATTGTAACTCCATCCTTGGATACAATATGTCCCAAATAATGAATCTCTGAAAGGAAAAACTCACTTTTCTTGGCATTGACAAAAAGTTTATGCTTCCGCAACTCTTCGAACACTGTGACCAAATGAGTTCTGTGTTCCTGCTCATTCTTGGAGAAAACCAAGATATCATCAAAGAAGACTCCTGTAAACTTGCGATGGGGTCGGAATATCCTATCCATCATACGATTAAAGGTAGCAGGAGCATTGGTGAGACCAAAAGGTATTACCAAGAATTCATATAATCCGAAGGCTGTCCTGAATGCAGTCTTATGGACATCTTGTGGCACCACTCGGATCTGGTGATAACCACTCTTCAAATCAAGTCTGCTAAAGCAAGCTGAACCATCAAGCTTATCCAAGATATCATCAATACGTGGAATAGGAAATCTGTTCTTGATGGTAAGCTTGTTCAAAGCTCTATAGTCTACACACATACGGAATGATCCGTCCTTCTTTTGAACAAGAAGCACAGGAGAGCAGTAAGGTGAGGAACTGGGCTGAACCAAACCTTTATCTAAAAGCTCATTTACCTGCTTCATAATTTCTTCTTGTTGTGCGGCACTCACTCGGTATGCGGGTTTGTTAGGTGGAGAACTACCTGGCACAAGATCTATGCGGTGATCTTCGGGCCTTTGGGGAGGTAATTCACCTGGCAATGAGTCAGCAAAACAGTCTTTGAATGCATTAAGAAAATTCAGCCTATCATTAGACATAGCATCCACATTTTGTTGATTTGGCACAAGACTATCACGAACAAAAACCAAGTACGCTGAAAGACTCTTTTTCATTGCTTTATTAATTTGGATGTGTGATACAACTGGGATGGAATCCCCTTCTTTGCCAGCATCAATAAAGTGCATGCGGCCTTTATGCATAAAAGAAATCATATTAGACTTGTAGTCTTTGCGGGGCTCAAGCCTATGATGCCATGGCTTGCCCAACAATACATCACATCCATTCAGAGGAGCAACTAGGAAATGCTCATTATCAAGATAGCCCTGGATATGGATACGCAACTTCCCAATCAAAGGGGTAACCTGCACCTCTTTGCCAATAAATGCAGCTTCGGCTTCAATCTGAGGTCCCATGCTTTCAACCTCAATACCCAATGCAGCTGCCACTTGCATAGAGATGAAATTGTCAGTTGCACAGTCATCAAACATAAATAATGCGGGCTGATCCTTGATTTGCCCCCAAGCCTTGCAAACCATACGCTCTTTTGCATCATGACCTGTATTACCTTGCACATCAGGAACTGCATGAACATTTGCTTTGGTGTGCTTATCCTCGTGCTTTGGTTTGCGATCTGGGCATTGCCGAAACATGTGGTCTTTGCTACCACAAGAAAAGCATTTTCCATCCTTAGCATATTGCTCTCTTTGCTCCGGGGTTAATCCAAATTTGTTCTTTAGATGGGTAATTTTCAGCTTTACCACCCTTGTAGGGCTCCCGGAAGTTCTTTTTAGATGGCTGTCCGCCCTTTTGCTGATTTGGGACAGCCTTGTCCTTCGCCTTGGAACCTCCTTGATCTTGCTTGATCTTGAGCACCAATTGCTCTGTAGCAAGGGCAGAAGCTGTGAGTTGTTGCAATGTATGTTTTGGGTGCAATTCAATACCCGATCTGTAAGCAGGTTGCAATCCAGAACGAAACTTCCTCTTTCTTTCCTCCTCAGAGATTAGCATGAAGGGAGTCACTTCCAACAACACTTTCCAAAATTTGTTCACATACTGTTGCACACTCTCATTATCTTTTTGTTCTAGCCTGTCCCACTTTTGAGTGAGAGTTTGCTCTGCATTGGGTGGCAGGAACTGAGCATAAAATCTATCTTTGAATTCCTTCCAAGTAGAGATGGGATCCTTGGTGATCTTTTCGGTGATCCACCAATGGGCAGCAGTGCCTTTCAGAAACATGCTAGCATGGCGCACCTTCGACTTTTCTGTAAAGTCCTCATCGCTAAAAGCAATGTCGAACTGTGCCACAAACGCTAACACCTTAGAAGCATCATGTTCACCATGAAAGACATCAAATTTGACAGATTTATCACCTGCTTTGAACTCCTTGAGCTTCCTGGCATGAGGCTCATGGTCCTCTCTTTTTCTTTTCCCCTTATCCAACGGGGTAGCCCTGTCTGCATGGGCTCCATGGGCCGTCATAGAAGCTTCATGGGGCACGGTGGCATGTGCTCCACGAACTCGAAGCTCAGATGCATGTGACTTACCTGCATATGGCATAGTCTCTCCATGAGACAACTCAGAAGGCAAAATTTTTCTGGAAGCAGACCTGTCACCATGAGATACATATCTTGCATGCATGTGACTTTCGTGCCCTCCATGAGCACTGGCATACATAAATCTATCAGGCTTTGTGCCTTGGGGAGAAGATGCATGACGAGAGGTGACAGTCACCTCTTCCTTTTGCATATAAGATTTCAGCCTCTGGGATGCAGGATCTCCATGCTTTAAACGAGGTGGATTTCTGAATTTTAGCTCCCCGTCATCCCCCTCTTTGATATCACCTTTGCGAAGGAGATAGGCAAGTGCCAACTCCCTTGGTTTCTTGCCCACTTCACGAGCCATTGATTCAAAGGTTACATCAACCATAGCATCAGCCTTCCTGGCTTCAATAGCACTTTGTAGATGAGGATCTTCATGCAAAAACTTCAATTCTTGCTCTTGAGCCTGCAAAAGTTTTCTCATATGTTCCATTTCAGCCCTCATAGCATCAGGGTCTTGTTCAAGCATAACTGTCTTTCCTGGAGACAGTTGACCTTTGGATTCACTATCCATAACCCTTTCAAGGGGCTTGTGTCTACCTCGCAGGGCATCAGACCCACGAGAAGCACTAGAGGGACCCCTCGAATTTGGCACTTCCAAAGGGTTGCCTTGGCTGTCCATTGTGTTCAAAGTTTGCTAAAAGCGGGATGTCCAATACACAGGTTCGTTTCCCTACTAGGAAGAGGGAAACAACCGTGCTCTGATACCAATGAAACCGATCCCGTCAAGTGGGAAAGACTCAGTTGGACACCTACACGTTTAATAGCACAACTTTAAAACCACAAATATGAAAAGGACAACTTAAAACAACTTGAAATTTAAATGAATAGAAATGGAAAGATGGACACCAGCACTGGGGCCGGAACGGGCCGACCCCCCCCTCAATATATGATATATTTATTGGGAGTATTTAAAGAATACAATGCTCCATGGGTTCTGAGAACCAGATCATGTCCATGTACATATGAAAACAGTACTAAACAAAATAACTCGAATTTCGATGTAGAAAAACTCGGAGCAGAACGACCACTAGTGTGGTCCAATCACTACGGTCCTGTGCTTTCACTGGACTCCGCGGAGAGCACCACACTGGTGTTCCGAGACCACGCACAGACAGGCGCTCTCGTACTAACGCCTGGCTCTCCCGATCTCAGCACCTTTGGACCGAGGTTCGCCCATATAGCTTGGACAACCCGGCACCGAACGGGTGTAGGCCGAGCGGGACGACTCTTTTACCAGATTTAAACATTAAATGCTTTACTCAAATCTGAAAATCACTTACTTGTAGTTGGTTGATAAAAGACCAAAACTTGTGGTTTGCTGAGGATGAAACCACCCTGTAGAGAGAAAGTCCTCTGCTGTGGTGCAGCCGTGTAGAGGGTGGTTTGCAGCCAGCCTGTAGGGTAGTTGCAGCCAGCCACCTGTAGAGAGGAGTAGACGCCTGTAGGAGAGGGTTGCAGCCAGCCGCCTGTAGGTAAGGGTTGCAGCCAGCAGCAAAGAGCACTCAGCCACCTGGCTTCGAAAAGGAGGTGGTGTAGGCGCATACAGGGAACAGGCGGAAATCTGCTGGTGAGGGCAGTCCGCTGGAGGTGGAGCCACCTGTGTGCAGGGCACAATTGGCTGGTAATGTTGCCTGGCGAAGAGGGCAGCCTGCTGGGAAATCAACGCAGCTGCCAGCGTTGGTTAAAGCAGCCGCCTGGTTGCTGTAAACAGTCGCCTGGCTTCAGCCTGCAGAGCTGGAACCGCCGTACAGAGGGCCTCGCCTGTAGAGGATATATGCGCAGCAGTACAGAGCAAGATGGCAGCCTCCTTTGCGTTGAATGAGCCACCGGTTGATGGATTCCACCCAGAATAATACGATGGATGCCCACGCTTGAAGGAGGAAGTCCTTTTTAATAATATTCATGTGGAGTTTCCACTATAGTTTTCCCACGCATGCATGAAGGGGACTAGTGGGGGTTGGTGACCATGCCCACCCCCACACTCACTTAAAAGTGAGGCTCCCCACCTTGGCCCCTAAGTGGGTGCCCAAAGGGGTGCCCACTTTTAAATAAGTGTGAACCCCTAACCTTATAAATCAAAGGGTTAGAATTTAAAACATTAAAACAACAAGTACCATATACTTACCACCTGTTCACATGCACTGAAACTCGTCAGAATACAGAGCACACTTCACGACTCACTGGCAGGCGTCCCCGCTCAGTAAGTAACACGTCAAGCAGGCAAACACACGAATACATGTCATGCGAAAACAGTTTCAAACATGCAAAATATGTGTGCATGTGCAAAAAGTAACATGGACATATCTCCCGTTCATGGAACATGTACAAAATATCTGTCGGCACAAAACTGGCACGACATTTATTACATAAAAACCTGGTCTTCCTATGGAGTGACAGTCCCATAGGTAAGACACAGTTCCAGGCACGAGTTTCCCTAGGTGTGACAGTCCCATAGGTAAAACACGGCACGAATACTGGCTCTTCCATGGCGTGACAGTCCCATGGATCGAACACAGTCCAGGTCATACACGGGTGGCACTGATCTGGCTCCCGTCCATACGACACCATCCTGCTAACACACGGGTGGCACCAGTCTGGCTCCCGTCCATGTCAGCAAAATACTGGCCTCTTCACACGAGACACTGGCCTGGCCTCAAGTGAACGAGACGCAAAAACTAGGAATGGACCAAATGGTCGGCCAATTGGTGACACGTCATCATCCAGAATAGCATCTAACTCATCATCAGTCACACTACCACTTCCTTCCTGCACCATTGGTATGCAAGCATTTGTTACCTTCTCCAAGGAAACCAATTCCAACAGATCATCCAGTGCATTATCAAGAACACAGTCCAGCTCATCATCCACATCTTCTTCTCCTTGGGTCAATCCCAAACATACTTGGGCCTTACTTGCCCACTGCACAGCCACAGTTAAAAGCATATGCATTAACATTTTGCAACCCAAATCCTTGGATCTTTGATTACCTGGCTCATAAGCATTCACTGTTGTGGAAAAATTTCCGTCTTTTTCTAGCATAGCATTCCCAGACCTCATAATCCCAAATTCACCTGACTCTGGCTCCCACATGCCTGGTTGCTCAAGCATTAGTTCTTCTTCAACCGGCTCAATAAGAAAATTCCCAGAATCCAGCAGATAAGCATTGCTCTCACTCACAGGATCATCTGCAACCAGCTTTCCACCTCCACTGTCCTCTTCGGAAGAGAGACTCATTTCCGAAGGTGCTTCAAGCATCATCTTGTCCTCTACTTTCTCATTGCCCAATGCCAACCACCTTTGGTTCTTCTTCAGGCTCAAGATTTTCCCTTGTCTCACTGCTCGTATCAAATCGTGCTAGATCCTCCATTTGCAATCCATCTCCTTCAATCTCTTCGTCTAATTGCTCTTCCACTCCATCCTCTTCTTGCAGACCATCTTCTGTCTCTCCCCTCCTCCCCTTAGGTTCCTGAACAAGCTCTTTAAGCCAAGAGAAGCATCTGTCGACATCTAAATCCCTGCCTATGATTGGCAAAACCTTATTCTCTGCAAGAACTTTCTCTGCTTGAACTTTAGAAGCATAAATAACATCACTTAACACACCCTGACTAGAGAAACATTATCAAAAATCTAGTAATTCTCATAACCATAAGCTGGCATAACATCCACCGCTATAGACTTCACAATGCTCTCATTAAACTGCCTAAAATCCTTGGCAACTACCTTAGGATTTACCTGGTACATTCCCCTGCCAATTTGTTGGTACATAGTAGGTGTTTGTTGCACAAAATCAACCTGGACCATATTCACATCAAGACAACCATTCTTGACCACTTCGTCCTCCTTGATCATCCCATAATCTGCCATTTTCTTCAGCTTCCATTCTTTCTCTTCCGCAATCCTCACCGCCTCTTCATAAGTAGAAGGTTGCTTCAAGTCCACTTTTACTAACAAACTTTGCTTCAAACTTGCTATGAATTGCTTCTTCTTCACAAACATGGAGGGAACTTCTGTTTCAAGAGCTAAACACCATCTTGTCCATAGCTTACTGAAAATTGTAACATAACTCGCCACACTCTGGCTTTCACCTTGCTTCAGCTGTTGGAGCTCCTGCCAAACGTCATTGGGATCTTCTCTTCTCTGAAACTCCTTTGTAAGGGCTTCTCGCAGGTTTTCCACCATCGTCATTCCAGATGGGCTACCAATCATTCTTTTGCTTCAAACTCTCGAAGCCATGTACCCGCTGTGCCCTTCAAAAAGATCTGGAAGAGCCTTAAAATTTGATCCGGATTATCCACATGGTTGGTAATACATGCTACCTCCATTTGCTCCAAGAAATCCTCTACATCCTCATTCTTATCACCGTGAAATTCAGGATAAGCAAACGCCATGGTTACAACCTGTAAACTGAAGGAACCTGAAGAAAGATCCTCAGTGGGGGCACCAAAAAACTGTCGGGAGGCTGGGAAAAGAAGAAATGCCTCTACAGCTACCTACCCAGCAGCCTTGGAAGACACAATAAACACAAGGGGCACCACCAGCACGATGCTGGAAACAGAAATTTCTCAAAATACCACACAGACATACCTCAAAAACCCTGTATTCCACAAGATAATGAAAACCCGCACACTTATCCACAAATAATGCAAAAAGAAGATCCCTTTTTTACAAATCAGAAGATCCCTTTTTTTACACAGACATACCTCAAAAACCCTGTATTCCACAAGATAATGAAAACCCGCACACTTATCCACAAATAATGCAAAAAGAAGATCCCTTTTTTACAAATCAGCTGGACCCACGCGGCTCCTTTTGCAGTCAGCCTCTTTCTCTTCTCACAGTCCTCCCGGGGACTAGCCACACTTTGAAAACACCATCGGCGGCCCTTTGCCAACCCTGTGCTCGCCCAGAGGCCCCAGCGAAACCCAGCTTCAAACGTGGCCTACCAGCCTCGCTGTCCTGCACCCCAAAGGCGGTCACCTTTCACACATAGGCATCCCCCGCCCGTCTTCAGCAACCACAACTAGCCCAAGCAAAACCTTACCATCACCCTTAACTGCAACAACAGCACCAATGCGGCTCTCTCTAGCCCGTTGCCAGCCTACACTTGTCACGTCTCCCTCCACTCCAGTCAGTTGCGAGCTTCCTTGCCTCTCTGTTTGCAGCCAGCTCTTCTCAGGCTCTCTCCCAGCTGCCGCTGCACCTCCACGCTCACCTGCCCTTCAGCAGCTGCACCCTCTGCTCATACCTGCTCTCTGCCTAGCCACACAGAGGCCTTCTCCTCAGTCACGCTAGCTTCCACACGGCCCACACCAGCCACGTAGCCTCACGCCAGTTGACCAGCCACACAACCACTAGTGCTCGCCAGCCCGACACCCACGTCGAAGCCCTCTTGTGCATCCACTTCAAAAACACCAGAGCCACCTCCTCATCATCATAAGGCGGCCACTCCTCACTCGCTGCAGATCACCCCAGCGGCCTTTACCTGCGTTGGCTACCTGCGTTGGCTCTCCAAAAACACCAGAGGCGGCCACCTTCTTTCCTCGCCTCTCTCTAGAACCTCAGCCAGGCGTCCTTCGCGAACCAGGCCGCTGTTCCACCCCTCTACGCCTGCAGGTCGGCGTCTCCACCAGCAGCACTTGTGCTTTCACCCCTTGCGTTGTCAGCCACTCTGGCACCTTCACAGTGTCTCCCACAAGTCTGCGCTGACCACTCGCTCTTCGCCCTTCGCTTCTCTCCTGCACTGTCAGCCCGACCTGCCTTAGCTGCAGCTCACCACACGACGACCTGTCTGCTCTAGGCTCCGCTACTCTTCACACGGGAGGCCCCACAACCTCTGCAGCCCGTCAGCGCTCCTACCAGCTGCGCATCTCTTCACTCCAGAGCACCCTTCTCTGGTTGCAGCATGGCGACGCCTCCACGCCTCTTTCTCTGCAGTTCGATCAGAGCCCCCCAAATCAACACGGCGACACACCTTTTCTTCCTCTCCTCGCCAGCTTCTAGACTGCGCACGCTGGCAGCAGCGTAAACCTTCCACATGGCTATTCTCACTAGTGCCACGTAAATTATCATTTTCATTTTTTTTAAATTTTCCCTAAGGCCTAGAAGATGGCCGCCTCAATATTCCTTTTCACACCATATCTTACATATGTCCTTTAACCTTTAAATTGCCCATGCCTTCCACAACCTTCTTCAAATGCAACCCACGATGCCCAGTCTTTTTATAGGATGCGTACACAAATTCCAGACGACCGAGTAGCTGATATCACCTCCAGAAGACCTCGTTCCGGACAGGCCTGCAACAAGCCCAAATCAAATCCGACCACCCTGAACACCTGGCAACGCATTCAAAGCCAACCTCTTCACACCTGCCATGCACACGTATGTACACAAGCCCAAAAACGCCTTTCAGAAAAACTCCTAATACCGCCACCAAGATGAACGGTGTTGCAAACACCATACTTTGTTCGCTTTCTCCATCACCCACCTCTTATCCTCAATGAGAGAATGATAGACCTTGTTACACCTAGCCAACGACAAATCCTTAGGTTTCCGTATAGCCCAATCCAACCATGGCTGGTCAAGATCCTGCGGTGGAATCCCTCCATGTGTTTCTACAACTTCCTTCATCTGATCCCACAAGTGGTTGTAACCTCGTGGCACATGGAACATTCGCCGAGCAGTCCGGAAAGAGACAACTCGTAATTGGTTTGGCAACAATACATCACTAATACGAACCACCCCCAACCTCGCCATCCTGTTTAGCTGGCTTCGCATTCCCTCCTTTCCTGGCCGTGTCAACACCCTAGAAGTTGCAATGATCTCCTCTTGGAATGAATTTGCCCTCTGCCTAGCTTCTGGAGGCTGCCATGAAGCATATGACAACACCTCCTGCCAGGATGTCACCAATTGAAAAAGCAATGGGGAGAGAGATACGAGATGCATCAGACCCATTAAGGACATCCCACCATGACGCTCCTATCCTAGTATTCCTATGTGAGATTCTGACATGCTCAATGAGGGTCTTAGCGATCTCGACCCATGGGGCATCCATAAAGCACAAATCCTTAAACAAAGCCCAACGAGTAGCAATCATATGCGTCCTCAGATCAAGCAAGGCAGCGCCCCTCATCCTTTTTGGAGTCGTAATGTGGGCCCAAGACACCCATGTCTGTCCACCTCGGTTACCCGACTTCTTTCAAAGCATAAAGCGAACCGGACCCATAAGTTCAGTCAAACTCTGACTAGACCAGGGAAGCAGTGGTAGAAAATAAGACACCATACTAATCATAATCACCTGTGCAACCTTGCATCTCACATGAATAGGCCATCCTTGTGATTTCCAATAGACGAACTTATCATGGACCCTGCTGGAGATCCAATTTAAAAGAGCTTGGGGCATCATGTCAACACCAACAAGGTACCCTAAATGTCTGGTGATTGTACCTCTATGAACCACCAAGCCTTGCCATCCCAAACTCAACAAATCGGTCTCTGTACAACTCAACAAGGCAGACTTGCGAGTATTAATATGCAACCTAGAAGCCAAACCAAACCTTGTCCATGCTGCCATCGCCTTTTCCAAATTAGAAGTGTGAGCCCTAAGGAACATGAAAGAGTCATCAGCCAAGGCCTGGCCCACCAACTGTCGTCCATTAGGGAGTTGAAGGCCAACAATCTCACCATCCTGTGCAAGATTATCCAAGGAAGAAAGCATCGGATGCGTAACAAGTTCAAACAAAAGTGGACTCAATGGGCACCCCTGGCGTAAAGAACAAGACAAGCGAATGGGTTTAGTAACGCCACCATTGAGGCTGATACAAGCAGTGGCATTCGTACTTACAGTATACACAAGAAGATGCATGCGAGTGCCAAATCCCAATGCCCTCATCAGTTGAGAGACAAAAGACCAACTCACATGATCATATGCTTTTTCCAAGTCTAGTTGCACCATCACCACTCGCTGAGCAGTATGTTTTGCATAATCTATCCCCATCTGCACATTGAGAATATTATGTAGAATATTACGGCCCCGAAAGTGTAGCCCTAATCAAGAAACCCTACCACAGCCAAACCCCACCCCAACTACCCTCACTCTCCTTGAATCATTCGCAACTTGCTCTCTCACTCTCTCTCGCTGTCTCGCCATCTCTAGCTCTCTTGCTATCACCTATCTTTCGCCCTTCTTGCAAACCTCAACACACAGAATCAGCCATGGCTAGTAGCAACAGGCAAGTGGAGTTTGATTCCTACAACGCCATGTTGGACCCTATGTTTGAGCACGAGTGGCTCCAGAAGGTTGAATTGTACGGCTTCACAGCAAAGAACTGGACGAGCCTACAAGAAAACATAGAAGCTGAGGCGTAGTTAGTAGAGTTGACAAAGAGAAATGCAGTGAAGATGGAAGGGCGCAAGGCTGTGCCAGTCACGCCAGAAAACATAGCCAAAGCATTCCATCTTCCTACTGAAGGCATCACCAACACCGACTCTTGATGTGGACATCGAGGAGGAGCTCTCCAGAGTCGGTAAGGAATACTCTGTCGCCACCTATTCTGATACAGACATGCAAAACAATTCAGATTTTATCTGGATATGATCTGTTTGCTCGTCGAGAACACCAACATAAGCAAAACCAACTACAGGCTGTTGGCAGCAGCAGAACATGGATAGAAGGTGAATTGGGCAGTAGTGGTGACCAAGAACATGCAGCAGCAAGCTCAAAAGCTTAGGCTATCAAGAGGTCACACAAAGATGGCGGGTCACTTAAAAGCCTTGGCACAGCTAGGTGAGTTAGAGAAGGATGACTCAGCCGCAAAATAGGAGAGATTAAAGAAGCAGCAAGAAGAGGAAGCAGCCAGGAAAAGACAAGAGGAGGAATCCAAGAGGCAAAAGCTGGAAGAGGAGGTAGAGAGAAGGAAACAACAGTAAAATGAAGCAGCCAGGAAGGGACAAGAGGAGGAATCTCAGAGGAAAAACCTGGCAAAAGAGGTAGAGAAAAAACGCCTTGCAACCGAATCTGCCAAACGCGAAGAAGCGAACAAGGGTAAAGCAAACACAGCCTCAAGTGGAGCTGAAAAGAAGACTCGGGAAGAGGCCTCCAACAAAACAGACCCTCACAAAAGGAAGTTTGAGTGGTCTCAACACATTACCACTCTCAAGTCGAAGAGGCAAAAGGAGGCCCAAGCAAACAAAGAGCAATAGAAGCAGCAACTTGAAGACAATAAAAAATCTGGTGAAAAGTGGATTGTCTCTTGGCAAAGAAAAAATAGTAGACGTAACGACACGGGGGGGAATCCAACAATCACCACCATCATCCACACTGAGTGATAGGCTGAACAAGATGATGCAGAAAACTGACCTAGCTGCTCAGGACATTCTCACAGCATTAGAAAACATAGCAAACTATGTCATGGACAAGCCGGAGAATGAAGAAAGACAAGTGAGGGTAGATCAAGTGGAAGAGCAAGTGTAGCAGCTGTCCGCTCAAGTCGAGCAACACAATGAACAAACTGCTGCTCAGGCCTTGCCAAGGCAACAATAGCAAGACACCATGGTAAGACTGCAAGAGGAAGCAACCAGACTGCAGAGGAGAGGGGATGAGTTGGAAATGGTGGTCTCCAAGCTCCGAGCAACAAACAACGAGATCCAAAGCAAGCTGCATCAAGCGAATCAGGCAGCTTCGTCATCAGCGGACAAAGCAGCCCACATTGTGGACCATGCCGCCGAGATGATCCGCAATGTGGTGCTAGCAAAGTTTGCAAGGAGTTACTCATTGCAAAAGGGAAGTTGCTGATACAGGAGGCTATGGAGGCTGATGAAGACATCCCCATAGTCCAAATGCCAGTGGAACTGATGGAGCAGTGGGAAGAGGAGCTGACAGCCTCTTAGAAAGCATGTTGGGAGGACAATTTACAGCTACTGAAAGAATACATGGTAATGCCACCTGTTGCTACCAGCAATTCCACCTCAAGACAAAGATGGAGCTAGAGGGTCAACATCCGCACAGCCCCGAGGAAGCTCAGTTGCAGCAGTCACCAGCTCTGGAGGAAATGCACAATTAGATCAGCAGGTGAAGGAGCTACAGAATAAAGTACACAAGTTGACAGAGTAGCTGGAAGAGAAAAAGGAACTTGAGATCAGGTTAGAACTACTCCAGAAACAGATGTCAGTCAAAGGCGCCATAGGAGAAGGCTCAACGGATCAACAAAAACAAATAGCAACACTCAAAAGGCAGGTGGAAAATGAACAACAAAAATCAAAGTTGGCGCTGGCCAAGGGGAAAGAACCAGTATAGTAGCTGAAGCCCATAAAGAAAATAACAGTTGGAACCATGCATGCCATCGATGAGATGACACCAACTCAGCTGAAAGAGAAAATCATCATCTTAGAGAAACAAATGTCTGTGCAACAACATGAGAACACAGCCAGATAGACTGCCCTCCTAGAGCTAGAAGAAGCGTTCAAAAACACAGACAAGACACTCACGCAGGCTTATGCAAAGCTAGATAGGCAAAAGGCAAAGCTAATTCCGCTAGAAGAGCAAGCCACGGAGAAGAAAACCTCCCCAAAAACAAGGTCCTGATGGAATCAAATGCAGCAACATAACAACAGGAAACCATCAACGCCAAAAATTTATAGCAGCTGAGTAGTCTGAAAGAAGAAAACTCCAAGCCTACCTCCCAGTTGCAAAAACTCAACAAGAGCTGAAAGCTATCAAGGAAGAAGCCAGCAAGCAATAGGAAAAACCGGAGCAACTGATAGAGGCAGTCAGGAAAAAACTGATAAAACTACCCAAAGAGATTCAACTAAGGGACATAAGGTTGGCCAAAGCAAATCAAGTGGAACTGGAGCTGCAACGTGTCCGAATACAACTCATGCAAGAGCAAAGCAAACAACGGAAGTTGCACGAAGAGCTATCGACAATCAAGCAGCAATTGAGATCATCAACTCCACTAGGTGCCACAACCAATCAAATAAACATTCTCTATCAGTAGCTGGTGAATCTTCAGGAGGCAAATCAGAGACAACAGGCACAAGCAACAGAACAATTGAAGGCCAGAGCACAAAATCTGGAGTTTGTTGCCTACTCGCTCTCCAAGTTCAAACATCAGTATGATGAAGAAGAATGGGACCTGCCTATAAACCCATACAAGCTCAATGAATTTCTCAACAAATATAAACTAGAGAAAAGGTCCACATCCCAGACCCCAAGATCATAGTTGTTACGAGGCACGCTCTAACAGTTTGAGGCATTCGAGGCGTACGAGGCGTTCGACTACCTGATCGAGGCGTGTCCACACAAAAAATAAATAAATAAATAAATTTTGCTGGTTTGAGTCTTTAGACGGAGGCTTTAAGGGCCCAAGGCAGCCGCTCTCACACACACTCTCTTCCCTCCCTCCCTTAAGCCTTTCTCAAGACCCAAAGTTCAAAGTTCAAAGTTCAACCACACTAGGATGATGTTTTTTATACCCACTTTTGGAGCTATCTCTATACTCTACCGGATCATTTCAGTTTACTCTGCACCCTTGAATCTTGATGATGTATCCAGATGATGAGGATGGACTATTTTGGTCTCATAGGTCATTTTGGCCTTTTATGAAGACAAAGAGGCCTTGCAGCAACTGGAATCCAACCCACAGATACACATATCTGCTAAACTATTCTTTCATTCTTTAAATTACCAAGCTGCACATGCTGATGCAGATAGAGTTTTTGATACGATTCAACCCCATGATAATAGGGGAGGCTTAGGATGTGATCCCTAGGAAGCAAACAAGCATTGGCGGAAAAATAAAGGGTCATCCCAGTCCAACCACCATAGGCCACCCCCACCCATCTATCAAACATTCCGGTTAGCCTCTAAGGCAGCTGCTGGCGCAGAGCCACCGGGCGTGCTAGGTGTTGAATATCCGACAGAAGCTGCAGACTGGTGGGACCTGAGGAATTGGCCGGAGAACATAGGTCGATAGTAAAAAGGTAGTACACCGATAGCCGTGCACAGATGGCAGCACACATGCACGCTTATTGTAATCATATGTACTCTATTGTAACAATTTAAGTAAGAACAGAGTTAGTGTGGAGCAGAATAGCATGCACGGTAATACAGAGTGCTTGAGCATTATTCATTGTGTATTGTTTGAGTGAGAGAGTGAGCTTTTGTGTTTTTTGTGTGCATCCTCTGATCAGGTTGAGGGCTTGTGAGTTCTAAACCCATTGGGCTTAGGCATTGACAGATTTGCTTCTAACCAGTGGTGACTGTCTTGCTCGTCGGATTAACCACCGACAGCTCTGAGGGTTTTCCGATACTTATTTGGTACCTTGGACTATGGTTTCTCTTTCAGAGGAGGCACTGAGCTTGCTGGATACTTTGATGTTGATTGAGCAAGTGATCAGGATACTCGACAATCCACTTATGGTTATTGCTTCACTCTTGGTTCCGGTCTTATTTCTTGGGGATCCAAGAATCATAATACAGTCTCATTATTTTCTATTGAGGCTGAGGGAGCGCCTTGGCTTTAGCTCAAACTTCATCCTTCCATGGTAGAATCAAACATATTGAGGTCCACTTTCACTGCGTTAGTGAGCCGGTCACCAATGACATCATTACACTGGAGGTTTGACGCTCTTCAAGGGTGAGGCGAGTCACCGAGGCTCCCCCACTTGCCTTGTTCTTATCATCCTTGGCCTTGGACTGGCTACCCTTGTCTTTGAATTTCTTTTTTTTTTTTTCGTGAAATGGTGTTTTATATTATATGTAAAATGTACATCAGCCACATGGCTCACACAGAACCTATGGCCCCAAACAAAACCCCCACAAAAGATCCTCTAAAGGATCATGACCATGCAAACCTGTACACTAATAAGAAAGCCTCCTAGCCAAATAAGCATCCCAGATAGAAGCATCAAAGATGAGCCAGCCGAGCCGCCGTAGACCATAAGGAAATAACATCTGCATCCAGTAGCTGAGCTGAGAGAAGAGAAGAAAATTGCCAAAGCAGCAAACCGCGGATACGTAGAATGTGCCCATGTATTCCAGACAAGGAATCAAAAATGAACCCATTCCGTGTAGTCCAAATATGCCAAAGTCCTGTCCATCTAAGGAAATGGAATAGTAATGACTTGAGGACAAATCCCAAATATCCACTGATGAGCCGAAACAGTAGACCTCTCTACTGCCTCCCAAACGCGAGAGACAAAAGACTAAATCTGACGGGCCACTGGACAACTCATGAACAGATGCATAACTGTTTCAGTGCATGTCGTGCAGAAGAAGCAAGAGGCCAGTGTAATTTTACGACGGCTCAGCTGATCCCGTGTAGGTAACCCTCCCACCAACATCCTCCAAATGAAAACCTTACCTTGGTAAGGGAGTTTAGACTGCCAACCACTCATAAGAGTTTTCTACCACCATGATTTAGACTTGTGCAATCCCCACACCTTATTGGCCTTGGCTGAAACCCAATCTTTCTCTGATACAAGCTTATGATAGACCTGGTTAGCTGAGAGTGATATCAAGTCACCAGATTTACATAGTGCCCAATCAAGCCAAGGCTGATCTGCAGATGGCCGAGGCAATGGAGTAAAAGGCTCAACTGCATGCATGATGTCAGCCCATAGTGGCTGAAATGTCCGAGGAACCCTAAAGTGCTGCCGAATACGACGAAATGAATATGGCATGTCACGACCAGGTATCACAGCATCTCGGATTCTAACCAAGCCTAGCCTGACCATGCGGTTGAGTCGTATGCGTGAAGCATCTCTGTCTGGCCAAACAATGACACGCGACTCCACAAATGTTTCGAACTGCAAAGAGTTCAAAAGTAGTCTTTCATGACCAGGATCCCACCGAGCCAACAGTAGAACTTCATGCCAAGAAAGGAGAATATGCGATAAAATGTGTGATGAGCGAATACGGACAGGATGAGCCGCATTCACAATGTCCCACCATGAAGCCTGCACACGTGTCCGCCCATGTGACAATCCCTCCAACTCAATCAAGTCACGAGCCATGAAAACCCAAGGCTGCTCTTGCAAACACATATCCTGAAAAAGCGCCCACCTACGCGCCACCATATGCAAGCGGACATCCAGTAAAGCAGCCCCACCCATTCTTTTGGGCGTCGTAATGTGATTCCAAGCTATCCATGTTTGACCCATAATATTTCCTTGCCTCTTCCACAGCATAAACCGAATGGGAGCAACCAAACGGATGAGAGATTTGTGCGTCCAAGGTAGCAAAGGTAAAAAATAGGAAATCATGCTAAGCATAATAACCTGAGCTACCTTAACCCTCACATGCATAGGCCACCCTTGAGCTTTCCAATACACAAATTTATCTGAGATCCGAGCAGAAATCCAAGCAAGAAGCGCTTGGGGGTCCACATCCACACCCACCGGATATCCAAGATGACGAACAATGTCTCCTGTATGCACCACACGGCCTTGCCACCCTAATGCCTCAAGATCAAATTCCGTGCATACAATGAGGGCTGATTTTGATGAATTTATTTTCAGCCCAAAAGCCAATGCAAAATTATTCCAAGCTTCCATTGCTCGATCTATATTGGCTTTTTCGGCCCTGAGAAACATAAAAGTATCATCCGCAAGGGCTTGAGCAACCAATTGCTTGCCATGAGGGAGATGCAAACCAACCACTTCACCATGCGATGCCATAGCATCTAGGCGAGATAACATAGGATGAGTGGCAATGGCAAAGAAAAGAGGGCTAAGAGGACAGCCCTGCCGGAGAGAACGGGTGAGAGAAATACCATCCGAAAGTCCTCCATTGAGCATAATCCGCGTGATAGAGCCAGAGCCAAGTAAATGCACCAAATTAGCCATTTTGGGACCAAAGCCCATGGCTGTCATTAACTGAGAAAGGAAAGACCAGCTGACATGATCAAAAGCTTTTTCAAGATCCAGCTGCACCATCACAATCTCTTGCTTCTTTGCCTTGGTATAATCCACTCCAATTTGAACATTAAGAATATTATGCAAAATATTCCTGCCATGCACAAATCCATATTGATACGGATGAACAAGAGTAGGAAGCACCTTCTGCAAGCGATTGGCAAAAATCTTTGTAAAGATTTTATACATAATACCCATAAGTGAGATTGGGCGCCATTGAGCCAAAGAAGTAGGCGAAGGGACTTTGGGCAACAAACGAAGTATGCCCAACTTCCAATCGGCAGGCATATATCCCTCATCCCAAACCCTTTGACAAATAAGCGTCAAAGGCTCTGCAAGCTGATCAGCATATTTTCGGAAAAACTCATTTGTCAAACCATCCCAACCAGGGCTCTTTTCCATGGGAAGTTTGGAGAGAACAGCTTCCACTTCCCCTTGAGTAACAGGAGCATCAAGCTGAACCGCCACATCAGGGTCAACTTGATATCGTACTTCAGCAAACAATGACTCCCTTGCAGCCAGGACAGCCGGTGAGACATCCTCTCGAGGGGCAAGCAAATCTTCATAAAACCTGATGCAATGCTGAATAACCTCAGAAGGTTGAGTAACAAGGTTGCCTTTGGCATCCATCAGCCTAACAATATTCTCACGCATATGTTTTTGATGCAACTTATCATAGAAGCGATGAGATTGACAGTTAGCATCCCGCAAAGCATCAAGACGTGCAAGTAGTTTAAAGCGAACATATTGTGCTTCCTGCACCCTAGATAGCTCCTTTTTCAGCCATTCTATGGCATCCACAACTTCAGCATCCATAGAGTCAGTAAACATGAACGCCTGCAAGCCCTTTAAAAGCGACTCAAGGAGGGCCACATGCTGTTTTTGTATAGAGGCATTAGCAAGACCATAATGACGTGCTAATTTCCGAGTGTTGGTAAGGAACACTGGCCAAGCATGATAATCAGCCATGGACACTCTTGTGGAGAAATGTCGTATCAAGTGACGCATATAAACATCAAAAACTTCATGCTCCAAAAAAGTGTGATTTAAGCGCAAAGGCAAGCGTCCCAACAAGCCTTTATATGCATCCACAAGATGATAGACCATTTCAAACACAAGCGGCCAATGATTTGACAAAACCTGTTGCTGATCAACCATCATAGTAAGAACCTCTGGCAAAAAGAGATCTTGATGTAAAATATACATCCTATCCAATCTAGCATAAGTGCCCCGAAACTGTTGTGAGGCATCAGTGTAACCCCTTTCATCTGAATGCAACCAAGACCACATGTCTTGTTTTAGCGACCTTGCTGCAAAAGCTTCCCACGCCTTTCTCTTTCCCGGCCATCCATTACAGAATGAGGCGACGTGGCTTGCTCCCTGGAGACACACATATTAAAGTCCCCCATCACAAAGCCAGGATGAGAGATTGAAAGAGCACACAAGTCATTCCACAGCAAACGGCGTGCACGAGCATTATTTGGAGCATACACCCCTAACAACCATAAAGGCGTATCATCCCAAACAATCTGTATCACTAGAAATCTTCCATGAACATCTTGAATCACAAGAGAAGGCTGAAACTGCGAACGAACAGCAAACATAACACCTGACTGCGAAGCAGGATGTCCGCTGTAGAAAACATGAAATCCCTTATATACATAGGCTTTGCCAGCCAACTTATGCTGCTTATGTTCAACTGCACACAAAACATCCCAACCATGACAAAAAGTTGTACGCCAAAGCTTGAACTGCTTTTGGCGCGAAGAAATACCCTTTACATTCCATTGTACAATTTTCATAAGCCTTCCCAGAAAAGGAATCAACAAGGCCGTGTACTAGGCCCAGGACAATCTGCCAAATCACGAACCTTTTGAAGCATTGCATTTTTAGACATGGTATTTGTGATCTCAGATTGCCCTTGGAGTTCCCGAGCACGTGTCAAAGGGTAATGACCATCCCATGGCGAGATGACCTCACCCTTCGAACCAAACACAAGAGGCAATTGTTGTTGTGCTTCTTTTGTTAGGCGATTTCTAATAGGATAGCGTTCTACTCTATCCACCCCAAGAGGCCCTGTACCCTGAGAAAGTTGGCCTCCCAGCCTCTCAATCCTGGTCTGTTGCTGGGCACCTGAACCCAAAGGGCGACGAGCATATGTATGTAAGGGCCCCTGATGAGCACGCAAAGGCCCCCGCCAAACAGCATCTGAGAAATCCCCCCGCGGGGCAACAAATCGTGTCTTTTTACCACGTACTTCCACCCATGGCTGCTCAACCTCATTCTGAACATCCACATGTACATCCATGTGTTGGGCATCATGTGAAGGAGCATCATGCTCATCTTCCACGGGCAACTGCCCATCAAGGATATCCTTTGTAGCAGCAACTTGTTCTTTCTTAGGACATTCGGAGACAAAGTGGCCCATCTCACCACATTTGAAACAGTGGCCAGCAAATGTATCCCACCTCAATTCATACATTAAAGGTTGCAGCCCAGCCATATTGACACGCAAATGTGTCGGCCTAGGTCTCCCAGTATTCCACAACATGCATAGACGATTTCGGTTTCTAGATGTCATTCGAGGCACCACCAAGACATCACCGATACCTCGCATGAGACTTGGTAAAACACGCCAAAACATTGGTGGGAATTGTTTCACTTCAACCCAAACTGGGCAAGCCTGGCGCAACATATCTTGGTACTCTGCCATAGGCTTCCACGGAACCACATGAACCAACTGCCCATCCAAAAAAAGTGGCACTTCCGAAGTGCGAAAAAGTATTTCATAAAAGCCTCTCGGACCATCGTAAATCTCCTCAAGTGCCTCAGGCGACACCAAGCGGCCCAGCCATGCTCTAAGACGAGGCAACAATGGAATACGCCCAGTAAAGAAAAAGATAGCAGCACGATCATGAAAATCTGCTAGCTGTTGTAGCAACAAAGGAGTCTCCATGCATACATCAGCCACACCACTATTATCCACTGCAGCCATTTGCACGCTATTTGCCTTCACATATTCTTGCAGAAGCTCACCAGTGATCTGCAGCAAACGTGCAAACTCCGGAGAAGGTGGCTGAGAACTTTCCTCTGCATTCTTTCCAACATTCACCGGAGTATAGCTTACATCAACATCAAGCCTTTGACGTTTTTGTTGCTCTGAGGCATCTGAAGCATAACCCACATCCTTCTCGATCATCTCCTCAATAAGATCCATGTTAAGGCTATTGGCAGCCATGTCGCCAACAGCAGCAGCCGGATCATCCAAATCCATGTACAAAAGCAAAGAAAACTCGTTCTCTCAAACCCAAATTCAGCACCTGCTACAGTGCTGGCTGGAAACTCTTCTGTACCTGCAGTACCTGCTGAAACCCTACTGTACCTGCAGTACTGGCTGGAAACTCTTCTGTACCACCTGCTGAAACCCTACTGTACCTGCAAGTCACCTGCTAGAAACCCTACTGTACCTACAGTACCGGCAGCTGGAAACTCTTCTGTACCTGCAGTACTTGCGGAAACTATTGTACCTCGAGGAACCCCTACTGTACTGCAGCACCTGCTGGAAACCCTCTTGTTGCAAGCAGCTCCACTGATAACGAAAGGCGGTATGTTGTCTTCTCTGCAAGGATGTCGATCACACAAAGGGCAAGCGTATCTCTGCTGAACGGCCTGTTGATGGCGACTATCTGCTGGGGGTGACGACTGCCTGCTGATGGCGACTATCCGCCTCTACCCATCTCTCTCTCTCTCTCTCTCTCTCTCTCTCTCTCTCACACACACACACACACACACACACACACACACACACACACACACGCCCTGAGGTAGGGCAGAAGCAGAAGCTCGACTATGAACAAGAACTGGCGAGCACGACCAGCAAGAGAGAAGGACCAACAGTAGGGCGGAGGCGGCGGGGCAACAGCAGAACTCCTCCCGTCAGCAACATCGATGTTTCTCTCTCTCTCTCTCTCTCTCTCTCTGTCTTTGAATTTCTATTGCCCCTGTGGTTGATCCAACTCTCCTGGATCTAATGAACGTCTGCGTGCAAACATTGTTTCAAACCATCCACAAATCACTCAACGTGCTCCGACCTCCAGACTGTCCTTGGGAGCATGAGCAAAAGCTTCCAAAAACGAGCAAGATAGTCGGTGATCGATTCACCACGTTTCTGCATAAGACGCTCCCACTGTTTCTTCAATTCATGTTGGTAATCGATGGGAATAAACTGTTGGGGTAAAGACACTATGCCCACCCTTATAGTGTGTACAAGCCCATAAGTTATAGTACATAGTACACTTAGTACTTTTAATGTACTAAGTGCACTATGTGTACTAGTGCAATATACATGTGTGATAGGGGAGTCACACACTCATGCCTCATGAGTTGACTTATCCCCACAACTCTCTCTCCCTCTCTCTCTTGTTCTTCTCTGTGTATGTCTCCCACATGACCTAACCCTAATTCCTGTCTCTCCCACACAACTGGTATCAGAGCCATAACCAGCTGCACTTATTGAAGGCGGTGCTATTCATCTCTTTCTCTGCTCGAATAGGATTTCTTGCATTGATGGCTTTTACGGGCAGCCAGTCTTTGCATTTGGGAATCCAGCAGGAGTAGCTGTGGTGCGTGAGCAAAGCACTCAAGCGACCAGCTAGTCAGGCAGCGCAACAGGTAGCAAACCACAAACGCTGAGCGTAGGCGACGTAGCGCTACACGGCGAAGGCAAACACAAGCGAAACAGTTTGGGAAATTGGTCGACGGCTAGCTACGTGTAGCGCTGGATCCGACGAAGCGAAGAAGAAAGCGTTAAACAGGCTGGCCGCTATCGCTTGACGTAGGCAAGTGAACACGCAGGCGTGTCAGGCGCCACCCGAGCTGTCGACTACAAGCGTGTAGCGCTGGGCGTAGATGCGCTAGGCGAAAGCAGCACGGCGAAGCCGTAAGGGATGCAACGCACAAGCGGACACGTAAAAAAAAAAAAAGCGCTGGTGGACAACGAGCACGTGTTCACTGGTCGAGAGGTGGGCGAAGAGCAGTGGAGAGCGCCGACTCCAAGCCCCTTCAGGGTCGCAGCAGCCAAGCGAACCACAAGGCAGCAGCTCCATCAAGTGATTAGCCACCCGCAAGCAGAAGCTCAGTGTGAGCAGAACCCCGGTGCCCGTCAACAGCACATTCAACGGAAGCCTGTGCATCAGCTACAGCTGCAGGAGCATCAGCATCAGCATCAATAGCAGCACCAAATTCATCAATTTTTTTTCTGCAACAAAAAATCAGAAAATTACAAGGTATTTGCCTCAATTTTTTTTTTGGGATTTGCAATTGAGCAAGTACAATCAACAATTGAGCAGGTACAGGTGTCGAATTGCTCAATTTTGAGCAAAATTGGCAAAATTGGGTGACATTGGTCACAATCAGGATCAATTTGCAGGAAATTGGTCACAATCAGGATCAATTTGCAGGAAATTGAATGTCGAAATTTGGGGCTTTTGATGTAATTGTGCAATTAAGCACTCATACATGCTGTATGA
This sequence comes from Cibotium barometz, assembly GCF_041138505.1. Taxonomy (NCBI): domain Eukaryota; kingdom Viridiplantae; phylum Streptophyta; class Polypodiopsida; order Cyatheales; family Cibotiaceae; genus Cibotium; species Cibotium barometz. Next base: position 46,078,502 of record NC_141054.1, on the reverse strand, counting down.
TGTGAGAAATCGCACATTTGGGCAAAATTGCAGCAAATTGCAGTGCAAATCAAGGGGCTTTTGTGCCGATTTGGTTGATTTGCATGCAGGCACTCGCAGCTGATGCTTTGGGCATTGTGTTGATGCCTGACAAGCACTCAATATGCCTGTAAATCAAAGGGCTTTCATTATTTGGATGTATATGTGGCCAGGGGGAAGCATCGTGAACACTCTGGATGCCTTTATGTGCGTCAATGTACCATGTATGATCAGAAATTGATCTTAAATCAAGGGGCTTTTCAAGTTTGTATGCTTGTTGAGCTTGGCAAAGCAGCAGGCAAGACATTTATGCCTTGAATCCTCAAAAATCAGCTTGCAGTCAAGGGGCTTTTGCCCAATTTCTGTTCGGAACTGTTGTATGCAGTGTACAGGACTGTAAAAGTCTGATTTTCACTCATTTGGACAGCTAGGAGAGCATTTATTGCTATTGTACCTGCTGGTACAGATTTGGCACAGCTTTGTGCAAGTTTTGGCATGGCTGTACACTGTTTTGAGTGACCAAAAGGTTCAATTTCAGCTGCTGTACTTGCCGGTACAGGTTTGGTACATCATTGGTGAGCACTTGGTACTGCTGTACAGTACTTTGGAAGGGCAACAAAGCACATTTGAGGTGCTGTCCAAAATCTGCAGCAACCAGATTTTGGTGATTTCATCACAAAAAGTGGGAGAAAAGTTGCATTTGTGCTTCCGCAGTGGGAGATAAAGCTTGGGAGAAAAACTGTGAGCACTTTGTGTGCTTTTGGTGCAGTGTTTGCACATTTTGCAGGGAGTCAGGCATTGACAGGTTGCATATTGCTATGGCAACCACAGGTGAGAGATCTTCATTGCTTCACAGCAAGAAGCTTGAAGGCTCGCATAATTATGATATTTGGCAAACCCAGTGCTACAATGTGTTGCTCCAGAAAAAGCAGCACAAGCCTATCAAAGAAAGGGGTGTGATGCCCGCTTCTCTTACTGCTGAAGAGTGGGAAGATATGGATGAGCTGGCAAGATCTACTATCATGTTATCTGTGTCAGACTCTTTACTTTTCAGCATTCGTGAAGAGAAGACAGCTTGGGGAATGTGGCAGAGATTGCAGGACTTGTATGCCCAACAAAGTGCCTCAAGCAAAGTGTATTGGTTGAAGAAACTCATAGGTCTTCAGATGAAGGAAGGGGCGTCTATGACAGCCCATCTAAATGAGTTTAATGGTATTGTCAGCCAGGTCATTAATCAAAAGTTGGCAATGGACGATGAGTTCAAAGCCACTTTTCTGTTATGCACTTTGCCAGAGAGTTGGGACACATTCAGGACAGCCACTAGCAATTCGAATGCTATGCTGTCATATGCAGATGTTGAGGGTGCTCTTCTTCAAGAAGAGATAAACAGGAAAACCAACTCTGTTGGAAAGTCCAATGCAATGAATGCACGTGGGAGATCCCAGCAAAGGGGGAAAAGCCAAGAAAGGGGAAGGAGCAAGTCTCGCTCCAAAAAGGATTTGGAATGCTATTATTGTGGCAAGAAGGGACACATTAAAAAGCAATGCTACAAATGGAAAAATGATCAAAAGGAAAAGGGAAAAGGCAAAGACAAAGAGAAAGATGAAGCCAAAGATGTAAAGCCAAAGGGCAAAAGTGGAGTCAAGATTGAAGAAATCAATGTGTCACATGCAGGTGGCAGTGAGGATGAGATCCTATTTACTTCTTCACTTGATGCCCATTCACTTCTTACAGGTGGTCATGGTATGCACTCATGGATCATTGATTCAGGTGCCTCCTTTCATGTCACAGGTTGCAGAGACTTGTTTGTCAGGTATACTGCTGGCAATGAAGGAGTGGTTTATTTGGGTGATAACCATGCATGCAAGATTCTTGGCAGAGGTGATGTGAGGCTTGTATTTTCAGATGGCTCACAGCTTATGCTCCATGATGTCAGGCATGTGCCTGAGATCAAGAAGAATCTGCTTTCTACTGGACAGCTTGATGATGCTGATTATGTTACCACATTTGGTAGTGGAAAGTGGAAAATTAGTAAGGGCTCACTGGTTGTTGCCAGAGGCTCTAAGGTGGACACTCTTTACTTGCATGCAGGTGTTTGTCACCATGCTAATGTAAATGCAACCGAGCTGCCGGAAATCTCTATGTGGCATAGCCGGTTGGGACACATGAGTGTCAAAGGAATGGAGCAATTGTCTCGTTTGGGTTACTTGCCTTCTCTAAAGTTTTCAAGTTTTCAGTTTTGTGAGCATTGTATATATGGTAGGCAACTACAGTGCCCCCACAAGAAAGCTCTTGGACAGAAAGATGCTCAGTTAGAGCTTGTGCATACAGATGTATGTGAGATGCCTCAGCTTTCTTTGGGAGGGGCAAAATACTTTGTGTCCTTTATTGATGATGCCACACGTAAGGTGTGGGTCTATCCTCTTCGTTTGAAGAGCGATACATTCTCAGTGTTTCAGATGTTTGTTGCTCATGTTGAGAATCAAACTGGCAAAACATTGAAGGCTTTGCGTTCCGACAATGGTGGAGAGTACATGTCCAAACAGTTTCAGGACTTTTGTGATGCTAAAGGCATCAAGAGGGAGCTCTCTACTCCTTATGATCCTCCACAAAACGGGACAGCAGAGAGGATGAACAGGACCATACAGGAGAAGGTCCGTTCTATGTTGTCACATGCTGCGTTACCTCATGGTTTTTGGGCTGAAGCTGTTATGACAGCCATTCACCTTATAAACAGGTCACCTAACACGAGGCTTGGTGGGAAAGTGCCAGAAGAAGTATGGACAGGGAAGCCTCCGTCATACAAGCACTTGAGAGTGTTTGGTTGCGTTGCGTACGTGCACATACGCAGGGAAATGCGCACCAAACTTGATCCTAAGTCTCACAAATGCATATTCCTAGGATATGGTGACAGAGGTGAAATGGGGTATAGACTTCGGGATCCCGTGAATAGAAAGATCATACGCAGCAATGATGTCATTTTTGATGAAACATGCATGTATAAGGAGCCTGCAAGGCAACAGGAGCCTGGCAGAGTCATCTTTGATGATGATGGACATCATGGACAACAACAAAGGGCTGTAAATCAGCCATTACAGCAGGAAAACCAGCCCTTAAATGGTGCTGAAAATGGTCCAAATGGACAGCCAGAGATGGCAGAAGATATCCCTATGGATATACCACAGTTAGAGGAGATAGCGGGCATGATTTTTCAGCCTTATGGCATGGAACAGGAGCCACCAATGGGTGATATGCAGGCTGGACAGCAACCTGCAAATGATGGTCATTGGGTACGGAGGTCCACTAGACCCTCCAGAGCCCCTGACAGGTTTGTTCCAGGGGTTGACTACTTGATGCTCACTGACTGTGGGGAGCCCTCATGTTATAAAGAGGCTTTACAGAGGGCAGACAAAGCTCTATGGGAGCGTGCCATGAAGTCAGAGATGGATTCTCTGCACAAAAATGAAACTTGGAAGTTGGTGCATTTGCCTGCAGGCAAGAAGGTTTTGCCTTGCAAGTGGGTATACAGGCTCAAAGTTGCACCTGATGCAAAGCCAAGGTACAAAGCCAGGTTAGTGGCTAAGGGCTTCAAGCAGGAATATGGTGTGGACTTTGATGAGATCTTCTCTCCAGTGGTCAAAATGACCACACTTAGAGCTGTGTTGGCTTTGGTTGCGCATGATGATCTGGACTTGATTCAGATGGATGTGAAGACTGCTTTTCTTCACGGTGATCTCCATGAGGAGATATATATGCAGCAGCCAGAGGGTTATGCAGTGAGTGGAAAGGAGAAGCTTGTATGCAAGCTGAAAAAGAGTCTTTATGGGCTCAAACAGGCACCAAGGGAATGGTATCATAAATTTGATACATTCATGAAATCCCAGAAATTCAGGAGAAGTGACATAGATCACTGCTTGTACACCAAGAAAGCTTTGGATGGCAGTCTATTGATCCTCATCTTGTATGTTGATGATATGTTGATTGCCGGGAAATCTCGTAAAGAGATGGATGCCTTGAAGCAGAGGCTGCATCAAACCTTTGATATGAAGGATTTGGGTGATGCAAATCACATCTTGGGTATGCGGATACTTCGGGACAGAAATCAGCATGTGTTGTATTTGTCTCAGAAGGAATACATTGGCAAAGTCTTGCAGAGGTTCAATATGGACGGGGGGAAGAAGACTAGTACTCCTTTGCCTCCATATGTGAAACTCAGGGCTATGGACAGCCCACAGTCAGATAGAGACAGGGCTGATATGGCCAAGATTCCGTATGCTTCAGCTTGTGGCAGTCTCATGTATGCCATGGTTGCTACTAGGCCGGACATTGCATTTGCAGTGGGAGTGGTTTCTAGATACATGGCCAACCCTGGCAAGAAGCATTGGGAAGCAATGAAAGGTGTCATGAGATACCTGAAGGGCACACAGGATATGTGCATTTGCTTTGGCAAACAGGATGCATTAGTGCATGGTTACACGGATTCGGATTATGCCGGTCATCCAGATAACCGGAAGTCTACTACCGGTTATGTGTTTACATTCACAGGAGGTGCTGTGTAATGGATATCCAGGATGCAGAAGTGCACTGCCTTATCTACTACAGAGGCCGAGTATATTGCAGTCACAGAGGCTTGCAAGGAGGCATTATGGCTATCTCGGTTAGTGGTTGATTTGGGTTATACAGGGGATATTCCATTGTTGCATTGTGACAGTCAGAGTGCCATTCAGTTGGCAAAGAACCCTGTTTTTCATGCAAAGACGAAGCATGTGGATGTGAAGTATCACTTCATCAGAGAGGTGATAGAGAACAAGCAAATTCAGCTTGTTAAGATTCATACGGATGACAACCCGGCTGATCTGTTGACAAAGAGTTTGCCTCCAGAGCGGTTTGCTCATTGCAGACACTTGATGGGCATTGGATGAGGCCAGTTTCAGCCTTGATATGGCCTTGTATATTATCATGTACATGCTGATTTTTTTCTTTTCCTTCATTTAAGGGCACTTTGCCTTTAAGTGGGAGGTTGTTGGGGTAAAGGCACTATGCCCACCCTTATAGTGTGTACAAGCCCATAAGTTATAGTACATAGTACACTTAGTACTTTTAATGTACTAAGTGCACTATGTGTACTAGTGCAATATACATGTGTGATAGGGGAGTCACACACTCATGCCTCATGAGTTGACTTATCCCCACAACTCTCTCTCCCTCTCTCTCTTGTTCTTCTCTGTGTATGTCTCCCACATGACCTAACCCTAATTCCTGTCTCTCCCACACATAAACCGCTTCAAGACCGCCTTGCGACAGTCATCCCAACAAGCCACAGAGTGGTGCCTAAGGTGGTCTTCCCACTACAAGAGAGCGGCACCCGTTAAAGCTGAAAAATATCTAAGCCACCTGCTGCTGCCAACGTGACAGCCATCTCATGGGTCCAGTTGGTTACGACTCTCTGTCGATCTTCCCATTGAACTTGAGAGGCTTCAAAAGCTTCATTAATTGAGCTCGTTCCTCACAAGGCATAGAGGAAGAACTCAACAAACTAGTAGTCCCCCGACATCGAGCCGGTGAAGCGAGAGAGAACTGTCCGAAGAATCCGGTGGAGAGGGACTTTGCTAAGGAGACCGTCGATAACACGAATGTTGCCTCTCCTGCCAACTACGCGCAAGTGTAGAATGATCACTACCGGACTGCATCGTGTCGTGTTGCAGTACATCCTTGCCTGCATCCAAAGGAGTGAAAAATCCTCCTCCATAAAGTTTTGTCGCTTCGTCCTTAGAATCTTCCAAAACACTTGCTGCAAAGCATAGGCCCTTGTAGATTCCAAATCCGGAATACTATGTGCTTGAGATGTCGACTGCATCTTATCGTGTTGCATGCGCGGAAGCCTTGCTGTACTAATCCACAGTCCTAAGCCTGATTAAGAACAAAATGCTGATTTAAACATGATTAAGACAAAGGAGAGAGAAGAAGAGAGAGAGAGAGTTGGTGTCAGGGTTTCATTGTATTATATGGTACAAAAAGGTTGCTAAATGCTTGTACGTGGTTAGGCCCTTGGTAGCCCCAAAGGGGTTGACCTCTGGCCCCTACATATGCTTCTATTGAATGCTAGACTTGCTACAACGATGAATGAGCTGATGTCCTGATGAATGAGGACTTTATGCTTATATATATGTGCTAAGGTGCTCGTCGGCCAACAGATATTGCTGTCGAGGAAGAGGTTTGGTGAAGAGATCAATAGAATCTGGAGGAAGAGGTTTGGTGATGAGCATTTTGTTGCTCTCCGGGACAAAGCAACAGGCCAGGTGGTTTGGGAAGGCGGAGTGGAGAATGGAGTTTACAAGCTTTCAGCACTCTCTCTCCCAGGTCCTCAGGTTTGTGATGAGTGGCAGTCTGGTAATGGCCACTTAAGTGTGGATACGCTGCAGGTACAGGCTTTCCGAGACCAGATGGTGCATAGCTTGCCAGTAGATGGCAGCAGTTGGCAGGAACTCTCCAGTATTGATGTTGGTAGTTCTTGTGTTCGTCAGTCAGAGGAAACTGAACAGGTCACTTATGCTCTGATGTCTCATAGTATTTGGGACAAAGAACCTCCTGTAGATGAGGATGTTCTTTCCACGGGGACCTTTCGGAAAGCCAGGCAGGTGGCAGTTGATTACTTGCAGAAGGAGGTGCATACCCCTGGCTTTGTGGTTCCGGATTCAGAGGGGGTGGTTGACAGGTTTCAGAAGGCCTTGCATGGTCTTGAGCAGGTTTCCAGGACTTGGTTTTTCACCGTAACAGGTGTTGATCCTTGTGAGCAGTGTGATGCCTCTTTGACTCAGAAGCAGAATGGTTCATTGATCTTGTTGATAGACACCAAATTGGACGTGAGCTTCCTGATGAGGCTATTGGGCTCATGGTTGCAGATGACTCTTTGGGAGGCAGGATTGTGTATCCTGTGGTTTCTGCGGCATGCGAAGGATCATGGACTCTTGTATGGAGGGGGATTGATTGATGGAGTCCGACTCCACGGTGGGAGTGACTCAGTTTGGGGAGGAGATCCGGACACGAGGAGATCTACTTCGAGCCCAGGAGCAGTTTTATGGCCATAGACACCTCATGGCTCAGGGCTCTTTAAGATAATGCATCTGCTACCTTCTTGTTTTTTTTTAACGTTCATAGGCCACAATATGGCCTTCTTGGTTCAAGACTGCTCCAATGCAATCTTCATCATGTTCAACCACAAGAAGGTCTAGAATAACCAACGCTGGTTCTTTGCTAGCATAAAGTCTCAATGCTTCAAAAGGGTTTTGTTTCAACTTTGGTCCACAAAGATTCCACGGCTTTATTTGAAACATGCAATGGACTAAGCACCACTACAAACCATTCATCGAACTTCCTGGTATGATGTCAATCTGATGATCTTTCGATCTCTTTGGCTTCTTTGCCTTCCTTTCCCTTACCTGTCTTCGGTGGCTCGATCCTTGATGAAATCTTCAAATATTCGAGTCCTTCTTTGGTCCTCTTCCCTCTTGGTTCTCCAAGTAAGGACTTCTTCATCTCTGAGAAATCGCTTGAATTGCTGAAAGTCATGATACTCTTCTGATGACCCTGCTTCCCATCCTGAGGTCCTATATTGGCCTCATAGTTTCTTCCTTCATTAGGCCCTTGGTCTCCCTCTTCTCTCGACATAGCTCTGTCACCCCAAGAAAGTTTCTCCAAGAGAAATCCAGCTCTGATACCATTGTAAGCCCAATGTGGCGTGCCATGATAGAATCAACCACGTGTCCAAGAGATAAAGATATATATATAGAGAGAGAGGAGAGAGAGAGAAGGGAATAGGAATCTTGCACAATACACCACACTGAGTGCCGAGCGGGGAACATGCACTGCCCCCTTTTAGGAATTTATTTAGGAACAATCCACGGGCATGCTGGCAAGGATCAATACAATCAAGGAATACAAAAGCAAACAAATATGCCGATGTAGGATCCCTAAGTCAAAGTCGGTGTCGAGGCACGAGATCTCTGATGCCGAGCACACCACGGGGATGACCCACAAGAATCTCTCACCGGGCTAGTATCAGATCCAATATCTAGATCCAACTCCAACTCCAACTCCAACTCCAACTCCAAATCCAAATCCAAGTCCAAGTCCAAGTCCTAGTCCAAGTCTAGATCCAAATCCAAGTCTAAGTCCAAGTTCTAAGCCCAAGTTCAAGTCCAAGTCCAAGTCCTAGTCCAAGTCTAGATCCAAATCCAAGTCTAAGTCCAAGTTCTAGTTCCCAAGCCCAAGTTCAAGTCCAAGTCCAAGAATCACTTGCTCATCCCAGGAGTAATCTCCACAACTCATACAGTCTTGTCGATGAAGGAAACCATGGAAAAGCTCTTTCTTGTAAGAAAACTGATATAAAATCTGTTTTAATGATTTTCGAGCAATAAAAACCTTCAAAAAGCAGTTTTTAGGGGTTTTAGAGCAATTTTAGGGTTTCTGAAATTCTCAGTCCGTACAGCTCTGCACATGTCCGCACACCTTCGTACGGTTGTACGAATCCGTACAGTCGTACGGACAGAAGATGATGTGGCACTGTAGCCAATGAAGGCCCTCTGAATCAGCGAGCAACGATGAAAAACTCCATGATTTGGTTCATGATCATGAAGATGATGATGGAGAAGATGATCAGGAAGATGGCAATGCCTTAAAGATGAAGAGGTTCTTCTCCAACTTGATGCTCAAGAGAGGCTCATGCTTCTTTTATACTTGGGGAAGCTTTGCTTTTTTGCCAAAAAGTGATGCTTTTGCCTTTTAATTTGCTTTTGGTCTTTTTAATAGTAAAATATTACTCAACTTTAGTCAAAAGTTCTTGGTTTGCTTTTCTAGCTTCAGGGCCTTGCTTTTTGGCCCTAGAGCTACTTTTTGGAAAAGCGGCTTTTAGCTTTTTGGTCCAACTCAGTCTCTTCTTTTCAATGGTGTCCTTGGTTCGCAGTCAATCGTGTTTGACTTTTTTGCTTTTTCTTGCTTTTTGACCAAGAATGGTGCTTTTTCTTAATCAAACCTTATGGACCCTGTCCCCATGTCTTCTTCCACCTGTCTAGTGTCCGGGCATGGGCTTCATCATATGAAATAGAGCTAGGAGGGTCAAATAGTTACAGTTTCTCCATAGGTGAAGTGCTATAACCAGGAGTGAACAGTAGGTCACAAGGCTGTGATTTGATGTCTTCATTCTCAGGCATATCTTGTACTTGAATTTCAGCTGTATTACTTCTTCTTGTACATAACACAAAGCAGTAGTTTAGGACTCGTGTGTGTGCTGTCCACCACTCTTCTTTCTATCTCTCAAAAGCCCAAGCACATAGGCGCAAGTGTTCTACAAATTGAGCAGTAAGAAATGCTCATGGAAGCTGGATGTTGAGAAGCCCTGTCTGCTGGCCGGGGATGTAGCACCGCAAACTCTATTTTCATCTCATCTACCTATGAATGACCAACCCTGCCTATAGATAGGCATCTGATATGCTGGTTGGCCTGTAGTACTGTCCCACGACCTGCTATAAAGTTTTCCACACTGGGCGTGGCCATGCCTGCCTATTACCCACTTGTTTGGGTGCCCAAAACACTGCCATATCTGTACATACTCGCATTTGGACTCTGCCCTTGAGGTAGCTGCAGCTCAGGATCATGTCCACATGCAATTGGATTAAGGTATGCACAGGACACTATTTTTATTGTCTAAATGGTTCTTGTCTCTAGTAAGCTTGTTACTTTTTTCAGGTAATTGCTGTGGATGTTGTCAACATTTTAATATGATTTGACTTCTAGAGTCTCACTTCCATATCTTTGTAGGTAACAAATGATATTTTTACTCGAGAAGATGGTGAGTTTTTAGTGAAGCATGGTGCCCTTGCACCAGAAAGGATAACAGCGGTTGAAACTGGGGGTTGTCCACATGCTGCTATTCGAGAAGATATCAGTATCAATCTTGGCCCATTGGAAGAACTTTCAAGAAGATTTGCAACAGATATTTTGTTATGTGAATCAGGAGGAGGTGAGCCTGTTTGTTTGGACAAATGCACATCAGTCTCTCTTCCCTCCCCAACCCCTTCTCTCTCTCTCTCTCTCTATATATATATATATATATATATATATATATATTCTTCTCACTCTCCATTGAGTGTAGAAACAAAAGGCATAATTGATTTGATAAGTTATCCTGTAATTGTGTACTTTGCAATAAGGAGACTACAACTAGTATTACCACACGTTAAGATAGGATACACCATACAGTATTTTCATTGTATGATATGGTTAGTGAGAGATAAAGATGAGGTGCTTATCCACTTATTTGTGTTTCTGTCCACCTTGTCCCAAATTCCTTGGAGTGTGTAAACTTGACTTCACAATTGTTTACCCCTTCCCCTCGTCCTTGCACAATTAGAGGTGGTGTTGTTTAGCTTAATGCAAGCATTAGGGCCAAAGCGGTCAGGAGTTCAAGTCAATGATAGTAATGTCCAAATATAATAAAAGTGTCCACACTAGGCTGCTCATCGGATGCCTGGACCAACTACAATGAAATGGTTGAAAAGCCCCAAAATTGACTCGGCTACAAACACTCCCTCATAAGTGGGCAAATGATTAGGACAAAAGACACCAGAACTAGACTTGCAATAATGAGAACTGGAATAAGTGTACTCGTGAGGTCAGAGGGATTGACCTGTTTTAAAGAAATTCACCCTCACAAGGGAGGTGGCTTGGACCACAAGCTTTTTTTTTTGACTCGTCAAGGAATCAGTTGAACTTCAACCATAGGGGACACTTATCCCTTTGATTGATCAAAGCATCACTTGTCCTTTGCTAGATATAGATGCTTGCTTACATCATGGCTTGTGTCCAATAGTTGCTTACTAAGCATGAGTAAGGATGCTGACATGGCCGGTGTACATTTAATAATACAGGTATCAAGTGATACATGTTACATGACAAGTTCATAACATGACTGAACATCTGCAACACCTAGCAAGAGGGCTTTTCTTCAGACTATTTGTAATGTTTGAGAGCTCGCTGCTTGATGTGAATCTGCATGTGAAACACTACACATACAAATGGATTAGTCCAAGACCACGGATTGGAAGCTCACTACCCAGCCATTGCTCCATCCAGGAGCATACCAGAACGTGAGGGCTATACGAACATTTGACCCCGACTCTTCATTCTTGTCTGGTCGTCTGATACCTTTTCAGGTCCTGACCTCCCATGAATTCTCCCCACAGATGAAGTGTCCATGAAGGTGCCCTAGGGTCATTAAATATAACTTACTAAAACTCAATTAGTGTTGTAAACCCATCATTAGAGCCACTAATTAGCATTAGCCTGACCTCGTTATTACAGCCAAAGTAAGTTAGTCTTTTTGGGGACATAACAGCAGGACTTTCATTTTTTTGCAAAGACATTTTTTAAAGTATTCAGGAGTCTTCTTTTCTTATACTGCCTTTCTTGGTGTGTGTATTGATAGCAGTTGGTGCTCTATCAATTGCATGGTTAGGTCTTATGAGATGCTTTTTATAGTTTCAATATTTTTTCTTTGCAGACAATCTAGCAGCCAATTTTAGTCGGGAGTTGGCAGACTACATTATATATATCATAGATGTTGCTGGTGGTGATAAGATTCCTCGCAAAGGAGGCCCAGGAATCACTCAGGCGGACCTTCTTGTGAGATCACCAACTTTTTGAACAACTCAAGTGACAACTCAAGTGGGGTTGTACATTGAGGCACCCATCCTTATGCAATCCCTTAATTTCTTTCAAAAGACTGATGATGCTTCCCTGTGTGTGTATGACAGGTGATCAATAAGACTGATTTGGCAGAGGCAGTGGGTGCTAATCTGAAAGTGATGGAACAAGATGCTCTCAAAATGCGAGATCGAGGGCCTTTTGTATTTGCCCAGGTATAGATTGATCATTGAATCACGACCTATCATTGTTGCTCCTTTTTATAAGGGCGAGCAAGAGGGTAGGATTATCGATAGGGCCTCAGGCCTAAATAAGTGAGGGTGTGCAATTAACTGAGTGGAGAGCCACATTGTGTGGATCTGAATCTAGTATAGCCTATGAGGCGGATGTATGACTGCCAAACCCCCTCGTAGTTTCTGGGTGTGGTATGGCTATGGGCTGGAGGTGTGGTGCACTACACTCGGGAGTGCCAGTCAGGCCTGTAGTTGGGTTGGCAAATCTCTCAATTGTTTTGTTCTTTATGCATACTCTGTGTGTGTGCGCAAGCGCATGTGCAAGCGTGCGTTGAGTGTGTGTGTGCGTGCACATGTGTGCATGTGTGTGTGGAGCTCTGGATGTAGGTCGGTCTTGTGAGGGGTCACCTCTGTTGTGGAAAGCTCTTAGCATAGTTGTATTCCATACTCATACTGAACCCCACAATCCATATGGTACTTTGCGTACTGTACAGAGCACATCATATGCCGTAGAAGATGCACAAGCTTGTATAAAAACTTTTGGAGGTCTTGTTCGTCCTAGACCTTATTAAGAAACTCATATGTCTTGTCCATGTATCCTATATGTATTCCCGTGCACGCTGTATTTAACCTTATTTTAATCAATACGTTATGTACTCACATAGTACTTGTATTGTCTCTATGGTGCCTATCATTTGTAACCTTGGCTCCTAGAAATCTTGTAGGATGCCATGAGCTCTTTCTTCTTTGGTCTATCTTGTTGTGCTCACTAAACTTATCATTGTATTCAAAAGATAGCATAGTTGTATTAAAAAGCGAAGAAATTCACTTAAGCCTGGAGATGTTTGTTTTGTAAGGTAAAACATGGTGTTGGAGTGCCAGAGATCGTGCAACATGTTTTGGCAGTTTGGGAGGAAGCTACTGGTGGGAAAAAGAAGGTTTAGCTTGTGAGCTTTTTATGCTCCAAGGCTAGTTAGCATAACAATCAATCAATCTTGAGGTTTTACCTTCAAGCCACTATGCTGTGTGTGACTTGGGCATTCGGTGAATGCCTATTAAACTGAAAATCGAAGTACCTGTTTTAGCTTGTTGCTTTGGGTTTTTTAAAACTGAATACGTATGCTTTATGACAGTTTTATAAATTTCACATTAGCATGAAGACTCAAATAAGATCCATTTAGTTTCCAAAACAAATTTAGTTTTCAAAACTTTGTTTATCTTAATCATCTACTTCCCTATATCTGTGATGGTGCTATGCAAAGGGATTAGAATATCTGAGCTTTACCATATATGTTTTAAGAGGACCTCTTAACTAGTTTAACCCATAGATATGCAAATAAATTAATTGTTTGGGAGCACCCACGAGCGTGAGGCTAGACCAACACCATGCCAGGATTTCTTATCCATGTTTTGACATCCCATACCAACCTAGGACCTACGTCTCAGGTATCAATATTGAGCTTGGTAAAGAGTTCTTCTAGGTCATGTCTCTCCATAGCGAGTTATAAAATACCATTAGTGAGCCCTCTATTATTTTTCACTCCTTATAGCTAACCAATAGTAAGTGTTCAAAGCCAGCATCAGTGCCACTACATCATTCAAGCCAAAGTACGAATGTCTTTTAGGAACATATTATTAAGTGCATTCACCATGCCAAGATGGTACATATGTCTTTATTGTTTCAAGTGCTTGCAATGAGGAATCAATTGTCATACGAAGATAAAGCGAACATGTGTTCTTATGAAGCAAAACCTTTGGCTTGTTGGGGCTCAAGACCATTGATGTTGATAGTGTGTCCCATAACTGTTACGTACTTGATGCTAACCACATGGTTAATGGGGACTAATTTGGGGTTCGGCAACCTTGAGGATTAGTGTAGCAAATCATGATTATTAGGGTTATTTGGGTTAAGGTTTATAAGTGTGTTCTCTTTCTTGAGCAATGTAGTGCGCAAGCTCTTGGATGAGGGAGGCGTATAGATTGAGCCATACTCCCCAATCTTCTTAACCATGACCTTGAAGTATTCCGACCTATTCAAGAAAGCATTTTACTAATAAGAAGGGGACTAGGATGATGAATGATGAATTAGCAATGATCGATTGCACCTACCTAGCCGCTTGAAAGGCAATATGGTCGTGGAAGAAGAAGCAAGTCATCGCCATATCCACCTCCTCCTTCAACTTGGGGTTCCAATTCTCCCCAAGTGTAGATTGTCATTGTGGGCCACGTAATGGTTGAGAGACCGTGGAGATGGAGGGTGCCGGCGTCGTAGATGGAGCAACATTCCGACTCGATCGTGAAGGTGATGGCGTGCATGATCCCGATCCACCACATGACTCCATTGTAGAGGCTTGAGTTCCTCTCCCCATTGTCGCGGGATCCACGGCCACTCGTGGTGTCCTTCTTGCCACTTCGACCACCTCATAGACGGCAAGCTTGTCAAGAAGTTCCCGTCTCTTCTCGGGCGTGACATTCGTGCAAAACCTCACCTCATGCCCACCCTTATGCAAGAGGTGGGCTCACACTTTGTCGGCGCCACCTGTTCGCCGGTACGGGCAAAGCTTGCATGCCGATGGCCGAGAACCACCTCCATGAGCGGATGGGGTGTAGTTAACCTCCTCCCACCATGTCCATCCCGTTGTCCTTCTACAGGAAGCCCCGGAACGTGAGGAGGATGCCATGGTTGAAGATGTCTTGAGCCTTGAGCAATGAGAGAGAGAGAGAGAGAGCCTAGAGGCCTAAAGGCTTGGAAGGCTTGAAAGTTGAGAGAGTTGCTTGAACTTTGAAAACTTGAAGGGGTGTGTGTGTGCTTGTAGCCTTGTAGCCTTGTTCTTATATAGATATTAGATAGGCAAGAGAGAGAGGCAAGGACAAGAGAGAGAGAGAGAGGCAAGGGCCAAGCCAGGCAAATGGCTAGAAACAGCCCTGCAAAAACAGTTAGAAACGGGCAAAAAAAACAAGTCTGACTGCGCGCAACGGCTCTCTGCGGTCCCCCCACAGTGCCATCCCCCACAGTCATCCCTGCTCCTGCTGCCGTCCCTTGTGAAGGACACCTCCAAGGGGACGTCCAACCGTCCCCTGCCGTCCCCGTTGCTGAACCGTCCCGACTCGGCGTCCCTCCGTTCCAACAGTCCGTCCCTTCCGTCCCCTGTGACTATGGTACAATTGATGGGGGAAAGGAAGGTGCAGCAAAGTGAAAAAAAACCAAGGTTGTGTGTATCTTGCACCTCTTAAATATTAAAAATACTTACAAATTCTACAGTTACGGGTTTCAAATTTTTGAGTTTTGGGAGGTTTCAGTTATAAATACCTTCAAGTTATGTGAAGAGTCAATTGTACATACAACCTTGTTAACACTAGTTCTGTAATTAGACACTTAAGTGTCCTGAGGACACTAAAGTGTCCTGAGGACACTAAAGTGTCCTGAAAGTTAGCATTTTTCTTGAATTTTTGTGGGCAATCTATTAAGAGTTTTGAAATGCTTAACATCCACAGATGTTCCTCAAGATCCAAAAAATCCTTGAGATTTTTTAAATTGCACTTTTCTTAGCTTTTGCAAGGTAATATTTTAATTTTCTTAGACACATGCTGATAAAACGCATGATTTTTACTGTTTTCAAAATAGTAGTAATTTGGACATAACTTTTAGAAGGGACATAGTTTGATCATGAAACTTGGCTTGATGGAAAGCCCATGATGTAAACTAAATCTTGGAATCATCAAACGATAATTATTGGATAAATTTTTGACTCGCTAATATTGAAATGACGTTTTTTATACAGATGGAGCATGAATTTTTCTCCTTCCATATGCAAGCTAATAATGTAAAACTTGAGGTGCATCCATGTTATATAGGGTAAATACTACTTTGTTTTGAATTTTTCAAAACTTTACAGTCACTTTTTGGGTCTCTTCTCATACATGGCTTTTTGTGCAACCTGTTTTTAATACATAAAATGTCTAATTATGAGCCTAATTTTGATTTTCATCAAAGGAGAAAGCTGTGTAAGTGCATTATTTGTTGTAACTATAGGTGTAGACTACTTGTGCAAGCATAGTTATGATTAGTTTTTGATAAAAGATGATCAAATTTTGTATTTTTATTTTTTACAGTTTTTTTAGAACTAGGCGATAAGAACCTACTTAAGTGGAGGCTAAGTTAGTGTCATACACATCAAATTATGGCTTATTTATCTCATCTCAAGCATGAAAACCAATAATCAACATTCTCATTGATAGGGCTACATTTTTTTTTAGTGGCGTGATTGAGTTTTGATAATACGCGTTACTTTTGCTGATTTTATGTAACTTTTTTGGAAAAAATTCTAGGAAAGGAAAATGATTTTTTTGGTGAACTTCTACCCCCTTGGACTAATGTATGCTATCAAAATATCTTGGGAAAAATACTATTGATATCATTGGATTTTTTTTTTGAGAGAATGATGCTTGCATATTTGAAAAAATCTTGAAAAATGTTCATTTTCAAGACATATGCTACTTTGTTGCTTATGTACTTCCAAATAAAAAGGCATTTTATATGTTTAGCTTTTTTTACATAAGCATAGGGTTATGTTCTACATGCCCAATAAAGCATTTTGGTTAGGAGTTTGATTTCTTTTTGCAACCCCTAAAAAGGACACTCAAGTGTCCTGTTTTGGTACCAAACTAGTGTTAAGAGTATGTATTACAATTCGACTAGAGCTTAAGTTATTTAATGCAAAAACTTGACGAGAGTACTTCTAAGATAGAGGCAGAGCCCATGTCAAATTGCAGCCTGATTTGTCTCTCTGCCCAGTCTACCATGACTATACCTATGCAGTTGTAGCCTCCTCCCTGTTCTTTCTTACTTGCTCCTCTATTTTTTCTTTCTTTTTTTCTTATGCTACTCATGGGTTGGCTGAAAGCGGACCTATTGTTTCTTTTCAATGCTAGTCATGGGTGGGTGAAAGTCTACCTATTGGCTTGCGTGTAAGAAATATTACTACTTGGAAACCTTACAAATTAGAATCTCAAATTATTTATATTACAGAAATATGTCAAATGATTGAAGTACAGGACATATTTTAATTTAGAGATGTATACGAGATGTGTTTTCATTTATGCTTTTCTTTTTTATTCTATACGCCTTTTGAGCCATTTGAAGCCAAGGCCTATATTGTTCAATTGGTTTCATTTCAACAAATTGATTTTATAGAGCTTTGTAATATGCAGATCCCATTAATTAATGGGTATGCAGTCTTGGATTTTGCAATATACAAGTGTTATTTCATCTCAACAAAGTTTGGTAATATGAAGATTCTATTAATTGGGTAACAAAAGTGCCCACACACTTTCTGCAAACACACAATTAATATACGTGTGCAATTAATTACAAATATATATATATTCATACGAATAGAGAGTCAGCACACTTCCTCTTCATAAAATTACAAGACCAAAAAGAGTGTATTTTTCCTTATTCATCGAAGGAATTTGTATGCTTCAGAACATTGGTTGATAAATGACAGCCCTAGAACATTGCCATGGAGCACATGCCAACACTCACTCAAGAACCATAAGAATACAAGTGAAAGACCTTGTTGTCTCCTTTTTGACAACACAAACCCATGTCTCACCTAATAAGAAAGATGTATGCTAGAAGCAAACAGGAAGGAAGTCTTATATATGGCATCGTATACACTTACTTGATTAGTCTCAAGTACGTGTTCTACCAGACAATTGACTCTGATAATAGCAATGTTCAACCTTATATTAACACACATGCCAGTAACACTCACTCAAGTACCACATAAGCATAGAAATGAGAGACCTTGTTGTTTCCTTTTAGACAACACAAACCCCCGTGTCTCACCTAACAAGAAAAATGTATGTCGGAGGCGAATATGAAGGATGTCTTATATATGGCAGGTATGTGTTCAACTAAACACTTGACCTTGATAATAGCAGTGTTCAACCTTACACGAACACTGCCACTAGTGGTATTACTAGCACTATTAATAGCATGGTTACGATAAGGCTACTAGTATTTCTATTGTTCTTACATTTTTGTTACTAGTACTACCACTAGTAGTGCACCACTAGTAAGCAATTTGTGTGTTAAGTGAACCACGTTAGCAGTGCTATTAGTAGTAATAGCAATTGTAGTAGTACTAATAACAATAAATGCCTTAATAGTAGTAATTATAAAAAATGTTAATAGCTGTAACAGCAACTCTTTTGTATTACTAGTAGTAATACTACCACTAGTAGAAATACTAGCAATGCACTACTAGTTAGCAGTTAATGTGATAAATGTACAATGCTACTAGTGCTAATAGCAGTAGTAGCAGCTCTAGTAGGACTAATAGTAGTTATAGTAGTATTAGTAGTACTAATAATAATATTAGTACTAATAGTGCTAATAGTAGTACTAACAACTGTAATAGCAGCCTAATTAGATCACTAGTAATAATACTACCACTAGTAGTAATATTAGCAGTGCACTACTACTTAGCTATTTGTGTTACAAGTGCTAATAGCAGTAATAGCACCTGTACTCAACAATGCTAGTAGTATTAGCAGCTCTAGTAGCACTAATAGAAAGTGATAGTAGTAATAATAGCAGTAATAGTACTAACAGTAGCAATCATAACAGTAGTCATAGTAGTAATTATAACAGTAGTAATAGTAGTAATAATAGCAGTAATAGTAATAATAGTAGTAATCGTAGTAATAGTAGTAATAATAGCAATAATAGTAGTCCACAAAGTAAGTCACCTCTTTGCTTTAAACTGAGATGTTGCCCCGTCCGACCAAGCCCAATGTTCTTTCAATGGCAAGACAAACCTAGACCTTACAACCATTCATGGTGCAACATGAAACACTGTTGTATAAATAAGGTGTCGTGCTTCTTGTCATCTGAAATATAAAATTAAATGTTTTGGAGACCTCACCTGTAATAGTTAATGTGAACAAATATGGTCACTTGATTGGAATGCCAATGCATTGATTCTATCTCTTACTACTCCTTGAATGTGTAATTTTCTGCAAAATCAACAACTGGCACCACAACATGATTAGGAAATGATAATAAAGACTATTTCATTTGCTCAACTTGCCATTTGTAGATGAAATTGTTCAAATGAATTAACCTATTTTAGACTTGAAAACGCAAAGTAGATCACTACTATTTATTTCCTTCATCTAAAGAACCTTTCTTGTCTTCTTTATTTGCCTCCTTGGGTTTTCCCACATCAATGTCTTCAAATATCTTGACTTTGCATGTATGGCTACTCCTGACACGAGGACAACACCTAATTCTTTCTAGAGCACAGCTGCTGCATTCTCCCATGAGGCATTTATACTCGTAGAAACTATGCCCTTTTGGTTTTTGGCACAAAACTAGACTCCCAAAGAGTTGTAATACCCTTATATGTATGTTGTAAAGAATTGCAGCTTGCATTGTTTTGTTTAGTAAGACATACATCGCAACTGCAAGAGTATGATCTCGACCATGAAGCCCAAAACTGTAATGCCGCATATGGTTAACTGCATCCTTTAGAAATGACATTTATATATATATATGTGAAATGCAGCAACATGTATATCTATCCTTCAATAAAATTGAATAAATAATAGCTTCAGATATTCAGATGATCGTTGCATTTCCTCTGGGTATAATTTAGTGAAAGAAATAAATAGGTCAACCTGCACACACAAGCATATGTTTAGATATTCGAACCAGCATGAAAACCAAAACAAATAAAGTAGAGATGATATTATTGAGCTCTTTTTAGTGCACACAACTGAGTTGGTATCACTACTGTTAGTATTACTAACACTTATCACACAAACTGCTAGGTAGTAGTAATGCACACAACTATTAGTACTACTAACACTTATCACACAAACTGCTAAGAAGTAGTGTCCTGTTAGTATTACTACTACTAATACAATTGGGTTGCTATTATAGTTATTAGTACTTCTATTAACACACTGTTATTAGTAATACTGCTATTACTACTATTAGTACTAATAGAGTTGCTAGTATTGCTATTAGAACTAGTAGCACTTTTCACTTATCACATAAACTGCTAACTAGTAGTGCACTACTCTTATTTCTACTAGTGGTAGTATTACTACTAGTAATACTAAAGAGCTGCAATTATAGCTATTACATATACTGTTATGATTTCTACTATTACTGCTATTATTATTATTATTGTATTACTACTAGTAATACAAAAGAGCTGCTATTATAGCTATTACATATACTATTATGATTACTACTATTATTACTACTATTACTACGATTACTACTATTATTACCATTATTACTACTATTATTACTATTACTGCTATTATTACTGTTATAATTACTACTATGACTACTGTTATGATTGCTACTATTAGTACTATTACTGCTATTATTACTACTATCACTTTCTATTAGTGCTACTAGAGCTGCTAATACTACTAGCATTGTTGAGTACAAGTGCTATTACTGCTATTAGCACTACTAGCACGTGTAACACAAATAGCTAAGTAGTACTGCTAATATTATTACTAGTGGTAGTATTATTACTAGTGGTATAATTAGGTTGCTATTACAGTTGTTAGTACTACTATTAGCACTATTAGTACTAATATTATTATTGGTACTACTAATACTACCATTAGTACTAATACTACTATTAGTACTACTAATACTACCATAACTACTATTAGTCCTACTAGAGCTGCTACTACTGCTATTAGCACTAGTAGCATTGTACATTTATCATGATTGACCGCTAACTAGTAGTGCATTGCTAGTATTTCTACTAGTGGTAGTATTACTACTAGTAATACAAAAGAGTTGCTATTACAACTATTAAATTTTTTTATAATTACTACTATTAAGGCTATTATTGTTATTAGTACTACTACAATTGCTATTACTACTAATAGCACTGCTAACGTTGTTCACTTACCACACAAATTGCTTACTAGTGGTGCACTACTAGTGGTAGTACTAGTAACAAAAATGTAAGAACAATAGAAATACTAGTAGCCTTATCGTAACCATGATATTAATAGTAATACCACTAGTGGCAGTGTTCGTGTAAGGTTGAACACTGCTATTATCAAGGTCAAGTGTTTAGTTGAACACATACCTGCCATATATAAGACATCCTTCATATTCGCTTCCAACATACATTTTTCTTGTTAGGTGAGACACGGGGGTTTGTGTTGTCTAAAAGGAGACAACAAGGTCTCTCATTTCTATGCTTATGTGGTACTTGAGTGAGTGTTACTGGCATGTGTGTTAATATAAGGTTGAACATTGCTATTATCAGAGTCAATTGTCTGGTAGAACACGTACTTGAGACTAATCAAGTAAGTGTATACGATGCCATATATAAGACTTCCTTCCTGTTTGCTTCTAGCATACATCTTTCTTATTAGGTGAGACATGGGTTTGTGTTGTCAAAAAGGAGACAACAAGGTCTTTCACTTGTATTCTTATGGTTCTTGAGTGAGTGTTGGCATGTGCTCCATGGCAATGTTCTAGGGCTGTCATTTATCAACCAATGTTTTGAAGCATACAAATTCCTTCGATGAATAAGTAAAGATACACTCTTTTTGGTCTTGTAATTTTATGAAGAGGAAGTGTGCTAACTCTCCATTCATATGAATATATTATATATATTTGTAATTAATTGTACACGTATATTAATTGTGTGTTTGCAGAAAGTGTGTGGGCACTTTTGTTACCCAATTAATAGAATCTTCATATTACAAAACTTTGTTGAGATGAAATAACACTTGTATATTGCAAAATCCAAGACTGCATACCCATTAATTAATGGGATCTAAGCTCTATAAAATCAATTTGTTGAAATGAAACCAATTGAACAATATAGGCCTTGGCTTCAACTGGCTCAAAAGGCGTATAGAATAAAAAAGAAAAGCATAAATGAAAACACATCTCATATACATCTCTAAATTAAAATATGTCCCGTACTTCAATCATTTGACATATTTCTGTAATATAAATAATTTGAGATTCTACTTTGTAAGGTTTCCAAGTAGTAATATTTCTTACACGCAAGCCAATAGGTAGACTTTCACCCCCAACCCATGACTAGCATTGAAAAGAAACAATAGGTCCGCTTTCAGCCAACCCATGAGTAGCATAAAAAAGAAAGAAAGAAAAAATAGAGGAGCAAGTAACAAAGAACAGGGAGGAGGCTACAGCTGCATAGGTATAGTCATGGTAGACTGGGCAGAGAGACAAATCAGGCTGCAATTTGACATGGGCTCTGCCAGAAGCACTCTCGTCAAGTTTTTGCATTAAATAACTTCAGCTCTAGTCGAATTGTAATACATACTCTTAACAAGGTTGTTACAATTGACTCTTCCCATAACTTGAAGGTATTTATAACTGAAACCTCCCAAAACTCAGAAATTTGAAACCCGTAACTGTAGAATTTGCAGGTATTTTTAATATTTAAGAGGTGCAAGATACACATAACCTTGGTTTTTTTTTTCACTTTGCTGCACCTTCCTTTCCCCCACCAATTGTACCATAGTCACAGGGGACGGAAGGGACGGACTGTTGGAACGGAGGGACACCGAGTCGGGACGGTTCAGCAACGGGGACGGCAGGGGACGGTTGGACGTCCCCTTGGAGGCGTCCCTCACAAGGGACGGCAGCAAGAGCAGGGACGGCTGTGGGGGATGGCACTGTGGGGGGACCTCAGAGAGCCGTTGCACGCAGTCAGACTGGTTTTTTTTGCCCGTTTCTAGTTGTTTGCAGGCCGTTTCTAGCCGTTTGCCTTGGCCGTTTCGGGAGGCCTTGAGCCTTTGAGGCTTGGGCCTTGGGCCTTGGGCCTTGGCCCTTGCCTCTCTCTTGCCTTGAGGCTTGGCCTTTAGGCTTGAGCCTTGGGGCCTTGGGGGTTGGCCCTTGCCTCTCTCTCTCTCTTGCCCTTGCCTCTCTCTTGCCTATCTAATATCTATATAAGAACAAGGCTACAAGGCTACAAGGCTACAACCACACACACACCCCTTCAAGTTTTCAAAGTTCAAGCAACTCTCTCTCTCAACTTTCAAGCCTCAAGCCTCAAGCTACACTCTATGAGTGTATCTACTCTCTCTAGTCTCTCTCCCTCAAGCTTCTTCTAACTTCCAACTTCCAAGCCTCTCACACAAGGCCCTACTCTCTAGTATCTAGACTCTCTCTCTCTCTCTCTCTCTCTCTCTCTCTCTCAAGCCTCTTGAGTCTTCCAACTTCCAAGCCTCTAGGCCTCTAGGCCTCTAGGCTCTCTCTCTCTCTCTCTCTCTCTCTCTCTCTCATTGCTCAAGGCTCAAGCCATCTTCAACCATGGCATCCTCCTCTCACGTTCCAGGGCTTCCCGTAGAAGGACAACGGGATGGACATGGTGGGAGGAGGTTAACTACACCCCATCCGCTCATGGAGGTGGTTCTCGGCCATGGGCATGCAAGCTTTGCCCGTACTGGCGAATGGGTGGCGCCGACAAAGTGTGAGCCCACCTCTTGCACCTCTTGCATAAGGGTGGGCATGAGGTGAGGTTTTGCACGAATGTCATGCTCGAGAAGAGACGGGAACTTCTTGACAAGCTTGCCGTCTATGAGGCGGTCGAAGTGGCAAGAAGGACACCACGAGTGGCCGTGGATCCCGCGACAATGGGGAGAGGAACTCAAGCCTCTACAATGAAGTCATGTGGTGGATCGGGATCATGCACGCCATCACCTTCACGATCGAGTCGAAATGTTGCTCCATCCACGACACGGGCACCCTCCATCTCCACGGTCTCTCAACCATTACGTGGCCCACGACGACAATCTACACTTGGGGAGAATTGGAACCCCAAGTTGAAGGAGGAGGTGGATATGGCGGTGGCCTGCTTCTTCTTCCACGACCATATTGCCTTTCAAGCGGCTAGGTAAGTGCAATCGATCATTGCTAATTCATCATTCATGTTTTCATCATCCTAGTCCCCTTCTCATTAGTAAAATGCTTTCTTGAATAGGTTGAAATACTTCAAGGTCATGGTTAAGAAGATTAGGGAGTATGGCTCAACCTATACGCCTCCCTCATCCAAGAGCTTGCGCACTACATTGCTCAAGAAAGAGAACACACTTATAAACCTTAACCCAAATAACCCTAATAATCATGATTTGCTACACTAATCCTCAAGGTTGCCAAACCCCAAATTAGTCCCCATTAACCATGTGGTTAGCATCAAGTACGTAACAGTTATGGGGCACACTATCAACATCAATGGTCTTGAGCCCCAACAAGCCAAAGGTTTTGCTTCATAAGAACACATGTTGGCTTTATCTTCGTATGACAATTGATTCCTCATTGCAAGCACTTGAAACAATAAAGACATATGTACCATCTTGGCATGGTGAATGCACCTAATAATATGTTCCTAAAAGACATTCATACTTTGGCTTGAATGATGTAGTGGCACTGATGCTGGCTTTGAACACTTAGTATTGGTTAGCTATAAGGAGTAAAAAATAATAGAGGGCTCACTAATGGTATTTTATAACTCGCTATGGAGAGACATGACCTAGAAGAACTCTTTACCAAGCTCAATATTGATACCTGAGACGTAGGTCCTAGGTTGGTATGGGATGTCAAAACATGGATAAGAAATCCTGGCATGGTGTTGGTCTAGACTAACGCTCGTGGGTGCTCCCAAACAATTAATTTATTTGCATATCTATGGGTTAAACTAGTTAAGAGGTCCTCTTAAAACATATATGGTAAAGCTCAGATATTCTAATCCCTTTGTATAGCACCATCACAGATATAGGGAAGTAGATGATTAAGATAAACAAAGTTTTGAAAACTAAATTTGTTTTGGAAACTAAATGGCTCTTATTTGAGTCTTCATGCTAATGTGAAATTTATAAAACTGTCATAAAGCATACATATTCAGTTTTAAAAAACCCAAAGCAACAAGCTAAAACAGGTACTTAGATTTTCAGTTTAATAGGCATTCACCGAATGCCCAAGTCACACACAGCATAGTGGCTTGAAGGTAAAACCTCAAGATTGATTGATTGTTATGCTAATTAGCCTTGGAGCATAAAAAGCTCACAAGCTAAACCTTCTGTTTCCCACCAGTAGCTTCCTCCCAAACTGCCAAAACATGTTGCACGATCCCTGGCACTCCAACACCATGTTTTACCTTACAAAACAAACATCTCCAGGCTTAAGTGAATTTCTTCGCTTTTTAATACAACTATGCTATCTTTTGAATACAATGATGATAAGTTTAGTGAGCACAACAAGATAGACCAAAGAAGAAAGAGCTCATGGCATCCTACAAGATTTCTAGGAGCCAAGGTTACAAATGATAGGCACCATAGAGACAATACAAGTACTATGTGAGTACATAACGTATTGATTAAAATAAGGTTAAATACAGCGTGCACGGGAATACATATAGGATACATGGACAAGACATGAGAGTTTCTTAATAAGGTCTAGGAAGAACAAGACCTCCAAAAGTTTTTATACAAGCTTGTGTATCTTCTACGGCATATGGTGTGCTCTGTGCAGTACGCAAAGTACCATATGGATTGTGGGGTTCAGTATGAGTATGGAATACAACTATGCTAAGAGCTTTCCACAACAGAGGTGACCCCTCACAAGACCGACCTACATCCAGAGCTCCACACACACATGCACACATGTGCACGCACACACACACACTCAACGCACGCTTGCACATGCGCTCGCGCACACACACAGAGTATGCGTAAAGAACAAAACAATTGAGAGATTTGCCAACCCACCTACAGGCCTGACTGGCACTTCCAAGTGTAGTAAGTCACGAGCACCACACCTCCAGCCCATAGCCATACCACACCCAGAAACTACGAGGGGGTTTGGCAGTCATATATCCGCCTCATAGGCTATACTAGATTCAGATCCACACAATGTGGCTCTCCACTCAGTTAATTGCACACCCTCACTTATTTAGGCCTGAGGCCCTATCGATCATCCTACCCTCTTGCTCGTCCTTATAAAAAGGAGCAACAATGATAGGTCGTGATTCAATGATCAATCTATACCTGGGCAAATATAAAAGGCCCTCCATCTCGCATTTTGAGAGCATCTTGTTCCATCACTTTCAGATTAGCACCCACTGCCTCTGCCAAATCAGTCTTATTGATCACCTGTCATACACACACAGGGAAGCATCATCAGTCTTTTGAAAGAAATTAAGGGATTGCATAAGGATGGGTGCCTCAATGTACAACCCCACTTGAGTTGTCACTTGAGTTGTTCAAAAAGTTGGTGATCTCACAAGAAGGTCCGCCTGAGTGATTCCTGGGCCTCCTTTGCGAGGAATCTTATCACCACCAGCAACATCTATGATATATATAATGTAGTCTGCCAACTCCCGACTAAAATTGGCTGCTAGATTGTCTGCAAAGAAAAAATATTGAAACTATAAAAAGCATCTCATAAGACCTAACCATGCAATTGATAGAGCACCAACTGCTATTAATACACACACCAAGAGAAGTATGCAGCAAGGCAGTATAACAAAAGAAGACTCCTGAATACTTTAAAAAATGTCTTTGCAAAAAATGAAAGTCCTGCTGTTATGTCCCCAAAAAGACTAACTTACTTTGGCTGTAATAACGAGATCACGTTAATGCTAATTAGTGGCTCTAATGATGGGTTTACAACACTAATTGAGTTTTAGTAAGTTATATTTAATGACCCTAGGGCACCTTCATGGACACTTCATCTGTGGGGAGAATTCATGGGAGGTCAGGACCTGAAAAGGTATCAGACGAGACAAGAATGAAGAGTCGGGGTCAAATGTTCGTATAGGCCTCACGTTCTGGTATGCTCCTGGATGGAGCAATGGCTGGGTAGTGAGCTTCCAATCCGTGGTCTTGGACTAATCCATTTGTATGTGTAGTGTTTCACATGCAGATTCACATCAAGCAGCGAGCTCTCAAACATTACAAATAGTCTGAAGAAAAGCCCTCTTGCTAGGTGTTGCAGATGTTCAGTCATGTTATGAACTTGTCATGTAACATGTATCACTTGATACCTGTATTATTAAATGTACACCGGCCATGTCAGCATCCTTACTCATGCTTCGTAAGCAACTATTGGACACAAGCCATGATGTAAGCAAGCATCTATATCTAGCAAAGGCAAGTGATGCTTTGATCAATCAAAGGGATAAGTGTCCCCTATGGTTGAAGTTCAACTGATTCCTTGACGAGTCAAAAAAAAAAAAACCTTGTGGTCCAAGCCACCTCCCTTGTGAGGGTGAATTTCTTTAAAACAGGTCAATCCCTCTGACCTCACGAGTACACTTATTCCAGTTCTCATTGTTGCAAGTCTAGTTCTGGTGTCTTTTGTCCTAATCATTTGCCCACTTATGAGGGAGTGTTTGTAGCCGAGTCAATTTCGGGGCTTTTCAACCATTTCATTGTAGTTGGTCCAGGCATCCGATGAGCAGCCTAGTGTGGACACTTTTATTATATTTGGACATTACTATCATTGACTTGAACTCCTGACCGCTTTGGCCCTAATGCTTGCATTAAGCTAAATAACACCACCTGTAATTGTGCAGGGAGGGTAAGGACAAGGGGAAGGGGTAAACAATTGTGAAGTCAAGTTTACACACTCCAAGGAATTTGGGACAAGGTGGACAGAAACACAAATAAGTGGATAAGCACCTCATCTTTATCTCTCACTAACCATATCATACAATGAAAATACTGTA
Source organism: Cibotium barometz (assembly GCF_041138505.1). NCBI lineage: Eukaryota > Viridiplantae > Streptophyta > Polypodiopsida > Cyatheales > Cibotiaceae > Cibotium > Cibotium barometz. The sequence goes on along the minus strand of NC_141054.1, from coordinate 46,050,793 downwards.
TGGTGTATCCTATCTTAACGTGTGGTAATACTAGTTGTAGTCTCCTTATTGCAAAGTACACAATTACAGGATAACTTATCAAATCAATTATGCCTTTTGTTTCTACACTCAATGGAGAGTGAGAAGAATATATATATATATATATATATATATATATATATATATATATATATATATATATATATATATATATATATATAGAGAGAGAGAGAGAGAGAGAGAAGGGGTTGGGGAGGGAAGAGAGACTGATGTGCATTTGTCCAAACAAACAGGCTCACCTCCTCCTGATTCACATAACAAAATATCTGTTGCAAATCTTCTTGAAAGTTCTTCCAATGGGCCAAGATTGATACTGATATCTTCTCGAATAGCAGCATGTGGACAACCCCCAGTTTCAACCGCCGTTATCCTTTCTGGTGCAAGGGCACCATGCTTCACTAAAAACTCACCATCTTCTCGAGTAAAAATATCATTTGTTACCTACAAAGATATGGAAGTGAGACTCTAGAAGTCAAATCATATTAAAATGTTGACAACATCCACAGCAATTACCTGAAAAAGGTAACAAGCTTACTAGAGACAAGAACAATTTAAACAATAAAATAGTGTCCTGTGCATACCTTAATCCAATTGCATGTGGACATGATCCTGCAGCTACCTCAAGGGCAGAGTCCAAATGCGAGTATGTACAGATATGGCAGTGTTTTGGGCACCCAAACAAGTGGGTAATAGGCAGGCATGGCCACGCCCAGTGTGGAAAACTTTATAGCAGGTCGTGGGACAGTACTACAGGCCAACCAGCATATCAGATGCCTATCTATAGGCAGGGTTGGTCATTCATAGGTAGATGAGATGAAAATAGAGTTTGCGGTGCTACATCCCCGGCCAGCAGACAGGGCTTCTCAACATCCAGCTTCCATGAGCATTTCTCACTGCTCAATTTGTAGAACACTTGCGCCTATGTGCTTGGGCTTTTGAGAGATAGAAAGAAGAGTGTGGTGGACAGCACACACACGAGTCCTAAACTACTGCTTTGTGTTATGTACAAGAAAGTAATACAGCTGAAATTCAAGTACAAGATATGGCTGAGAATGAAGACGTCAAATCACAGCCTTGTGACCTACTGTTCACTCCTGGTTATAGCACTTCACCTATGGAGAAACTGTAACTATTTGACCCTCCTAGCTCTATTTCATATGATGAAGCCCATGCCCGGACACTAGACAGGTGGAAGAAGACATGGGGACACGGTCCATAAGGTTTGATTAAGAAAAAGCACCATTCTTGGTCAAAAAGCAAGAAAAAGCAAAAAAGTCAAACAGGATTGACTGCGAACCAAGGACACCATTGAAAAGAGGAGACTGAGCTGGACCAAAAAGCTAAAAGCCGCTTTTCCAAAAAGTAGCTCTAGGGCCAAAAAGCAAGGCCCTGAAGCTAGAAAAGCAAACCAAGAACTTTTGACTAAAGTTGAGTAATATTTTACTATTAAAAAGACCAAAAGCAAATTAAAAGGCAAAAGCATCACTTTTTGGCAAAAAAGCAACGCTTCCCCAAGTATAAAAGAAGCATGAGCCTCTCTTGAGCATCAAGTTGGAGAAAAACCTCTTCATCTATAAGGCATTGCCATCTTCCTGATCATCTTCTCCATCATCATCTTCATGATCATGAACCAAATCATGGAGTTTTTCATCGTTGCTCGCTGATTCAGAGCGCCTTCATTGGCTACAGTGCCACATCATCTTCTGTCCGTACGACTGTACAGATTCGTACAACCGTACGGAACTGTGCGGACATGTGCAGAGCAGTACGGACTGAGAATTTCAGAAACCCTAAAATTGCTCCAAAACCCCTAAAAATTGCTTTTTGAAGGTTTTTATTGCTCGAAAATCATTAAAACAGATTTTATATCAGTTTTCTTACAAGAAAGAGCTTTTCCATGGTTTCCTTCATCGACAAGACTGTATGAGTTGTGGAGATTACTCATGGGATGAGCAAGTGATTCTTGGACTTGGACTTGAACTTGGGCTTGGGAACTAGAACTTGGACTTAGACTTGGATTTGGATCTAGACTTGGACTAGGACTTGGACTTGGACTTGAACTTGGTCTTGGGAACTAGAACTTGGACTTAGACTTGGATTTGGATCTAGACTTGGACTAGGACTTGGACTTGGACTTGGAGTTGGATTTGGAGTTGGAGTTGGAGTTGGAGTTGGAGTTGGATCTAGATATTGGATCTGATACTAGCCCGGTGAGAGATTCTTGTGGGTCATCCCCGTGGTGTACTCGGCATCAGAGATCTCGTGCCTCGACACCGACTTTGACTTAGGGATCCTACATCGGCATATTTGTTTGCTTTTGTATTCCTTGATTGTATTGATCGATCCTTGCCAGCGTGCCCGTGGATTGTTCCTAAATAAATTCCTAAAAGGGGGCAGGGCATGTTCCCCGCTCGGCATTCAGTGTGGTGTATTGTGCAAGATTCCTATTCCCTTCTCTCTCTCTCCTCTCTCTCTCTATATATATCTTTATCTCTTGGACACGTGGTTGATTCTGTCATGGCACGCCCCGTTGGGCTTACAATGGTATCAGAGCTGGATTTCTCTTGGAGAAACTTTCTTGGGGTGACAGAGCTATGTCGAGAGAAGAGGGCCTAATGAAGGAAGAAACTATGAGGCCAATATAGGACCTCAGGATGGGAAGCAGGGTCATCAGAAGAGTATCATGACTTTCAGCAGTTCAGGCGATTTCTCAGAGATGAAGAAGTCCTTGCTTGGAGAACCAAGAGGGAAGAGGACCAAAGAAGGACTCGAATATTTGAAGATTTCATCAAGGATCGAGCCACTGAAGACAGGTAAGGGAAAGGAAGGCAAAGAAGCCAAAGAGATCGAAAGATCATCAGATTGACATCATACCAGAAAGTTCGACGAATGGTTTGTAGTGGTGCTTAGCCCATTGCATGTTTCAAATAAAGCTGTGGAATCTTTGTGGACCAAAGTTGAAACAAAACCCTTTTGAAGCATTGAGACTTTATGCTAGCAAAGAACCAGCGTTGGTTATTCTAGACCTTCTTGTGGTTGAACATGATGAAGATTGCATTGGAGCAGTCTTGAACCAAGAAGGCCATATTGTGGCCTATGAACGTTAAAAAAAAACAAGAAGGTAGCAGATGCATTATCTCAAAGAGCCCTGAGCCATGATACCTGCACAGATCCTGTAAATCTGAACGGGAAGGAGTCATGTGCCTGGAAGCACCACTGTCTAGAATCCACTCCCGAGTATCCGTTGCGGAGAATCCTCCAATCTCCTCCCTGCCTGAAGAAAATGAAACATCGGTGTCCATTACCTCCAGGTGCACAAAAGCCGGAGTTTTCATGATTGCTGCTGAGGAATCTTCACCCTTCTCGGTCTTCTGCTTGGGACACTACCTCCAATAGTGGCCTTTCTCGCCACAATCATTACAGGTCCTCTCTGCCTTTAGTTTCTCACCGTCAGCATCGGACTTCTTCTCAGAAGACTTCTCCGAGGAAGCCTTCCCTTTGTCCGTGTTACGGCCTTTTGACCGTTGGCCAATTAAGGCCTCCGAACCTCCACCCTGAGAAGGGTTTGTGAATCGTTCCTCCTGGTCCAAGACCATTGGCACAAGCTCCTCCCAGATAATGGTGCTAGGCCTGCCACTCGTAATCAAAGAGAAGTAGAAAGCAGAATACTGAGCAGGCAAGTGGGACAGCAAAGTAATGGCCATGTCTTCAGATGATATGTCCTTCCTAGCCTGGAGGACTTCCTGCTGAAGGGCCTGCAACTTGTTAATGTGCTCCCGCATCGTCGATGACTTTGCAGAGTTCATAACCCGCATCTGCACTTCCAAGGAGATCCTCTTCATGGGTGATACCCTGTTTTAAAGAGAAGCCCAAGTGCTGCCATATGCCTCTGGCCAGCGTCATGTGCTTTACGTGATTGATTACTTGTGGTGTGCAATTGAGGAAAATAAATGACCGGACCCTTGTGTTGACACGATCCCACATCTGTGCCTGTGCCTCTCGATCCTTCATCGACAGTAACTCCCCTTCCTCTGCTTCCAGCCGTGGAACCCCGATGACGATGAAATCAACAAGGTCATATGACTCCAGCACAGACTCCATCATAACCTTGCAAATGCCGTAATTGTTCCCGTCCAACTGACGGTCCACTGGGAACGTGGGGAGAGTCCGGATCTTCACGTGTTTCTCAACCATCTCTAACAAATCTACCATCGCGGAGATGTAACTGAAAAGGGTGGGCGGGTGGGAAAAAAAAACTCTAAACCTGCAAGTGGCTGTCCAGCACCTTAGCCCGCCTTCCTCTTGCAACTTCTCTTCCCGAACAGTCCAAAACAGTCCACCAGTCAGCTCTGATACCATGTCAAAATATGTAGCGGAAATGATAACCAAACTTGAGACCACAAGAGCAAGTAGAGTGCAGAAAATGGACAGCACAAGAAAGACAAAGAGATAGGCGTGTAAACTCTTCTCTATACACAAGATCCTGAGGAAAACTGAATGAGTACAATGTGGGGCAATGGGGCCTATTTATATGGCCCCATCATGCAGTCGGCCAGCACTAGTGGCCCTCACGATTGGGCACATCCAGTCGGCCAGCAGAGAAAAATACCACGACCCCTCCTGATGAAGTCGGCCAACTCCTGGTACACATGATTGCAGTCGGCCAGCATCAGAGGCTCCTGCCAGCCTGTGGCAGCCACCCACATCATGGAAAAAATGGGGAAAAAATACGGGGAGTGAGGAAAAATGATAAAACACCTATACAGGGTGGGCACACCCACAACAGAGGCAGGGCGGGCACACCCACAACAGAGGCCTTGGTGTCTGATAAAGACAGGAGATGACTTCTAACAGTTACCATATGGATTTCACTTTGATGAAGGATCTTTATGCTACCACAGAGGACTTCAAAGATGTTTTGGAACAAATTACACAATAAAGATTTGGTGACTTCCTATGTTATCAAAAAGGATTTTTCTTATGATACAAACTTGTTTATGTGATACAAAGGATTCGAGGCCAAAAGTGAACAAAGAAAAGCCATGCTCGGCAAAGAAGCATACTGACTACAACTCAAGCTTTGGAAAGCTACTTTTATTGGCCTTGTATGAGAAAGAACATTGAGTTATATATTCGAGAATGTTTGGTTTGTCCAAAGGACAAGTTTGACCAACAAAAGCTACCAGGATTATTGCACCCATTGAATGTTCTATGGGAGAGTATTGCTATGGATTTTATCTTTGGATTGCCAAAGTCAAGGAATAATGATATATGGACCTTTCTTAGGATACCAAGAAGATCAACCATGTTTGTTATTGGTTGGACCGTTCAGATCATTGAAGGACACATAATGTCTTCCATGATAGTTAATTGAAACCATGTACAAGTTACCCCCAAAGGAGCCTGTTCTGAAGGATCCACTGGGTGGAAGAGCCAGAAGAGATTGTGTTTCATTCTATGAGAAAAAGAGGAAAGACAGTGGTCAAAAAGTTTCTCTTGGAATTCGAGAGTTATTTGCCATTGGACGCAAAATGGATGCCAGAGGAGTACTTCTAGGACTATCCAGATATACTTCGAGCTTATGAGGAAGTGGTTGGTCCATATGTATTTGAAGTACAGATACGGACGTCTTACGATCAAGACACATTCAAGAGGGAGGGATCGTGTCTCTCGCCCTCTTCACTATATATATATTGGACTACAATTGATCATTATTTTGCTTATGATGGTTATTTGGACATGCTCTAGTTTGGGTGGCAACGATCCCAAGGAGCAAGATTTGTATATGGGAGACAACAATGCTAGATGACCCATTGGACGGCAACGATGCCAGATATCTTGGACTTCGCATTCGGGCAATCGTTGCGACTAGATGGCCTATTGGATTTCGCAGTCGGGCGGTCATTGTCCGACTGTGCCTGTCAGTTGCTATCTTATGTACTCATAGGTGTGTCACATTCTCCCCTACTTGCATTGCAGTTGTCCTCAGCTGCATGGCTGTGAACTGATCCTCTACTCAATTAGGTAGCCCTTGAACTTGAGGAGATACTAGAGTTGCTTTCGACAAGAACCTCGCTTGTACTGGTGCAAAACAACCTACTCCAATACTAATACTTTTTGTAATCCTCTGTCATCCACCAACTCGGGTTCATCCTCATCCCTTGAACTTGAGGAGATTCTAGAGCTACTTTTGATGCTTGTAAACAACCTGCTTCGGTACTAAGACTTCCTATAATCTTCCATCATCCACCAACTTAGGTTCATCCTCATCCAGCGGGGCCCTCAACTCTGGCCCATGGTACTTTACAAGGTTGCTCGAATGAAACACCGGATGTATCCTCCAGTGACTCGGTAACTCCAACTTGAAAACTACATCATTGAGCTTCTTGATAATCTTGAATGCGCCTTTCTTCTTCGGAGCTAGTTTGGAAGCAACTTCCTCGAACTATTTGAGCCTCTGCTTCATGATCTTCAAATAAACCCAATCTCCTTCTCTGAAGGTGTACTATCACGACGATGTTTGTTAGCCTTACAAGCTTGCTTTGTCTGCGCCTTCTGCATCACTTCCCGAACTTGTCACACTAGCTTGTCCAAATCCTGAACTACCTGGTCTCCACCATAGTTTCCTATGGAAGTTTCGAGAGCTCGGGTCATTAGGTTATAATAATATACCACCTGAAAGGGACTCTTCTTGGTCGATGCCTACATTGTATCATTACTAGCATGCTCCACCAATGGCAAGAACTCCTCGCAAAGAGTGTGAAGGGGGGGTAGATGGTCCCAGTGTCGTAGATATGTACGACAGACGAACTGGCCTTCTCCTTGTACTTACCATTCTGCTTTCTCATGTTCTTCAAACGGTCCTTCCCAATATGCTCAGTGGAGTCACAATAAAAGCAGTCTAGCAGCCATCTTGGCATGACGCTCTTCAAGAGTGAGGCGAGTCACCGAGGCTCCCCCACTTGCCTTGTTCTTATCATCCTTGGCCTTGGACTGGCTACCCTTGTCTTTGAATTTCTATTGCCCCTGTGGTTGATCCAACTCTCCTGGATCTAATGAACGTCTGCGTGCAAACATTGTTTCAAACCATCCACAAATCACTCAACCTGCTCCGACCTCCAGACGGTCCTTGGGAGCATGAGCAAAAGCTTCCAAAAACGAGCAAGATAGTCGGTGATCGATTCACCACGTTTCTGCATAAGACGCTCCCACTGTTTCTTCAATTCATGTTGGTAATCGATGGGAATAAACCGCTTCAAGACCGCCTTGCGACAGTCATCCCAGCAAGCCACAGAGTGGTGCCTAAGGTGGTCTTCCCACTACAAGAGAGCGGCACCCGTTAAAGCTGAAAAATATCTAAGCCACCTGCTGCTGCCAACGTGACAGCCATCTCATGGGTCCAGTTGGTTACGACTCTCCGTCGATCTTCCCATTGAACTTGAGAGGCTTCAAAAGCTTTATTAATTGAGCTCGTTCCTCACAAGGCATAGAGGAAGAACTCAACAAACTAGTAGTCCCCCGAGATCGAGCCGGTGAAGCGAGAGAGAACTGTCCGAAGAATCCGGTGGAGAGGGACTTTGCTAAGGAGACCGTCGATAACACGAATGTTGCATCTCCTGCCAACTACGCGCAAGTGTAGAATGATGACTATCGGACTGCATCCTGTCGTGTTGCAGTACATCCTTGCCTGCATCCAAAGGAGTGAAAAATCCTCCTCCATAAAGTTTTGTCGCTTCGTCCTTAGAATCTTCCAAAACACTTGCTGCAAAGCATAAGCCCTTGTAGATTCCAAATCCGGAATACTATGTGCTTGAGATGTCGACTGCATCTTATCGTGTTGCATGCGCGGAAGCCTTGCTGTACTAATCCATAGTCCTAAGCCAGATTAAGAACAAAATGCTGATTTAAACATGATTAAGACAAAGGAGAGAGAAGAAGAGAGAGAGAGAGAGAGTTGGTGTCAAGGTTTCATTGTATTATATGGTACAAAAAGGTTGGTAAATGCTTGTACGTGGTTAGGCCCTTGGTAGCCCCAAAGGGGTTGACCTCTGGCCCCTACATATGCTTCTATTGAATGCTAGACTTGCTACAATGATGAATGAGCTGATGTCCTGGTGAATGAGGACTTTATGCTTATATATATGTGTTGAGGTGCTCGTCGGCCAGCAGATATTGCTGTCGAGGAAGAGGTTTGGTGAAGAGATCAATAGAATTTGGAGGAAGAGGTTTGGTGAAGTTGTCTTGAGAAGGACAAACCTCCAATGTAATGATGTCATTGGTGACCGGCTCACTAACGCAGTGAAAGTGGACCTCAATATGTTTGATTCTACCATGGAAGGATGAAGTTTGAGCTAAAGCCAAGGCGCTCCCTCAGCCTCAATAGAAGATAATGAGACTGTATTATGATTCTTAAATCTCCAGGAAATAAGACCGGAACCAAGAGTGAAGCAATAACCATAAGTGGATTGTCGAGTATCCTGATCACTTGCTCAATCAACATCAAAGTATCCAGCAAGCTCAGTGCCTCCTCTGAAAGAGAGATCATAGTCCAAGGTACCAAATAAGTATCGGAGAACCCTCAGAGCTGTCGGTGGTTAATCCGACGAGCAAGACAGTCACCACTGGTTAGAAGCAAATCTGTCAATGCCTAAGCCCAATGGGTTTAGAACTCACAAGCCCTCAACCTGATCAGAGGATGCACACAAAAAACACAAAAGCTCACTCTCTCACTCAAACAATACACAATGAATAATGCTCAAGCACTCTGTATTACCGTGCATGCTATTCTGCTCCACACTAACTCTGTTCTTACTTAAATTGTTACAATAGAGTACATATGATTACAATAAGCGTGCATGTGCGCTGCCATCTGTGCACGGCTATCGGTGTACTACCTTTTTACTGTCGACCTATGTTCTCCGGCCAGTTCCTCAGGTCCCACCAATCTGCAGCTTCTGTCGGATATTCAACACCTAGCACCCCCGGTGGCTCTGCGCCAGCAGCTGCCTCAGAGGCTGACCGGAATGTTTGATAGATGGGTGGGGGTGGCCTATGGTGGTTGGACTGGGATGACCCTTTATTTTTCCGCCAATGCCTCTTTGCTTCCTAGGGATCACATCCTAAGCCTCCCCTATTATCATGGGGTTGAATCGTATCAAAAACTCTATCTGCATCAGCATGTGCAGCTTGGTAATTTAAAGAATGAAAGAATAGTTTAGCAGATATGTGTATCTGTGGGTTGGATTCCAGTTGCTGCAAGGCCTCTTTGTCTTCATCATAGATATATGGTTCCGCTTCATCTTGCCCTATAGCAACTACACACCATCATTTGGGATCTGCTGATGAAGATCCTGGGCATGGTTGTGTCAGAGGTGTTGGGTACAAGGCGGGTATGGTACGCGCCTCGAAAGACTTGTATTTTTTAGAGACATTAGAGGCGTGTTAGAGGCGTCTGTTATATATATATATATACACATACATACATATACATATATATATACATACATACATACACATATATATATACATACATACATACATATATATATATACATACATACATACACATATATATATACATACATACATACATACATACATACATATATATACATACATACATACACATATATATATACACACACACACACACACACACACACACACACACACACACACACACACACACACACACACACACACACACACACACACACACACACACACACATACATACATACATACATACATACATATATATATATATATATATATATATATATATATATATATATATATATATATATATATAGTGATAGATAGATAAATAGTGAAAGTTGAGAGAGAGAGAGAGAGATTAGAGTGTGTATGTATGAACCTTGAGGGAGGGAGAGAGAGAGGGTGTGTATGAGAGAGGGAGAGAGAGTGTGTGTGTGAAAGAAAGAAAGCTGTATTAAACGTCTGCAAAAGGCCAAAATGACCTATGAGACCAAAATAGTCGATCCTCATCATCTGGATACATCATCAAGATCCAAGGGTGCAGAGTAAACTGAAATGATCCGGTAGAGTATAGAGATAGCTCCAAAAGTGGGTATAAAAAACATCATCATCCTAGTGTGGTTGAACTTTGAACTTTGGGTCTTGAGAAAGGCTTAAGGGAGAAAGGGAAGAGAGTGTGTGTGAGAGGGGCTGCCTTGGGCCCTTAAAGCCTCCGTCTAAAGACTCAAACCAGCAAAATTTATTTATTTATTTATTTTTTGTGTGGACACGCCTCAATCAGGTAGTCGAACGCCTCGTATGCCTCGAATGCCTCAAACTGTTAGAGGCGTGCCTCGTAACAACTATGATCTTGGGGTCTAGGATGTGGACCTTTTCTCTAGTTTATATTTGTTGAGAAATCCATTGAGCTTGTATGGGTTTATAGGCAGGTCCCATTCTTCTTCATCATACTGATGTTTGAACTTGGAGAGCGAGTAGGCAACAAACTCCAGATTTTGTGTTCTGGCCTTCAATTGTTCTGTTGCTTGTGCCTGTTGTCTCTAATTTGCCTCCTGAAGATTCACCAGCTACTGATAGAGAATGTTTATTTGATTGGTTGTGGCAGCTGGTGGAGTTGATGATCTCAATTGCTGCTTGATTGTCGATAGCTCTTCGTGCAACTTCCGTTGTTTGCTTTGCTCTTGCATGAGTTGTATTCGGACACGTTGCAGCTCCAGTTCCACTTGATTTGCTTTGAAAACCTTATGTCCCTTAGTTGAATCTCTTTGGGTAGTTTTATCAGTTTTTTCCTGACTGCCTCTATCAGTTGCTCCGGTTTTTCCTATTGCTTGCTGGCTTCTTCCTTGATAGCTTTCAGCTTTTGTTGAGTTTTTTGCAACTGGGAGGTAGGCTTGGAGTTTTCTTCTTTCAGACTACTCAGCTGCTATAAATTTTTGGCGTTGATGGTTTCCTGTTGTTATGTTGCTGCATTTGATTCCATCAGGACCTTGTTTTTGGGGAGGTTTTCTTCTCCGTGGCTTGCTCTTCTAGCTGAATTAGCTTTGCCTTTTGCCTATCTAGCTTTGCATAAGCCTGTGTGAGTGCCTTGTCTGTGTTTTTGAACGCTTCTTCTAGCTCTAGGAGGGCAGTCTATCTGGCTGTGTTCTCATGTTGTTGCACAGACATTTGTTTCTCTAAGATGATGATTTTCTCTTTCAACTGAGTTGGTGTCATCTCATTGATGGCATGCATGGTTCCAACTGTTATTTTCTTTATGGGCTTCAGCTACTATACTGGTTCTTTCCCCTTGGCCAGCACCAACTTTGATTTTTGTTGTTCATTTTCCAACTGCCTTTTGAGTGTTGCTATTTGTTTTTGTTGATCCGTTGAGCCTTCTCCTATGGCGCCTTTGACTGACATCTGTTTCTGGAGTAGTTCTAACCTGATCTCAAGTTCCTTTTTCTCTTCCAGCTACTCTGTCAACTTGTGTACTTTATTCTGTAGCTCCTTCACCTGCTGATCTGATTGTGCATTTCCTCCAGAGCTGGTGACTGCTGCATCTTTGTCTAGCTCCATCTTTGTCTTCAGGTGGAATTGCTGGTAGCAACAGGTGGCATGTGGGAGTTGGCAATACCATGTATTCTTTCAGTAGCTGTAAATTGTCCTCCCAACATGCTTTCTAACAGGCTGTCAGCTCCTCTTCCCACTGCTCCATCAGTTCCACTGGCATTTGGACTATGGGGATGCCTTCATCAGCCTCCATAGCCTCCTGTATCAGCAACTTCCCTTTTGCAATGAGTAACTCCTTGCGAACTTTGCTAGCTCCACATTGCGGATCATCTCGGCGGCATGGTCCACAATGCGGGCTGCTTTGTCCGCTGTTGACTAAGCTGCCTGATTTGCCTGATGCAGCTTGCTTTGGATCTCATTGTTTGTTGCTCGGAGCTTGGAGACCACCATTTCCAACTCATCCCCTCTCCTCTGCAGTCTGGTTGCTTCCTCTTGCAGTCTTGCCATGGTGTCTTGCTATTGTTGCCTTAGCAAGGCCTGAGCAGCAGTTTGTTCATTGTGTTGCTCGACTTGAGCGGACAGCTGCTACACTTGCTCTTCCACTTGATCTACCCTCGCTTGTCTTTCTTCATTCTCCGGCTTGTCCATGACATAGTTTGCTATGTTTTCTAATGCTGTGAGAATGTCCTGAGCAGGTAGGTCAGTTTTCTGCATCATCTTGTTCAGCCTATCACTCAGTGTGGATGATGGTGGTGATTGTTGGATCCCCCCCCGTGTCGTTACGTCTACTATTTTTTCTTTGCCAAGAGACAATCCACTTTTCACCAGATTTTTTATTGTCTTCAAGTTGCTGCTTCTATTGCTCTTTGTTTGCTTGGGCCTCCTTTTGCCTCTTCGACTTGAGAGTGGTAATGTGTTGAGATCAAACTTCCTTTTGTGAGGGTCTGTTTTGTTGGAGGCCTCTTCCCGAGTCTTCTTTTCAGCTCCACTTGAGGCTGTGTTTGCTTTACCCTTGTTTGCTTCTTCGCGTTTGGCAGATTCGGCTGCAAGGCGTTTTTTCTCTACTTCTTTTGCCAGGTTTTTCCTCTGAGATTCCTCCTCTTGTCCCTTCCTGGCTGCTTCATTTTACTGTTGTTTCCTTCTCTCTACCTCCTCTTCCAGCTTTTGCCTCTTGGATTCCTCCTCTTGTCTTTTCCTGGCTGCTTCCTCTTCTTGCTGCTTCTTTAATCTCTCCTATTTTGCGGCTGAGTCATCCTTCTCTAACTCACCTAGCTGTGCCAAGGCTTTTAAGTGACCCGCCATCTTTGTGTGACCTCTTGATAGCCTAAGCTTTTGAGCTTGCTGCTGCATGTTCTTGGTCACCACTACTGCCCAATTCACCTTCTATCCATGTTCTGCTGCTGCCAACAGCCTGTAGTTGGTTTTGCTTATGTTGGTGTTCTCGGCGAGCAGACAGATCATATCCAGATAAAATCTGAATTGTTTTGCATGTCTGTATCAGAATAGGTGGCGACAGAGTATTCCTTACCGACTCTGGAGAGCTCCTCCTCGATGTCCACATCAAGAGTCGGTGTTGGTGATGCCTTCAGTAGGAAGATGGAATGCTTTGGCGATGTTTTCTGGCGTGACTGGCACAGCCTTGCGCCCTTCCATCTTCACTGCGTTTCTCTTTGTCAACTCTACTAACTACGCCTCAGCTTCTATGTTTTCTTGTAGGCTTGTCCAATTCTTTGCTGTGAAGCCGAACAGTTCAACCTTTTGGAGCCACTCGTGCTAAAACATAGGGTCCAACATGGCGTTGTAGGAATCAAACTCCACTTGCCTGTTGCTACTAGCCATGGCTGATTCTGTGTGTTGAGGTTTGCAAGAAGGGCGAAAGATAGGTGATAGCAAGAGAGCTAGAGATGGCGAGACAGTGAGAAATGAAATGAAATGATATATTAACGTCTTCAAAAGGCCAAAATGACCTATGAGACCAAAAAGGTTACAACAATTGGTGGATCTGATACAATGTCTGTGTAAGGAAAGCTAAAAACAACTAAACAACTAACTGAAACTGAAACAACTATGAGGAAAAGTACGGTACCAGGAGCTCCTAATGGATAACATCTGGGAGGAAAACTCCAGCAACAAAGGTAAGCATCATACACTTCACTATCCAAAGATGTCTCTCATCGGTCGGATATCCTCAGTGTCCTCCATGGTGAGTACTCTGACTGGACGTCTCCCATGCCGTGCTAGTATGGTCCTGATCCTCTGTTGTAGTCTCCGCCGATGTCGAGATGGGCCTCTCATCTTGGGGCGCCTGGACCACCCCAGCTCTATAGCCCGATCAATCAATGTACCTCTGGTGCGGCTGTACTCTGGGGCTAGCTGCAATGCCTGCTGACCTGACTGCTCAATCTCTGGTCGAAAGAAGTCTGTAATCTGCCTCTGTAGGTGTCTCTCTCTCTCTGATCCCCTCCCTCTCAGGAGACCCTCTCTATGTCTACGCAGCTCCAGCAAGTACAATCCGAGGCATCTCTGATCCTGGTATCTCATGACTCTAGAAAGTGGTCCAAAGCCCCCTCTGAACAGGCAGTGAAAACGGCCTCGTATCTCATAATATATTGGACAGTGACATATGTAATGTAACTCTGTCTCTGGCTCCATCTGGCACAGCTGACAAATCCTGGCCTCAGCTGGTACTCCTCTGAATCTGCCAGTCTCAATCTCTAGCTGGTGTGAGGATGTGCGCATCTGACCAATAGCACACCGTACCCCATGAGAAAGATGAGTATCCATGTAGCTGGGTCTAATCACAAACCCATCCTTTGTGAGCCGGAGAAGATGATCTCTATAGAAAGCCATCTTCGTACCAAGCTCGTGTGTCGGCTGTATCCATGTCCTCCTAGTGTCCAGCTGAGTCAAGTCTTGCCTGATAAGTCTGGTAATCTCTGCCCGTGTGAGAGAGAGGGAGGGTGCATCCAGGGAGTACTGAAATGGAGGTAGCCTATCCATACTAAAGTCATGCAGTTGGAACCAAGCTGTCATCTGTGCATACCAACATGATCCGTCTCCCTGTGATGCCAACTGTCGTGAAGACTCTAGGGCTAAGCGAGCATATCTGTCTCTAGGGAGAGCCCAAGTGCTATGTATAAAGGAGACTGATCTAGTGAGTGCCTCTACTACCAATGGGGGGGCAGCCATCTCTGCATGGATAATATCATGTGGTACGGAGGCCTTGGCCCTAATCATCCGGGAAATCATAGAAACCAAGGACCTCTCCATACGTCTCCATCCATCAGTGCTACCAGCTCGGCTGTGGTGATCCACTGAGGGTCCCCATATCTCCACTCCATACAGCATGGCCGAAGTGACCAAAGTGTCAAAGAGCCAGAGCTTTGTTCGAGGTTCCTGAAACTAAACCTGCGAACACATCCTCTCTAGTCTCCCCAATGCTGCATAAGCTCTGGTCAATCTGGTCTCCGCTGCTCTCCTCAAGGAAAATAGTGGGCCACTAAAAACCACACCAAGGTAAGTATATGCATCTGTATACTCCACTGTCTCCTGACCATCTGTGGTGTTAAACACCATCACCTTGGTTTTACCAAGGTTAACAGACAATCCACTGTCCTCTGCAAACATGTGCAATGCATCCAAATGACGCTGCATCCCCTCTGGAGAATCTGAGATCAGCACAATATCATCAGCATACAATAACAGCGGAATCCATGTCCCTGCTAGCTGTGCTCCTCTGTCACCCTCCCGCTCTACATAGTCCGAAACCTCATCACATACATCCCAAATAAGGTGGGGGAAAGGGGGCAGCCCTGTTTCACCCCAATAGTGGAGTGAACCATCTCAGATATACCCTGGGTAGTACGTACCTGCCCCACAACTGTCCTGTATAAAGCCATGATTCCCCAAATCAGCTCTGTGGGCACTCCCATCTCCTGTAGTCTGCGCATCAGTCTGGCTCTTGGTACTGTGTCAAAAGCTTTACGGAAATCCACAAAGCAACAATAAATCCTCCTGCCATATAATCTGCCCTCCTCAATGATAGCTCTGAGTGTCAAGATATGGTCAAGAGTGGAGAAACCTCTCCTGAACCCTGCCTGCCCTGATGCACGTATGCCCTCTCTCTCTGCCCATCTACTCAACTCCTGCTCAAGAATAGATGCATATAATCTAGCCAATGTGTGACCAATCATGATGGTACGATAATTCCCAGGAAGCATGGGATCCCCTGACTTGAAGATAGGCACAATCGTGGACATATTCCAAGTCTCAGGAAAACCCTCACACATGGCTCGGTTAAACATCATAGCAATAAGCTCTGCAAGCATATCTCTGGCATGAATAAAGTGCTCTGCTACCAAACCATCATGATCATATGCTCTCCCAGTCCTCATCCTGTCAATAGCTTTCCTTACCATCTCAGCAGTAAAGAAAGCACACGTCTCTGGGCATGGCTCCGATGGGTCTGGCAGGGGCGGCTGTCCTGGTGCTGTGTACAGGGATGCTACATACTCACCCCAAATCTCTGTGGAGGTAATGGCTGGTGATGGTGAATGCTCATGGAATAGTCTCCATGCCTCGCCTGAGTCCTGACTCATAAACAACTGGTACAAATCGCTCTCTAACTGAGCAAGATAAGCCCTCTTCTTCCGTCGCACTAGGTGCCGGAAGGTAATCCGTGATTGTCTGTGAGTGGTAACACCCATGAGCACCTCTCTCTGTAATCTGATCCTCATCTCTCTGCACTCCTCATCATACCAACTGTTTTGGGACATGTTCCCAGATCGCCTCCGTGTAGGCTGACTGTGGGGATATGCCTCTGATGCTGCAGCATGAAGCGTCTCTATCAATATCTGAGTGAGCTCATCTAATGGCCGTCCCGGCTCCTTGGCACATAGGCGTCTGTATATCTCATCCGTGTATACGGTGTCAGTCTCCCTCATAAAGGTATAACGAGTGTGTGTGGAGACCTGTCCCAATGGAGCGGTGCTGAACTGAAATGTGAGAGTGAAGGACAAGATAGCATGATCCACTGCTATTCCAACCGGCCTAGTGCCTACCATAAAATCCTGAAAAGAGGGAATGAGACTGGGCTGAGCCATAACATAGTCCACTGTACTAGCACCATGCCGATGTGGAAAGCTAGTGAAACCGCCCGATGTCGGGAATCTCTGTAGGCCATTCAGGATGGCCAATCCATGTGCAATCCCCATGTCTATCAAATACCGCCCATACACTGTATGTTCCTCATCCTGTGAGAGTCTAGATAGGCCCATATCCCTAACATCAAGCTCCCTCAACATCTCCTCTGAGGTATCATAAAATACTGTCTGGTTATGGGCGGTCCTGGCATTGAAGTCCCCCAAGAGAATGATGTCACCATCCCTGGAGAACTCCCAAATGTCATCATCCAAAATAGAAAAGGGAGACTGCCCGCTAGGTGATGCATACACTGATGTACTAGGAGCAAAATAGCATATAGCAATGTAGAGATATCTGCCCGTCTCTGCCCTCAGTCTAACCCACATGTACCTAGCCTGCTCATCTCTGCGGACTATATGTATTAGTGGCTGTAGCTCCTCTCTAAACAATACTGCCACTCCTCCTGAGCCCCGTCCTCTATGCTCTGAACGAGTCTCCTGTCTACAAGCTGTCTCCCATCGGTATCCACTAACATGTGGCATGGACTGTCCAGGAGCCTGATGCGTCTCACAGTAGAAGATGATGTCCCTCCCAGTGAAACTATCCTCAAAAGCCCCTACATCAAGGCGTAGAGATCCATTACAATTCCAAGTAGCAACTTTGAGTGTAGTCCCATAGGTCTCGCGCCGTCATGAAGAGCGCCTCTCCATAATCACCACTCTACCATCTCTATAGAAGGCCACTTTCCCTTTCTCTCGGGCTGCCCTTATCTCGGGCATAACTTCTTTCATGTGGGCAAGTTGCGAGAGTGTGAGGTCATCTCCAAGAAATATTCCCGTTTGCTTGAGTGTAGGACGTCTCTTCAAGAAGTCCTTCTTCGCTTCCATGGAGGGGAAACGAATGATAAGTGCTCTCTCCTTAGAAGAAGATTCGCCACTACCTTCCCGCTTCTTTCCCACTCTCCATGCCTTTGTGTGCGTGGCTTCAATGCCCATCATAGAGAAGAGCTCCTTGGTTTCTCCTTCCGCATCATCACGGTCTGTTAGACCGGACACTCGTACATGTAAGGCCCGGGTCTTCCTCCTTTGCTCCTCTTCAAGGGTCATGTTGATGATGGTGGGAGTGGGGATGGGTGGCGATTCTTTACCTTTCCCTTTCTTGGCGACCTCGATCCATTTCTCGGCCTCGTCCATCTTCTTTTGTGTCTTTGTGATCACCTCCACCCATGAAGATGTCTTCTCTTTATGTTGCTCCTCCTCCTCTCGAATGATCCTCATTTGTTCCTTGATGGTATTCAGCTCTTCAATCAAGGAGGGCTGAAATTCTCCATCCTCAAGCTTGCTTTTTGAAGTGGCTTCCAACTCCTTTTTGAGGGCTGAGATTTCAGCCGCTTGACTTTTAGCATGCAGTTTGGCCTCCACTAGTTCCTCCTTTAAGGCTGAAATCTCAGCCTCTTGCTTGGAAGATCTCTCTTCGAGCTCTTGGATTTTGTCAAATCCCTTCTCGAGTTTGAAGAGGCGGTTTATGATTGCGGTAACGGAAGAGTCGACCATCTTCTTGTTTTCTTTGATAATTGTGCCGAGCTTGTCCTCCACCTTCACGAGCTCCTCTTTAAACCCGGTCTTGGCCATGACTTTTCGCAGAACTTCCCACAGCCAATGGACTAAAAATTAATCCATGACAGCAGCACGAAACAGCAGCAACAGGGAGGGAGGGGTCAAGTCATGCAGGGGAAAGGGAAAGGTAAAATTAAAAAAAAAACTATGCTTGAGGGCTATTTTAAAAAAAAAAAACCACCCATAAAGCTTGGTAAAAAAAACACTTAAAAAACACAAAAGCTACATAAAACTAGTCGCATAGAAGATTAAAAAAACCACATGCTTTTTGTTCAAAAATAAAAATAAAAATCCATCTCCTTATTGACCACTACTCTATCTACTCTCTCGGGTATGGATACCTTGGCATCTGCTTTAGGCCCCAACATCACACCAGAACAGTTTGGGGGCAAGCAAAAGCAGCATACCAAGGAGATAGTGGACACATGGCTACAGAAGTGGCAGGTCCATTTCCAGTTTCATCCATATAACGATTGCAAAAAGATTCAGTTAGCAGCAGGTTTCCTCAGGCAAAGCTTTACTTTGGTGGAAAGAACTCAAACCTAAACCAACAACCTAGGCACATATTGAAGAAGTCTTCAAAAAAGAATTCCTCAAGAAAGAGGATGACTACGATATCGTTGCTCAGTTTGCCAATTTGACCATGACCTCGCAGAATCTCACTTATGAGGTCTACCTCCAAAAATTCAGAGACTTTCAGATGAAAGCTACGCAGATGGATTCTACTACTCTTTTGGGTGTCTTTGTAGCCGGTGTACCCGACTCATACTGTTTACAAGTTGAAAACAACAAATGCAAAACTTTGGACGAGGCCATTCATTCTGCTCGTATTTATGACAATACAATGGTCTCTTCCAAATCTTAACCCGTGACCGAGCAGGGGAACAAGCACAAAAGGAAGTTCTCCGCACCAATAGCTAGCACGACAGGAGGAAAGTCTTCGGACCAACCTTCGAAGAATTCTACTTCGACCCCAGCAAAGAAAAACCGTCTCCTCAAGGCTTTGAAGCTCAATAAGGAGGGGCGTTGCTTCATCTGCGAAGAAAAAGGACATATGCGTAATGAGTGCCTGAAGAAAAAGGATGCAAAGACCAACGCAGGACCCAAGCCGAAAGCAGCTAACCAGTTGACTTTAATAGGTACTTCAATCACTGTACTTTCTCGCCCTAGTTCCTGTTCTGATTGTATATTCAACTGTAAAGTTTTTGGCTTGCATGATCTTCTCCGAGTTTATGGAGAAGAGCATGGCCATAGAATCCACATTCTTCTAGACCCTGGCAGCTCACACAACTTTGTTAATTACAAACTTGTGCAGAAATTGGGTCTGGACACAACACCTAGTGATCATACCTATGAGGTACACCTACCTGTGGGTCGGCAAGTATGGGATCGAAAGGTGGAGAAGCTACCGATCCGGATTCAGGACTACAAAGATACTCTGGAGTGCTATATTATGCATCTAGAGCATGTAGACTTGTTATTAGGGATTGAGTGGTTTAAGACCCTTCAAGTCCAGATAGATTGGTCTAGTCATACTTTTTCTTTTGAACATAGGAACACCCAGTATTGTATCTTAGGTGATTGTATACATCCCTCTTAGTGACCTCTTGTAAATAACGTTGATTTTGAAAATATAATGGATTCTTCTTTGTATAATGCTTTCCACTGTGTCTTGATTCCACTTTCTTCATTTCTAATACCTACTATGCATGTCAATGAATTAAGTGTGTTTGAAAGTAAAGAATTAAAAAAGATACTTGATTTATTTCCAGATGTATTTCCTAAGGAACTGCCATCAAGCTTACCACCTGAAAGGGCAGTAGATCATCGTATTGACTTGGTCCCTGATGCTCAAACTGTTAGTATTCCACCTTACAGGATGAGCCAAGCTGAGGAAGATGAGTTGGCCAAACAACTCAAAGATTATTTGAGGATGGACTAGATCCGTCCAAGTAAATTACCTTGGGGTGCACCTGTGTTACTTAGGAGAAAGAAGGACAACACCTGGAGAATGTGTGTAGATTACAAGAGATTGAACAAGGTGACAATCAAGAACCGTTATCCTCTCCCTAGATCAGATGACCTGATTGACCGTTTAGCCAGAGCGAAGTATTTCACAAAGATAGATTTACGTACTGGCTATCACCAGATACGTATTCAAGAAAGGCACGTCGAAAGAACTGCCTGTCAGACTAGGTATGGCCATTACGAGTTTCTCGTATTACCTTTTGGGTTAACCAATGCTCCAGTCACTTTCCAGCAAATGATGAACGATCTTTTTCGTGAATATTTGGAAAAATTTGTGGTTGTATTCCTAGATGATATTTTAATATATAGTCGTACTCTCGAGGATCACGTTAGACACCTCACGATTGTCTTAACTATTTTAAGACAGAATCAATTGTATGCTAAGTTAAGTAAATGTGAGTTTTTTATGACAGAAACCATTTACTTAGGACACAAGATCACTAGAGACGGGTTGAGCATTGACTATGACCGAGTTCAGAAAGTTTTGGCATGGCCTATACTGCAGACTGTGAAACAACTTTATTCTTTTCTCGGTTTTGTTGTTTTTCTTCGGAAATCTGTGCGGGAGTACTCTCAACTCACACTACCGATGACTGACTTGTTGAAAGGTCGTGGACGTAAGTCGAATCAGCCTATCACTTGGAATAATGATTTGGATATGACCTTTGAAAGATAAAGTCAAGGAAGCACCTATCTTAGCATTACCTGATCCTAGTCAATCTTAAGTTCTTGAGACTAATGTCAATGACTATGCAATCGGGGCTGTTCTATTCCAAGATGGTAGACCTGTTGCTTTCGAGAGTAGAAAGCTAGACGACCCTTAATCTCGTTGGCAAACCCTTCAGAACGAGCTTGATGCTGTCATTCACACTCTCAAGGTTTGGAGAATTATTTATATGGCTCCAAGTTTGTGATATTGCCTGATCATCAGTCAATCAAGTATGTGTGTGATGCAGATGATTTGAGAGGAAGGAAAGCTCGATGGACTGAGTTAATGCAAGATTTTGATTTGGAGATTCATTATCGAAAGGGATCCATGAATAGTGTCGCAGATGCGCTTAGTCGAATTAGAGAGATGAATACTTTGTCGTTCACCCAAATTTCTAGTGACTTATTTCAGTCATTGAGAGGGCTTTGCAAGACTGATAGTTATTTTGGTCCATATTGGCAGAAGATCCAAGACGGGAGAGCCCATTGATTGACCAAGACTCAGTGACTGAGCAGCCTACCATTCAGGCTGAAGGAGGCCAGTGGATAATTCGGAATGGTTTACTATTCCATAATGACAAAATTTGTGTACCATAGATCCCGGACATTAGGTCCAAGATTCTTAAGGTCAGGACGCCCCTTCTGCTGGACACCCTGGGGTACACAGGACAGCTTTGGTGAAACATATTTTTTATTGGCCAAAGATGAAAGGGTATGTAGAAGATTATGTTCTCAAGTGTCAGGTTTGTCAAGCAAATAAAGCTGGACGCTTAGACAGGCTGACATGTTGCATCCTTTGCAAATCCCGGGTAATAAATGGAAAAGCATTTCCATGGATTTTATTACCGGATTGCCAAGAACACGTCAAGGCCACTATTCTACTTGGGTTGTGGTGGATCGCTTGACAAAAATGGCTAGATTTTTACCGACACGGAAGACCATTACAGCTACGCAATTAGCAAGGTAGTTTATCGAGCAATTGTTTAGACTGTACGGATAACCGCAGGACATAGTCAGTGATAGGGACTCTAAGTTTACAAGTGACTTTTGGATGCTTGTTTTTGAGAAGTTGGAAACAACTTTGAATTTGAGTTCCTCAGATCATCCTCAATCTGATGGCCAGACTGAAAGAGTGAATCAGATTTTGGAGGATATGCTTCGAGCATATGTCTCCAAAAGACAGAGTTCATAGGAGGATTATCTTCCTATGTTAGAATTTGCATATAATAGTACTAAGCATACGAGTACAGGTTTTAGACCTTTTATGCTTATGTATGGTTTTCAATCTAGATCACCTATTACCGTGGGATTTTCAGGACTTCAGTATGATGCGGCATTAGTTTTCTGCAAGATATGCAAGAAATGTTACAAGTTGCAAAGGAATCTATTAGAAGTGCTCAAGACAAAGACAAATTTTTTTCTAATAGACACCGTTCACCCAAAGAGTTTTCTGAAGGAACGATGGTATATATGCGAGTTCCCAAAGATTCCGAGACTTTACGGACATGTCGATCTCTGAAATTATCTCCTAGATACTGTGGACCATTTCGGATTACACGACGGATTGGTTCAGTTGCATATGAGCTAGATTTGCCTTCTCATGTGAAAGTTTATCCCGTATTTCATGTTAGTAGACTTAAAGAAGTACTGGGTGGAACAGACCAATTAGTAAATCCTCAAGAAATCATAGATGTCGAGGACATGACATTTGTTCCACACGAATCGGAAAAGATCCTTGGATTTCATGTAAGACGATTGCGTAATACACTTCTCACAGAATACAAGATCAAGTGGAAGAATCGTGTTGAGGACGACGCTACATGGGAGACATTGACTACCCTTCAGAGGGATTACCCTCGGTTTTTAGTGAGAGCTCAGGAGTGAGCTCGTAGAGGAAGGGGAGTATGTCATGTGCACAGTGTGTATCTACCGTGCGCTACACGCACACTAGACTAGCTTCGAGGCTTGGGGAAGCTTGGAGCTAGGCAGGCTGATTGGCGAGCCGAGACTAACGGGCGGGCACACAAGTATGAACGGGCAAACGTCCAAGTGTGGACGCCCGATGACTGGCCAAGAGCCTATAAAAGGGTGGCCAAGGTTAGTCAATAGTTCATAGAGTCTCGCGTGTCTTTGTGAGAGCTCTATGGTCAGGAGCCTGGATCTAGTGCAGACGTGTACCTGCTTTATGCAACCAAGGCCGACAACAATCTTGAGGCCCGTGAGGGTAACTTTGTGGCGGTATGGGACGTCATGAGGTAGAGATTGGTCGGTATGTCTAGCTAGTTAGCTCAACTTGTGGCTCGGTGGGGACAGCCAAGACTTGTGGGTTTTGCCCACGGCTGTCAAGGTTGGGAGGTAAGTCAGGCCTGCACCCCTTTCACGTTGCTTGGCTTTGTTTTGCAAGTTTCGAGTCTTGTACCAGGAGCGTTCTACGAGGTGATTCTTTGGGGATTCGATAGTGTGCCTGGTGTTCCGAGAAAGAAGCTTCAAAAGCAACTTTAAACTCTTGAAAATCAGATTTGGATACAAAATCGTCGAAAAGATCGCCATCGGTGGCCTCCGTAGCTGGCAGGGTCTTCACGTTCGGGAATGGGTTTCATCTTGGATTCTTGGGTCGAAATCTTGAAGAGGACAAGATGAAAGAAAAGCTTGGCTTTGAACAAGGAAGAGTGCTAAAGAGTACGAGGAGAAGTTTGGCAAGAAGTCCACTTAAGGCATATTTTATAGGCCTTCCCAAAAGCATGTGTTTTTATGCATTGCTTTTGTGTTTTTTTTTTTAATAAAAAAAAAACCATGCTTGAGGGCTGCTTCTTTTATTAAAAAAACCACCCATAAAGCTTGGTAAAAAAAACACTTAAAATTAATGTTGGTGTTGGACTCACACACTCACACAGAGAAACCTGCACATTAGGGTTAGGTGCAGGAAGAAGAAGCTCACACAGAAATGAGAGAGAGAGAGAGAGAGAGAAATGAAATGATATATTAACGTCTTCAGAAGGCCAAAATGACCTATGAGACCAAAAAGGTTACAACAATTGGTGGATCTGATACAATGTTTGTGTAAGAAAAGCTAAAAACAACTAAACAACTAACTGAAACTGAAACAACTATGAGGAAAAGTACGGTACTAGGAGCTCCTAATGGATAACATCTGGGAGGAAAACTCCAGCAACAAAGGTAAGCATCATACACATCACTATCCAAAGATGTCTCTCATCGGTCGATGGCGGATATCCTCAATGTCCTCCATGGTGAGTACTCTGACTGGACGTCTCCCATGCCGTGCTAGTATGGTCGTGATCCTCTGTTGTAGTCTCCGCCGGTGTCGAGATGGGCATCTCATCTTGGGGCGCCTGGACCGCCCCAGCTCTATAGCCCAATCAATCAGTGTACCTCTGGTGCGGCTATACTCTGGGGCTAGCTGTAATGTCTGCTGGCCTGACTGCTCAATCTTTGGTCGAAAGCAGTCTGTAATCAGCTATGTAGGTGTCTCTCTCTCTCTCATCCCCTCCCTCTCAAGAGACCCTCTCTATGTCTACGAAGCTCCAGCAAGTATAATCCAAGGCATCTCTGATCCTGGTATCTCATGACTCCAGAAAGTGGTCTGAAACCCTCTCTAAACAGGCACTGAAAACGGCCTCGTATCTCATAATATACTGGATAGTAACATATGTAATGTCACTCTGTCTCTGGCTCCATCTGGCACAGCTGACAAATCCTGGCCTCAGCTGGTACTCCTTTGAATCTGCCAGTCTCAATCTCTAGTTGGTGTGAGGATGTGCGCATCTGACCAATAGCACACCGTACCCCATGAGAAAGATGAGTATCCATGTAGCTGGGTCTATTCACAAACCCATCCTGCGTGAGCTGGAGAAGATGATCTCTATAGAAAGCCATCTTCGTACCAAGCTCGTGTGTCGGCTGTATCCATGTCCTCCTAGTGTCTAGCTGAATCAAGTCCTACCTGATAAGTCTGGTAATCTCTGCCCGTGTGAGAGAGAGGGAGGGTGCATCCAGGGAGTACTGAAATGGAGGTAGCTTGTCCATACTAAAGCCATGCAGCTGGAACCAAGCTGTCATCTGTGCATACCAACATGATCCGTCTCCCTGTGATGCCAACTGTCGTGAAGACTCCAGGGCTAAGCGAGCATATCTGTCTCTAGGGAGAGCCCAAGTGCTATGTATAAAGGAGACTGATCGAGTGAGTGCCTCTACTACCAATGGGGAGGCAGCCATCTCTGCACGGATAATATCATGTGGTACGGAGGCCTTGGCTCTAATCATCCGGGAAATCATAGAAACCAAGGGCCTCTCCATACATCTCCATCCATCAGTGCTACCAGCTCGGCTGTGGTGATCCGCTGAGGGTTGAATATAATTTACAACTAGTATAGCATCACTATGAGTGCCGGCATCAATCACATGCTCACAGCCTGAATGCACTAAAGTACTTAAATATTAGTACAAAGGTTGACAATGAAAGCTATGTGGAGAAAGAGATAGACTGCTCAGTACTGAGGGGGCCTCTTGACCCCATCCTAATGCATGTGCATGTGTGTGCGTGTTCACGTGATATATACACACAGAATAGCCTCAAAAGAAAAATACTTAAGCCCCTTCTTTTGCAAAGGCATGCCAAAAAGGAGAAGCAGTTTGTTAGAGATGAGAGTCCTTACAGCTGCAATGCTGTACTTATCCCGCAGGGCCGTGCACAGCGCTAACATGAGGGCTGTTTTTCTGCAGTAGTTGGCATCTCAATTCAAACCTCATAAGTCAGCACAATGATAGATTTCCCTTCTAAACCTTGGGTTAAACCTTAGCCAAGCCACAAAAATGCGGTCACAAAAACCTAAATAGGAAAATGAGAAAAACAGAAAGAAGGAAGCCTTTAAAATTTAGGAAAGGCCTTCAAAAAGCTTACCCACTTCCAACTGGCCCACCGATGCCAACAGTAAAAGCGCGCTCTACAAAATCACGGTTGGCAAGTCGTTGAGCTCTTCTAGTGAAGTACCCCGGTGAATCTAAAGGTTCATGAGCGTGGGGAGCTAAGCCATCATGTGAATGGTAGAGCTTTCCATCTTTACCAGTCCAGTAGCCATCAGGGTCTGTGCCTCTGAGACAAAAAGCAAGGGGAATTTTGCAAGTCAGCTAGTCCCAGTATAGATTCTGCTCGGCATTTTGCTCGGCCCACAACATACAGGAAAACAGAAACCACACAACATATAAGAAGACAGGAGAGAGCATACTCGTGGTGGTGGTGGTGGTGGTGGTGGTGGTGGTGCTCGTGATCATGATCATGGTCATGGTCATGGTCATGGTCATGATCGTGATCATGGCCATCGTGGCCATGGTCATCATGCTGGTGATTGTGGCCGTGGCCATGGTCATGGTCGTGGTCGTGGTCGTGGTCGTGGTCGTGGTGGTCGTGTGCTGCGTCCGCGGCCTTCTCCATCTCTTTCTCCACTCTAAACCCAGAAGCCTCGCTGCTAAAAGGCGACAAAAGGCATTTACTCATAAAACTTTGTAAGTGTGCATATTATACTCTTTTTTGGTACATACTATGTGCAGCCCATTTAACTAAGGTACCTTACTACTACAACTCAAGTGAATAATAGGGCTTGTGAGCCTGAAAGAGAGGGAGAGAGAGCATGAAGAGAGAAAGCGGGTGGGTGAGCCTGAGAGAGAGGGAGAGGGAGCACGAAAAGAGAGAGATGACGGGCGAGCTTGAGAGAGCGAAGAGAGAGAATTGAGAGAGTGAAGAGAGAGAACATGAAGATAAGAACCTTAAATGATTAAGGTTGAAACCTCGAAACCCAAAAATCTTGAATAAATATATTGCCTTTTAATGATATCATTGATTAGTTAGTGCCTACTAGGCACTAACTAATTAATGAGAGCTTAGCTTGAATATGTGACTATAATTAGGATGCCAGGTGATCCTCCCACACTAGGTGATCCTCGGTTGACCCCACCCTCCTCTCAACTCCTCCCTCTCCCCTCTCCCCAACACACAAACACACGACAAAGAGAGGTGCATGTCCTTGCTCATGAGACAGTACTCACGACTGCTCTTAGAGATAGAGAGAGTCAGACAATAGGTCCCACTTATGTGTATGTGAGAGTAAAGAGAGATGCGGACTGGGCCTCCTTCAATCTCCTGCGATTGCGATCATGTTGGGGTCTTCTCGATTCACCCAGCCATAAAGGAAAGAAAGATAGCCCCCTACATAATGTAGATAAGGCATGCAGACCACAAGTCAACACATTGCCAAAAAAGGATGATTCAAATTGATATATTGCTTTTAAAAAAAGGCCTTCCATAACCCTCGAACATGGTATATTCCAATCAAACTAATCAAAAACCTAAAAAAGAGCATTTTGATGCCTTAGTAATTCCTTATTCTTGGGCCAAAAATGTTGCGTTGTTGTTTAATGTTTGATGTTAAATGCTTTTACTCTTAGATTCTCAACTTTATTCAATCATAATATTGATTATAGCAATTGAACGTGTGTTAGTATGTATGTTGCTACTTCATAGTATTGATTATAGCAATTGTGTGTCAATATGTATGTTGCTACTCAAGTATCTTCTCCCTTTCTCATATACAAAGTTATCTTATAACCATGGGCTCTCTCTCTCTCTCTCTCTCTCTCTCTCTCTCTCTCTCTCGTGTGCATCATAGTGTTAACTCCCTTTCTTTGCTTAGTCAACACCTTTTCTTTGCTCAGACTTGGTTCTCTCTCTCTCTCTCTCTCTCTCTCTCTCTCTCTCTCTCTCTCTCTGTGTGTGTGTGGTTATTATGGCCCATTCCGGTCTCTCCTAGAAACACATTCACAAGAGAAATACCTTAACAAGCTACAACGGTCATGGGGATATTTCCATTGGTGTGGCTGAGCGCAGCCACACGTAATCCTTGAGGTCTCTAAGTGTCACACCTTGGTGTATAGCTACTTCCATTGCTTCCTCCTATGATGAGCATTGTCAAATTGCATCATGGGTCCTCTCGTGGCTCCTCTCATATCACACCACTCATTTAAGCTAACTAGTGTGGTATTAGAGAAGAAGATTAAAGAGAGGTCAACACAAGAGCAATACTCTAATGCAAAATAGAGCATGTTGACTGAATTTATACAAGACCAGAAGTGTTAACACACACTTAAACTGTGGCCAATCGGATACGCCCAAAGCTCTAAGTGGCCAATTGCTTATACAATGCTTAATCTCATAATACATGTATGAAGTGAACTCACAAGGGATTCATCCTAGCTTACTACCACATGCTTTCAAAGAGGGAATCGCCATAAGTATTCCAGTAGACCATTTTGGGCACCCATCCAAGTTGTAGATTTGAACACATCACTTCCTAGCTTCATAGCTTGATTGTGCGTCCTTTTAGTGTGTCTATCTTTAATGTAGAATATTAGTGGGGTGGCAACTATTAATCCCCAAAATGGGTTAACATGAGAAGAATGCATGGGAGAGGGTCAAGAATACACACGCTCACAAGAAAGAGAGATGGATGGCTGAATTTTCTTTTATCTTCTTCACATCTCTAAAACCATAATATAAATATAAGATTACACATTATAAGGGAAATTAATATGCTACTAAAATATACAAGATCCATAGTGTGAAACCCTTGTGAACCCGACTATATGAGCTGACGCTATAACTATGCCATAACTCTAATAAACCAGAGTAGCTGCTATCACTCAGCATATAAATCACTAGCAATAAATCAACCATGATATCCACCAACTATGCTAGTGATATAAGTGCAAAGGTGCTATCCTAGCGTGTCATCCATATATATGTAGCTCGATATCTCAACACCCCCCCTCGAGCTCTCCGAGTAAGCTTTCAAACCTACGAAGCTTCTCTATACCCAATGCCGTTGTGAAGATATCAACCACTTGATCCTCTATGATTATATAAACCAAATTCGTTCCCCTCACAAATTGATAATGCACCTTAATATGCTCCTAGCATGACATAATGGGTTACTGCTACTCATGTTTTGTTATAATAGATGACAACTGCCCTATCCATGGGCTCACCCATATCTGCAAGTAGCTTCTACAAACCAAGATACTACACATGTTGCCATAGCATCGTCCATGTACTCAGCCTCTATACTCACCAAGGTAATCGTCGGTGGCTGCATCTTGTTGCTCTATCTAAAAGCAGCACTCCCAAAAGAGAACATAAATTTGCTAGTAGATCTCTTATCTAAGACACTACTAGCCCAATCTACATATGTGTACCCATGTACTTGTACCTATATCCCAGTCTCATAGAAAAATCGATAATAATGTGATGTGGACTTAATGTACCTCAGTATCCTCCTAGCCGTATATCTAAATGTGGCTTTCTCAGGGTTGCATAAATTAACACACCAATCCAATTGAATAGCTCAAATCTCACTTACTGGTATAGCCATGTAAATCAAACTATTTACTATAGTACACCTATATATAGTGGGGTCCTCCAAGAGATCACCTACATCTATACACAACCTCATGTTCTCTGCTATGATGCTTTACTCCAATGGCACTGTGATTGGCTTACACCTTGTCATCCCATACTTGGACACAACATGTCTAAACCATACTACCTCTGTAAAAGCCAAATCCCATCGCATGATCTAATCACCTCTATACCTAATAAGTTTTATTGTAGCTCACCCAAATCTTTCATTTCAAACTTCTTAAGAAGCATCTTCACCTCATGAATGTCATTATCACTATCACGTGTGACAATCAAGTCTCATCAACATAGATGACCCACTAGCATAATCTCTTTGTTTCTCAAATAAAGTGAGAAATTAGTATCGTGATAAGATACTCCCTTATCTTGTCTAACCATGCTCTAGGTGCCTACTTTAAATTATATAAGGCTTTGCGTAACCTATAAACAAAATCTAGGTGTGCATAATCCTCATACCGAGATGGTTGCACACCATTTTAACTTCCTCCTCTAAGTCATCATGTAAAAATGCATTCTTTACATCCATCTAATGTAAAGATCATTCCTTAGTTGTAATGACTACTCTCACGTTTGCTATCCTAGCAATTGGGGTGAATATCTCCTTATAGTTAATGCCATACGTTTGTGCATATCCCTCGACAACAACTAATCTTGCCTTGTATCTATTAACAAAACCATCTAAATTATGCTTCACTTCCTAGACCCATTACCTTATTTTCCTTAGGCAGAGACACTTCCTAGACCCATTACCTTATTTTCCTTAGGCAGAGACACTAAATCCCATATCTTATAGCATCCAATGTAGCCATCTCTTCATCCATGGCATCTTCCCAATGCTTATGACCAAGTACCTCCTCAAAACATGTTGGCTCTACCTCTTATATAGCTTTGACCATATGTGCATAATGATGGACTGTATAGCCATCATATCTTAATTTTTCCACTAGATATCTGACTCTAGTTGACATGCATACACCTGGGTGTTCTCAACACTGCTTTGGCTCTTTGTACACATCAAGTGTCCTCAACACTACTTTAGCTCTTTGTGCACCAAGTGTCCTCAACACTACTTTGGCTCTGTGTACATTAGGTGTAACAATAGCAGGGTTCCCAAACTCATCATTAAGGCTTCATTCTAAGCCACTATCTCCATCAAGAAAAGGAGTGAGCCACTATCTCCAAACTTCTCATCAAGGCTTCATCCTGAGCCACTATCTCCATCAATAAAGGAGTGACCTGCTGAAACATTAGGCATTGTAAAAGGCTCACCCACCACCTTTTCTTTTTTTCCTTACATT
Organism: Cibotium barometz; assembly: GCF_041138505.1. Lineage (NCBI taxonomy): Eukaryota > Viridiplantae > Streptophyta > Polypodiopsida > Cyatheales > Cibotiaceae > Cibotium > Cibotium barometz. The sequence goes on along the minus strand of NC_141054.1, from coordinate 46,019,987 downwards.
GCTAAATTTTTAGCACCTATGGTACCACCACATGACACATCATAATCCCTAACATTCTACCTCAACTTGCCTGACCAAGGTCTCATAACAAACTTGTTGCTAGAGGAATCTCTTGGTCCACTAAGTGCATATGGATTGTTGCTCATCATTTAAGACACCCATCTGATTCTTTGCTTCAGCTTACATAGAATTCTTTGCTAGCATATATACCAAACACAACATCTCATTAAACATAGCATCCTTACTCACTTGCATCTCACGCGTAGTGGGATTATAACCTTTTTGGTCAAGGGAATAACTGATGAATATACATTTTTCTACCTTGGGATCCAACTTACTTCTTACCTCATCTAGTACATGTACATAAGCAATGCACTGAAACACTTTCAAGTGTGCCAAATTTGGTTTTCTTTCAGTAAACTTTTATTCATGTGTCATGCCATGAATTGTTAACAGCCAACGGGCGTCATATTCATCATGATGTAAACTACAATTGCTATATCCCAAAAATAATGAGGCATCCCTTTCTCATTTATCAATACATGGGCAACTTCTACAATATGCCTCTTTTTCCTTTTTGTAATCCCATTTTGTTGTGGGGATGTAAATTGCCTCTTTATTCCATGCTCTCTCAAGTAGCCACTCAATTCATGGGAGAAATATTATCCCACACCATCTGATCCTAGATATTTTATGTACATTCCTTTGTCCATCTACCATAGCTTTGAAGTTCTAAAGTAAGTAAACACTTCACTTATCTCTTTCATGAAATACACTCACACTTTTCTAGTGTGGTCATTAAAGATCTATAATAATGACATCCCTTGTTGGTCCCCAAACATCGAAATGCACCACATCCAAAGTTCTTTGATTTACACGATTATCATGTGAAAATGCATGCTTGCCTAAATAGCACGCTTCACATACTTTGTACATTCTATCCACTTTAAACTTGGCAAACCGATAATGACACTATGGGCTACCTTGTATAGATTTCAAGCATTGTAATATTCACATGTCTAATACATCTATGCCAAATATCAATGTGTTTGTGTCAAATATCAACGTCTGTAATCACACGTGTACCATGTGCATTGCAGCCTTTACCTTTAGGCATGCTTACATCCAATGTAAACATTCTACCAACTCTGTTTTACTTTGTAACCAAGCTACATTGATTATTGAAATCTTCCACATAGCATGCATGAGGGTTAAACCTCACTTGACCAATAGAAACTAGGTTCTTTGTTATGTTTAGCACATGAAGCACATCATCAAGGTACTTCATTTTTCCATCCTACATAGTTAAAGGAACTTTACGAACATGTGCAAAAGGGAGTGTTGTATCAAATCCTTCAATTCTTTGAACCACTTGCCATGGTTGGTTATGTGTGGTAGATGCACTAGAATCAAAATACCATACATCACCTAAATTTGATGCATCTGTAATCATGGAACTCAGCATATGCTACATTATCTCACTACTATCTTCAACTTACTTACTTGACAATGCACAGTTTTCTTGCTTTAATATCTCACTTTTTATATCATTCTGCTTTTTATAGGAGTCCATTGCTATGTGCCCTAGTTTGCCATAATAATAGCACTCTATGCTATTTCCACTCTAATTTCTTTGCCATCTACCTCAGCCTCTGTAGCTCCCCTGCCTCTAGAGTGGCCTCTTCCATCTGTTTGCAAAATGGAATCCTATTGTTGTTGCTCTCCATGATTTATGTTTCCATGTTAGCATGTACCTTAGCGTCTACATGTAACCATGAACATGATGCACGTGATCAAAATGCACCCACATCTCCTGAAAGTTACCACCCGGTCTTATTCTATTTACCAAATCTACTCCACTCCCAGGACCGAGAGTTGACATTTTGAAAACATGTGGTTGCATGTTCAAACCCAACTCCCCTGGGAAAAGAACGGTATGCAAAAATGGATAACCAATCTTGCTTTTCAAATCCAGAATGGCTTTGAGTCCTTTCGGACCACACACATTGCTCCCTTTAGCTTCTTGAATACATCTCTGAATTCTCTTCTTATCTGACATCGGAGTGACAACCTTAAGTAGGTTATTCAACTCCTTGCCACCAAAATCTCCTTATTTCCCCTCACATTCTTTAATCAAAATGTTAAGGACCATCTCTTGGGCCACACGCACTTTGACTTTCTTAGGTGTTGCATGCGGACTCCCCTTTACATGCGAGTACAATTGATCTTCAATTATTATCTTTTGCTCCCTACTACTAATACCCTCTGCACATGGATGGTCATGGTAACCCAAATGCATTGCGCATCTAGTATAAATCTCATGATCTTTTGGTACATAATAATATATGACAACAAGACACTGCTTCACACACTCAGGTGGAAGTCTATATAATGACTACACACAAGAAGTTCCACTCTCTTCTCCTAGTCTCCCAACTTGAGGCACCTTTCACACTCTCCCAATCTAGTGAGTCTCATTCACAACTGAAGCGACCACAATGTGTAGGCACTCTAGATTGTAGCAATGTAGGTGACCTACACACCTACTCAGTCGCACTGTACCTGCAAAGCAATCACTACTACAAGTTACATAGTCTGCCCATATATGACCATCATGTTTATGATCCATTCCTAGCATTGAAGAATTTTTCCCAGGAGGAGGGAGCTCAAAAGAAATATCCATCATAGGACACAGGAAGTTCATCAACAGATACTATTTGATGCACACTTTCAAAGGCAACATGTATACTGCTCCCTCTAGGCTGAACATGAATAAGATAAAAAGCATTCGAGCAATGCAAAGAGGATGTCTGATCCACCACGTTATATTTCTACACAGTTTCCTCTTCATCAAGCACTACCAAGTTGATAGTATATGTAACCTAACCTTATAAAATGCTTGAATATTTGCATCCAACACTGTTTCTTGCTATTTTCCCTAATAGTGGAATGGTAGTTTGGTGTATCAGACTAGTCAGGCAATGCCGTGGGAGACGCTTAGACTCCCGCTAGAAATTTTGGATTCAAAACACCAATCCTTACATGGCCATGAGGAGCATTACAGACTCCGCTCAACTGGACAGGCTCATGATAGTGTTTCCCAAGTCTTATTCTACATCACACTCACACTCTCTCTCTTACACAGCATGTACCATTAAGCAGAAACATAACACACAGAAAATCCCAAAATAACATGTGACACAGATGAGAGAGGGAATGGCAAGAGTAAAACGGATTACAGAGTGACACAGAACTGGTATCTAGCACAGATGAACATTTGCCAGATTCTACATGCCACAAGCTTCATGAAATAAGCGTCAACTAACAATGAAAACACCATATTAGATAATTTGGGAAAAATCCCATTCCCATTTGAAAAATGGGAGCATGGTGAACTTGTCCAAAAGTTTGTCAAAACCCCCTCATGTGACATATCATCGGAAAGATCTTGAAGAGTAGAACCTAAATCTATGATCTCCGACAAATTTGGAGTTAGTATGTTTAAGATATGTCCAAAACTATATGGAGTAATTGATTCCCAAAATGTGAGATTTTTTCCAAATTACCTAATATTGACTTTGAAGGTTTAATAATGTTATACTTCATCACACTAACAGTAAATCATCACACACTACTCTCAACACTCCTTTACTCTTAGCATCATCTGCTATGCAGTAGTTGGTGATCTTGGCAACGGCTCCATGGCGGTTATAATTTGCCACCTTCACACGTGTGCTACCGAGGTGGTGCTCACATCGTGCGTCGTGGGTTCTACTCCGCCTGCTGCACCCACTGGTCCTTTTGCCCACTACTGCACTGTCAAGCGCAACACCTTGCACGCTTGGTGTTTGAGCTTCTGCTCCTAAACCGATACCCTTGACAAATCTTTGCTTTTTTTATAAACATCTTTGGGGGTGTATGATTTGGGATGTACACCTCATCGGTGTAGGTGGATCCTCTTTAGTTTTTATGCGTGTTCTTCTAAACATCCCAGACCCCTATTGCTTGGCTGCACTATTTTTTGATCAAAAAGTCTCACCACTAGTCTGAGTGGAGTTTGCCTCAGAATCTTTTTCTCTGCCATAGGTATGGGTATCCATTCTACTTGGGTTGCTTCTTCATACTCTCTCAAATTATCTGATGATGAGCTTTTTGTTCTCTCCACCATTGGTTCTTCGGTGCCCCATTTCCACATATTGGTGCTTGCGGGTGGTTGCATTTTGGGTGGCAGCATCCTTCTTCCCTCCGGTGTCTCTGAAAACAAAAATTGAGAGCATGGGTGCTCTAGGGGAAGAGGTTTTCGGATTAGTATGGACTTTATTCTTTCTAGATTTTTAAAATATTGAGGAAATTCTATGTTTGCCTTTAGTAACTCATAAAACATGACATGAGAGGCTTTAAAAAATGGGTTTTCCATGCTGGCCCATGGAGCAGAAGAACTAGTAACTAGTCGGTTCTTTAAGCATTCATTTTCCTTGAGCAAAGCTTGGTTGGCATCCTGCAGCTTCCGGACCTCAATCGGCAGTTCTCCTTGTTCTTTTTTGGGTACTCTGGGCGTCAGCATCTATGGGTTTTCTGTGGCTAGCTCCGCATCTATTTTTACCTTTGAAAGTTCTGCTTGGAGTCTGGCAATTTCCTCTTTAGCTTCCCTTAGCTCCAACTTCCATTGCAATCATAGAAACTTGATTTTTATGTAGCTTTTGCATTTTATTTGATAAATTTATATTGCTATCGATACATTCTTTTTGCAACCAGGAATATATTTATTTTTTAGAACCTAGATTATTGCTAGGTTTGTATGGTCGAGACACTTACAACGAGAGCTTTGGGCTCCTTGGAATTTACAAACTAAGATTGTGAAAGATCGCAGATCACAACTTCATGTGTACATGTAATGTTTGTGGACTATGAAAAGCCTCATAGGTTAGATTTTCAGTGCACAAGCACTGGACAATACATAATTTTTCGATTTGCTATCTACAAGCCTGTTCAAACCCATTCACCTCAAATATTGATCTACCAAATGAGTTTTGTAAGGTTTTATCATTTTCTTTCTTTTTTTCTTTGAAAATTATATCTTGCAATAGCTCATGTTTTTATCTTAAATTTATTTTGCCAGATGGAGGCGAGGAGTATAGGCTTCCAAGGAGAGATAATCCAGTTACCCGAAGATTGTTTTAAAGCTTTATTCAGGTGTGTTAAGATTGTCAACATTATATTGGGTTGGAATGCTAGATGTATATTTATGCCAAGTTTGGTGCTTTATTTAACGAAATGTCAGTGCTTTAGGAGCTTCTACATGGATATATATGGCAAGCATGGTGTGTTTATATATAGGTTGGCAAGTTGATGACCATGAGGCCCATCATGGGCTTCAAATATAAGACTTATCTCTACTCACCCTCTGAGGATGAGCGTTTTTTTTAAGGAATTGGCTGGAATTAGAAAGTGCAACACAACACACACACCCATGCGTGCCATCGCTTGTGCAATGAGGGCTTGAACCTGTGACCTTGGGACTCTCGAGCAACACCTCTCTCCATTGCACTAATTTATGATCGACAAGGATGAGCCCTTCGTTTTTATACATGCAAGAATACTCTTGCACATCAGGGACGGGTCAAGCCACTAGTTTAGTTAAAAAAGAGGTAAGTTTTTTTTTAAAAAATCTCATGCTTTTAAAACATTAAGGTTCAAAACTTAAACCTTAAAGCCCCTTTCACATGACATTTAAAATTGCACATTGAAGCCATAAAAATTTTGGGCTTTTCAATTTTGAGCTTGCGGTCATCAAATTGAAGCCACAGACGTCACATTGAGAGTTCGTTGGGTTCTCTGCCCTAGCCCTTAGGCCTGAAATTACCCACCAGGCGACCACAGCTTGGCACCGACGCTGCAAGGCGGGTGACATCCTCGACATCAAGGGGGGATTTTTCCTCCATATAAAACCCATAAAAATAATAAAATCCTAAAAAATATAAAAAATATTTTTTTAATCATGCTTGCTAATAATCTAGTCTTTCATGGTCGCACCAAGCACATAGAAGGAAGTTCACTATCATTTTTGTCCTTAATTGAGCGATAGACTTGAAATATGTGCCAACTAAGGAACAAGTTGCAGATGTGTGGATATGTATGCTCTTGACATAGGTTGGATATGAGGTTGTGGATGTAGTACCTCTTATGTGCAATAAGATTAGCAGCATCATGCTTGCTAATAATCTAGTCTTTCATGGTCGCACCAAGCACATAGAAGGAAGTTCACTATCATTTTTGTCCTTAATTGAGCGATAGACTTGAAATATGTGCCAACTAAGGAACAAGTTGCAAATGTGTTTATTACCAAAGCGTTGTCGAGAGACAAGTTGGAGTATTTTTGATCAATGAGCATGGGAGTACATAGCTGGAGTGAATCAAGCTCAAGCATTATCGAGAGAAAAGTTAGAGTATTTTTCGATCAATGAGCATGGGAGTGCATAGCTTGAGTGAAGCAAGCTCAGGCACTCGTCCCCCTCCATGACTTGAGATATATGGAAATCAGGATGCCAAACTCTATGCGCCAGCATAGCATAAATAGGTGGAGTACTTGTGTGTGAAGAATAAGCAGAACATGTAGCACACTGGTATCCCACATAATCACACATGTAGTGTGTGTTGGTATCCCACATAATCACATGTAGTGTACATGCAGTGTAGACTAAAACAAGCTTCTAATGAACCCAAGATAGGCCTGTTCACCAAAAGGCACAAGGAGAAGAAGGCAAGCGTTTCTAAATAGGAAGAGATTCCAAAAAGCTTAGCAGAGATGCGATACGGTTCGTAGGCAGGGCATGCTAGCATGCAACGGCAAGTGGTGGCAAGTCGTTGAAGGGTCGGACCCTGCAATATTTAACTATAGTTTGAGTGGTGGAATCAACTAGAGTTTGAGAACTAGACATGTGGTTACTATAAGTGGATCTTGTAAGTGACACATGACATATCCAAAGAAATCAATCAATATGTTGCCAATTTCCACCAACATTTCCAAGCAAGGGTGTGTTGATGGTTCTTTTTAGTTGGCATCATTTGATTTAAGATCACAAAATCATAAACTTCCATTATCCCATAATTTGATATTTTGAATGTATTGGAGTTGTATATCAAGATGTTAATGGCAACACATGTATGGGGATGGACCACGGGTTTTCCTGTTAGAGTCAGAGTGTGCCACAAGTTTTTGAAATGGCAAAGAAGAAGAAGAAGAAGTGTGGCCTATGTCTAATGGAAGAGCATCACACTAAACTTTGTCCATATCTATGCAAGCCATGTCTTGAAGGAAGTCCATGTGAGTGCTATTATATGGTTGACCTTTGCCAAGAATTGTATGCCATCATTAAGAAGTGTCATCATGCATGCAAAAAGTATTCAAGGGAAAATTTAGAGAGAGCCTTAGAGGAGCTATATTCATTTGAAGTGTGTTGAATGATACATGTGCATATTATGAAGATTGTGTGGGTAAAAGATGTAGGTCTTGTTCAAGCACTAAAAGGGTAAGCATTTTGCTATTGGCCGTAGAGACAAGTTGAGAGAGAAATATGAGGATGAGGTGAAGTCTAATATTAATGATGATAGGGAGGAGGATGACTACTTCTAGTTCCTTGGAATGCCAATGATTGATGTGAAGGGAGTGTTAGAGGAAGAGAGCCAAAGAGGCCAAGTACCCTCAACTACCCCTAACCTAACACTAGAGTTACCCTATGGTGTGGAAGAGCATCAAAGGCTTCATGCATCAATGTGGAAGATGTAGTAAATATATCTTCTTTATCAATTACCAAAGCTATACCTTTGGATGTAGTGGGTGACCAAGAAGAAGTTGCTATGTTTGAGGTACTTGATCAACTCAAGAGGGATATTGTCATTGAGAAGTTTCAACATGCTATTCAAGAAGATCGTGAAGACACTATTTGTGAAGAGAAAGATGGTCCAGGTGAGGATAGTACAAGTGAAGAGGTTTTTCTTTTACCTTTTGATGCTTCTTCTATGATATTTTCACATGCACATAATGATGCTATGGATGTTGCTAACATTCATATAAAGATGCTATGTATGCTTTCTTACCAATACATGAAGAAGTGGAGACACATGTACACGTGGAGGTGGTTTGTGATGCTTATGTGGATGATGCCATAACACATGATGGCTTTATGCTTTCCATGTGGTGATGGCTAGTGATAATCATGATGGGTTGGATACTTGCCATGTTATGATGGCAATGATGCAAAAATCTTGGATCCTACATGGCATTGATGGTTGCCCATATCACTTATGGGTCTTTTCTTCTTCATCGGTAGCCATTCTTGCCTCTATGCTTTCTTACCTGTGTGTCCATATGGATCCACATGGATCTTGAAGACCTCCCTGATGCATGTGAGTGCATGGGGGAGATGGAGTTGCATGATTATTTGTATTTTTCTTTGCAAGATGTTGCTCTGTGGATGATGATATCACACATGATGGGCTTTATGCTTTTCATCATGTGGTGATGGCTATTGATAAGCACTAATATTGGACCCGCGCGTTGCTGCGGCGACGGCGACCAAGGTTCTAGAAAAGAATCGATTCCCTCTCTATAGCCATCTCTCTCTCTCTCTCTCTCTCTCTCTCTCTCTCTCTCACACACACACACACACACACACACACACACACACTGTCCCATCTCTCTCTCTCTCTCTCTCTCTCTCTCTCTCTCTCTCACACACACACACACACTGCCCCATCTCTCTCTCTCTCTCTCTCTCTCACACACACACACACACACACACACACGCATGCACACACTCCCTCTCTCTTCTCACACTCTTCCACACATAGAAGCTCTCTCTCTCTCTCTCACACACTCACACTCACACACACACACACACACACACACACACATATGTAAATATTAGTATATATAATATTATGTTTTAGATACATATACCTATACATAGACACATATACTTATATATACGTTTATACGTGAATTTAAAAATATAAATACAGAGATATAATTTCAATTAATTTTGATTAAATTTTAATGTATGGAGATGGGTGGTAAGGTGTGCTCACTTTTAAATATATAGATAGAGCTAACCCTTCTAGTATTCTGAATTTAACTTTATAAGTCTGGGGTTCCAATTATCCTTTTCATCCATCATGGCAACATTTAGGAGATGATGGAGATTACTTTTTTCCGATCCCTCATGCTGTTACTACATACTTTTCACACTAGATTTCTCATTCCTATCTTGAATCTTTAACTAGAGTCATGATATCACTATGCCTTGCCCTTCTATGAAGCATACTAGGAAATTACCCTATTCCCATGGTCACACTTGATGTCTATGATTGACTAATGACATAGATTCCACCTCTTCCTTACCATAATGTCCCATTTCTCTAATTTTCAAGCTTTAGATGTCGAGTTGAAGAAATAAGATCTATCCCTCGGACATATGTCGTAGATCTCCAATGTTTAAGTAATTATTTTCGAACCTCTTAAGTCTTAGTATCTCAATGACGAAATCAAATAGAAATTTAATGATGTATCATTTTCTCATAGAATCATGAGGCGCGCGAACTATGGCCGCCAGCCAAATCCTCTCACAGATGAGGAAGAGCTTGACCCCGATGTTTGCAAATCCCTTCACAGAACTCAGCCAGGTCCCTTCAAGGGTGAAGGGGAAAACTTGGGCGAGGCTGTGGAGAAGTGGATCGAAGCAATAGAAGAATACTTCGATGTCACCGGATACAACGAGAAGAGTAAAATGGCTCTTGCAAGGCTAAAGATAGTCAAAATAGCCAAAGTGGCATGGAGAAATCATTGTGAGACAAACCATCTGGATCAGAACACCCAGACCTGGAATGATGTCAAGACTTAATTAAGGAAGAGATTTTGTCCTCCTGGATTTTTGAAAACCAAGATGAATGAATTCTTGGAGTTGACTCAGGGGAGCATAACTATTGAAAAGTATCACCAGGCATTCACTCTTCTCCTCCAGTACTTGCGCCACCGCTAGATGAAGAGCAACTCATGGGTGGCCACGTTCATTCGAGGAATGAACGAACCGTTGGACACCCTGGTTAAGAATGCCAAGCCAGTTTCCATGGCTAAAGCAGTAAAAGGATGGTGAAGGACTTTGCCAAGGCCTTTATTGTTAAGGTCCCGCCAAAGCCAGCTCCCTCATCCTTCAAAAGGTTCCAAACATTGGGAAGTTCTTCCAACCTTCCACCTCCAAACAGACACCAAGGTCCCAATCAGAATCAGGAAACACGAAATTTCAAGAATGAAGGAAGACCTTTTCCTCGAAGTTCTTTTCCACGAACTCCAGCTCTTTCTAGAATGCAGAGGGAAGATCTTAGAAGTGAAAACACGTGTTTCGATTGTCAAAGGTTTGGGCAGCACCAGCTCAAGGATTGCCCAACTCCTTCTATGGGCCAAGGAAGCCAAGGTCCCAGAGTTCAGAGACCGACTCCTTCATATCAGTCCAATCAGGGTCCCCCTCGCCAAAACCAGGCAACCCTAGGACAGTGCCAGCTCAACCTGCAGCCTTAATGCAAAGTAGCCTCAGAACTCCCTCCCAGAATTGGGAAAACCAAAGAGAGAGAGTTCCACCTCAGACTACAGCAGCTAGAGCCATTACAGTAGCTGAGGAAGTGGAGGAAGAAAAAGGACTGATCTATGCCACCATTGAGCATCAGGGGGGGCCAAATCATCAATTCTCAGTCCTCCAGACTCTAGCAAAGTACAAGGGTAAGAAATTCAAGCTTTTGATTGATTCAGACAGTACACATTCTTTTATTTTCCCAGGATGTCTACGTAAGTTAGTTCTAAATCAAAAATCAGGGAAACCTATGCAAGTGGAATTGGCTAGTGGAAATATTCTTTTCACACACCTTGAGAAAGACCATATTCAGTTTAATCTAGATGGAAACGTAACAGATTGCCAGTTTAGAGTCCTACCCTTGGGAATCTATGATGGAATCCTTGGAATGGATTGGCTCCATAAGAATCGGGCTGACATTCACTGTCACAATGGAACCATCTCTTTCCTTGACCTTCACGGGAATAAAGTTCAAGGAACTGGAATTTCCAGATCCCCAGTGCTGCAATTAGTCAATGCTTCTAAATTGTTAAAGGGACTCAGAAAGAGGCAAGCTGTTTATGTCGTTAAGATGAATCGAGTAGACATAAAATGCAAGGCTAAGGAACCAAAGTGGTTAAGTGAGTATGCCAATGTGTTCCCTGAAGAGCTGATTGAGATTCCTCTGACTCGTGAAGTAGATCATGAGATTGAGTTAGCCCCCGAAGCTCAGCCAGTAGCCCAGCGTGCATACAAAATGTCAGTTCCAGAAGCCGGCAGTTAAGGCAACTGCTAGAGCAAGGATTCGTAAGACCCAGTGCTTCACCTTGGGGTGCGCCCGTTCTCTTTCCGAAAAAGAAAGATGGAACGTTAAGACTCTGTATTGATTACGTAGGATTAAATCAGCTAACAATTAAAAATAAGTATCCTATTCCTAGGATCGATGAACTTCTAGATCAATTAAGTGGAACCCAAATGTTCACGAAGATAGATCTCAAATCTAGGTACTACCAGATCAGAATCAAGGAACAAGACATCCCGAAGACAGCTTTCAATACTCGCTATGGGCATTATGAGTTCACAGTCATGCCATTTGGATTAACTAATGTCCCAACGACATTTAGCTATCTCATGCTAGATATTCTTAGAGAATACTTGGATGATTTTGTTCTTGTTTTCTTTGATGACATCCTGGTATACTCTAAGAATGCAGCTGATCATAAAGATCATGTGTGCAAGGTCTTAGAAATCCTAAGGAAGTACCAACTCTTTGCAAAGAAGAGCAAGTGCACTTCTCTGGCCATGTAGAATACTTGGGATTCATAGTATCTAAAGATGGGATTTCTCCTGACCCCACTAAAATCCAAGAAGTTGAGTGATCAGAGTCCAAAACAGTGAAAGAAGTCAGAGGATTCTTGGGACTAACCGGATGGTATAGAATCTTTATACCGAGGTATGCTCAGATAGCATCCCCTAACCTTCTCAAGAAGAGCACCCTATTTCAATGGACTTCTATGTGTGTCAGAGTGCTTTTGACAAGCTGAAAACAGCTTTAGTAACCAACCCTGTCCTAAAATTATTAGACTTTTCCTTACCCTTTGAGGTAGAGAGACAGATGCCAGTGGTTTTGCCCTAGGTGGTGCACTTATGCAGGAAGGTCATGCAATAGCCTATGAATCCACAAAGCTTAGAACGCATGAGTGAAATCATGTCGTCCATGACTTGGAGTTACTCTCAGTATAGTATATGCTCTGAAGTTGTGGAGACATTATCTCTTGGGACAGAGATTCACCTTGATGACAGATCATCAAAGTCTGAAGTGGAACTTCACCCAAAGGGATCTCAACATGCGTCAAAGAAGGTAGATGCAAACCCTACAAGAATTTGACTTTGAGATAAATTACCGGCCAAGGAAAGAAAATGTGGTAGCCGATGCGCTTAGTAGGAAAGCCTCCTTGCTTGCAATTACATTGGTGTCAAATCCATTGATTAGTGAAGCAAGAGAGAAAATCATGCAGGATAGATTCTTTGCCCTTATTGCTACCCTAACATTGCTACCCTACTAATGCAGGAAAGCAAGACTCCTTAGGAAATGAGTCGAGTTCTTGGGTATGAAATGGACAAAGGATGCATGTAGTTCAATAATCGGCTGTGCATTCCTAATGATGAGGAAACAAAGGGAAAGTTTCTAAGGGAAGCCCATGATAGCCCGATAGCTCGACATCCAGGGTTCATAAAGACCTACATGTTTGTAAAGAAGAGCTTCTTCTGGCCAAGACTCAAAAGGGATGTAATCAATCATGTACGTCAATGCTTAATGTGTCAGAGTGAAGGCAAAAAGATTCAAGATGCCAGGTAAGCTGCATCCCTTGGACATTCCACAGATGAAGTGGGAATGTATCAGTATGGATTTTGTTACTGGATTATTGTCAGTGCAATCAGGTTACAACTCCATTTTTGTGGTAGTTGACAGATTGACCAAGGTTGCCCATCTGATTCCAGTAAAAGAAACCTACTCTGCAGTGGATGTTGCCAGAGTCTTCCTCAAAGAGATTTTCAGACTGCATGGCTTACCCAAAAGAATAGTGAGCGACAGAGATTCTAAGTTCACATCAAGGTTCTGGATTGCATTCTTCGTCGAAGCAGTAGGAACTTCCTTAGATCTCAGTACAGCTTATCATCCTGAGACAGATGGTCAAGCTGAAAGAGTAAACCAGGTAATTGAAGATATTCTTCAGTCATGCTGTGGGCAGAGAGCCCAAAAAGTGGCTAAGCTACTTACATCTAGTGGAGTTTGCTTACAATGCCTCTTATCACCGAAGTATCAGGATGAGTCCATTCAAAGCTCTGTACAGACAAGATTGCCTCATGCCATTAACATGGTCCAACCCATTGATCAGGGTCGAAATGTTGAGACAGATGCTTAATGATATGGAGTAGCAAATGCAAGCAATCCGCAAAGATATTAAGACTGCCCAGGATAGACAAAAGCAATATGCTGACAATGTAAGATTCCTCCCTCCAGCTTTTGAGGTGTGCAGGTGTAAGAACCTCCCCTTCTGATCTTATAATTATTCCCCTCTTTGAAATAAAAGAAAGATCTAGTTTAACCATGTTTTGGCCTGGAGAGAAAAAATTGTCTAGAGGGAGGTAATTCAAAATTGAGATATTTTTGGATATAAAAATCCTTCTAGTGTCTAAAATGGTTTCCCTTGAAACAAAAATTCAAAAAGAACTTTCCAATGTGCAATTGGAATTAATTGAAAATAGGTATAAAAAAGACCTTAGCCTAAGGGTCTAGATTTTCAGAAATTTTTAGATTATGGTCCAATTAAGGTTCCTATGGACCAATAAGATTAATCTAAATGTAGGGAGGAGATAAATTGAAGAATAAAATAAAAACCCCCCAAAAATGAGTAAATGCTCACATAAGGCGAAGAGTGGACTAAGAACTAAAGAAAATAATTTAAAACTGAATTTTGACACCTCAGTGTGGGGATCTCCCCTCATGAAGTAAGCGCCTTTTTCTCATCATTACCTCCAATTTTTAATCAATAAAAAGGTTGCTCTACTAAGAGTGGCTAGAGGTGCAAACTGGTAATACCCTTGCATTCCTCTTCTTCTTCTCCCTATCTTGCAAGGGTCAAGTGTTCTCAAATTAGTGAACATATGTTTACAAAACACTTATACAAGATATCATCCAAAAATAGAGTGTTTGATTCGTTGAAGGTAAGAAATTCTTGCCAAAAGTTTTCCAAATTTTAAAAGAATATAGGCTTCCCCCCAAGCATTGTGACATTAGTTGTATCACACCACTCTTGGCCTATAAACCTTGAAATGCTATACTCAAAATCCTTGAAACAAGAAACATCACATCATGTTTACATATTTGGCACAACTCCATATGACATAAAAGTGGTGTTGCACCCAAAAGAGAAATGCCTTGGCAACCTTGTGGACAACGCGGGGACATTGTTATCCTCATCAACACGCTTGAAGTTTTGATTTCCCCAATTGGTGATGAATTGAGTTTTCCTTAAATCAAACATCTATATCAATATGCCATTGATACAGAGAGTACTCAGACCCATGGATCTTCTTGCTTTGATCGCAGGACTATCTTGGGTTGAGGCAAAGGCAAAAGAGTAGTGATGGCCATTCTCATAGCTTAGGAGCATAATTGGATTCTTGCTTGGCCAGACGACATTGCACTTTCCTTACGGCGGTGAGATTTTTAAGGCTTGTAGGGCCCTTGAGATTTACGCTTCAATCATAATTTAACATCGTTCTTGTTCCAATATATGTACATCCATAATGCTAGTGGATTCTTGTCACTGTAACACTCTAGCAAGACAGACACCTTCATAAATGATTATACATTTCAAGACATCATTCACACAAAAGTAAACGATGAAAAAGAAAACATTTAAGAATACCAAACATCATCAAAGATGATATGGAACACATTTTCCATTAAAAATGAATACAACGGTGAAAGGAGGGGGGTATCCCTCTTACAAATCAAAGATGATATGGAACACATTTTCCATTAAAAAAGAAGTACAATGGTGAAAGGAGGGTGGGGGGGTATCCCTCTTACAATCAACTAACTTCTAGAGAATAGCAAACCAATAGGAGCAAGATAAACTTGCTTGCACAACATTCAAATACAAACAGTAGCCTATACATTGTCCTGTAGTTTCTCACAGGCACACGGCTTAGTGTTAGCAGGAGGGCAAAAAGTGAGATCCATTCATGCCATACTTTTCCCTTTGTTATGTGCCGGTGTTGGAGCCTTCTCTTCTCTTCCACAATCACCTTCTCAACAACAATGGGGGTTCGAGCCTTCTCTTCCATAGATGCCTTTTTGATAGATAGGCTTGGATAGTTCTCTCCAAGTTTTGGACCCTTGCCTTCTCTTTTTCTATTATGGGCCTGCAAAGATTTTTCTAACAACACCAATAAGGACATGTCTACTTCAAAATAAATAATGCACATTTAAATAACATTGTCGCTTTTACTAGTCTCGACATCTTGGAGTCCACCTTGCACTTCTTCCCAACTACATTCAACATCCACGAGTCAAGGGTAGTAACGTCAACACCAAGGTTTCCACTACATCACCACCCTCTTGCTTGAGAGCCTTCATACGCATCTGCAAAAAGTTATTCTACAAGAGTTGGAATCCATAGCCATAGATGTGCATGTAAAATAAACATAAATGGGTTGGGTTTGAGAAGTACCTCGAAGCCCAGACGATACATGGGCGTTCATTAACAATAGAGCATTTGATTTTTCTTCGCTCATCGTGATATCTACTTCAAAAGCATCAATAAGTAAAGTGTTACACAAGACTCACACCCATAGCTGACAGTATGGTAAAAAATCTCTAGGTAAAAATGTCAACTAGTGCTTGTTAGCACTACCAAACATTGGTTACTTGTACACTTACATGTATTGGTTAGAGAATGCTGCTTTCAAGTGCTTGTTAGCACATGTCAACAGGCAATATTATAGCTAGGCAATGCTTTAAAGCACCAAATAGCACTAGTTAAAAGCTACTTTTAATTGCTTTTAAGTATTGACCAACAGGTATTATGTTAGTCAAAACCAATGCTTTCTACCTTTGAAAGCATTGGCTAACTAGTAATACTAACTGTTGGTTAGTGCTACAAGCATTCAAAAGCACCATCCAATAGGTGGTATTATGTCACTTCATTCAAAAAAGCACTAGTTCTCACAAAAAGCCACTTTTCACTACTTTTTAGTACTAACCACCTAACAAGTATTATGTTAGTCAACTAGTGCGTTCTACCTATAAAAGCATTGGCTAACTAGTAATACTGCATGTTGATTAGTGCAAGCAAGCATCCAAAAGCACCAACCACGTGTGGTGTTATGTTGGTGTGCAAGCAAGCATCCAAAAGCACCGGCCACATGTGGTGTTATGTCACCCAAAGTGTTAAAGCACGTGATTACAAAACCACCATAGGGCACTTATTAGATCTATTCAATCAAGAATGACATTAAAAGTGCTTTTACGTGTTCATAGTAATGGTCTTACTACTACGTAGTACTAACAAGCAGAAGGAATTCTGAAAGTAGTTCCAAGTTCTCTAAGAACATATGTGCACCTCTAACAAGCAGTGACTCTAGATTCTAATACCAAAGCCTAGTTTTGAGGACATCACTACTTAAAGATAATTTTAAAAAAAATATCATACCTTGGCATGTTTGCGATTCCACGTGAGTGAACTAGAACCATTGCGAGCATATAGCGTCTTAGATCACTTTATCGCCTGCAAGAATCTTGGCCATGCACTTGAATAGTGCTACAAATTGCACGCTAAAGAAAAGAAGAAAAAGGAATCTAACAAAGGTTTTATCTATTCTATCCAAGACAGCCAAAGTTTCAAGAAAGAGGACTCTGTGAATGTTATCCTTGAAGACTTCTCACTTATTACGGTTTTGCAACTTTAATGACCATGATTCATATCTCAGTACAACTACTTTACACAATTGGTATCTTAAGACAATATTAGGGAGTTTGAGAAATTCCCTATTCCCACTTTTTATAGATTCGCAAATGGGGAGCATGGTAAACCCTATATCGTTGTTGGAAATCTCTTGACATGTAGGATTCAAATATACAATCTCTGACAAATTTGGAGTTGGGGTGCTCAAGATACTCTAATAAGTATATTCAAAAGTGCCACCATTTGGAACTTCCAAAGTATGGGGATTTTCTCGAACTCCCTAATATGGTCTTTCTTGACAGTGGTGCTTCCAAGTAGCACACCAAGAAACAGGACTCTATGAATGTTATCCTTGAAGACTTCTCACTTATGGCTATTTATAGCTTTTTTCCTACCTAGGATTCATGTCTTAGTGTAGCTACTTTAGTCAAGGTGTTCACGATGGTGCTTCCAAGCAAATTACTTCTCAAAGAAGTTTGGTCAATAATATGGAATCTATGCAAGATGGTCATACAATCATGTGTGCCAACACTGCCTCCTATCTAGTCAAAGGTATTAGTAAGATTTTCCTTACTACTGCTAGTGGGTGAGGATCTTTATCTTCAAAATGTACTTTTTGTTTTCGGGTATAAAGAAGAATTTGTGTGTCCACTCTAGCAAGGGGAGCTCTTAATGTTGAATTTGTAAATGATAAATTCATTGTCCGTGTGATAGAGAACACAAGATTGGCAAATTGTGCTTACTAGAACTCTTAGCCATGGTTTGTGTAAATTGGACATGTATGACAAGTATGATGATGCTTATCTAGTAGAAACACTTCAAATGTAATGAAAGATACCCAATTGTGGCATGCTAGGTTTGGCTATGTGTCTATTGGTGGATTAATGTTTTGGGATGTTAGACCTACCTCATCTTAATTCCCCAACTTGATTTCCCACCCATATATGTTTGTGAAGGATGTACATTTCAAATCCAATCAAATCCACTGAAAGATAACTAGTTGTGGCATGGGAGAGAGGGGGGG
Source organism: Cibotium barometz (assembly GCF_041138505.1). Lineage (NCBI taxonomy): Eukaryota > Viridiplantae > Streptophyta > Polypodiopsida > Cyatheales > Cibotiaceae > Cibotium > Cibotium barometz. The sequence goes on along the minus strand of NC_141054.1, from coordinate 46,001,886 downwards.
GCTACGAGGTGTGACGGCACTACACCCAAGGGGTAAACGACATGGCTCTACAAGGGTGGCAGGGGGCGATAGAGTGTGGGGGCACCACACCGAGAGGGAGGGAGTGTGGGGGCACCACACCGAGAGGGAGGGAGGGGGGGGCTGCGGGGTGTAAGGGGACCGCACCAAGGGAGTTGGCTATGAGTGTAAGGTACCGCAGTGGGGGGTTGGGGCGGGGGGGGTTGTGGAGTGTGTCGGCGTCGCACCTTTGGGGGGGATAAACAACACGGCTCCACGAGGGGGGCAGAGTGTGGGGGCACCGTACCGGGGGGTGGCTGCACGGTGTAAGGGCACCGCATCCCCCACCCAATTATACGTTTGTAAAGAATGTATCCTTAGCAAACTCTCCCGCCAACTTGATCCCCCATCCAAATATGTTTGTGAAGAATGTATCCTTGGCAAACTCTCCCTTTCCCAAAGAATGCAATGGATAGAGCTAAACCACATATTGTAGCTCCGTCTGTGAACTTTGTCTTTTGGGAGGAATTGATGATTATAGCAAATTCGGCTGGTCTTACCCCATGAAAGAAAAATCAGAGGTGTTTTCTCATTTTCAACACTTTCTTACTTTGGTTAAGAACGAAAGTGGTTTAAAAGTTCACACCCTCCATATAGATAGAGGGGGCTAATATTTATGCAATGCTTTCAAAGACTTTTTGGCATAAAAAGCATTAAGCTTCAATGCACAACTCCTTATACACCACAACAAAATGGAGTCACTAAGAGAAGAAAGATAACTCTCACGGAGATGGTTACATACATGGTTAAAGGTCAACAGCTTTTCCACAACAAAATGGAGTCACTAAGAGAAGAAAGATAACTCTCACGGAGATGGTTACATACATGGTTAAAGGTCAACAGCTTTTCCACAACTCCTTATACACCACAACAAAATGGAGTCACTAAGAGAAGAAAGATAACTCTCACGGAGATGGTTACATACATGGTTAAAGGTCAACAGCTTTTCAACAACTCTTTGTACACCACAACAAAATGGAGTCACTAAGAGAAGAAAGATAACTCTCACGGAGATGGTTACATACATGGTTAAAGGTCAACAGCTTTTCAACAACTCTTTGTACACCACAACAAAATGGAGTCACTAAGAGAAGAAAGATAACTCTCACGGAGATGGTTACATACATGGTTAAAGGTCAACAGCTTTTCCACATAAGTTTTGGATGGAAGTAGTTCTTTGTGTGCTACCTATGTGCTAAACAATTACCCCACTAAAGTTTTGAAAACCATCACTCCTTATGAAGCTTGGTTTCAACAGAAAACCTAAGGTTGAACACATGCATGTTTTTTGTTGTTTGGCATATGCACATTCATCATCTCAAATCCGGACTCCTTTGTAGAGTAAATTCAAATTCGATACTAAAATTCTCTCTTCAACAGATATCGCCAAGTTTTCATATCTTAGTTCTCTACATGATGTAAATGAACTTGAGCCTTTTGAAAAGGCTCAAGAAGATCCAAATTGGGTTAAAGCCATACAGGACGAAATTTCAACCATTCACAAAAATGGTACTTGAGATTTAGTGGAGAATTTAGTGAATCTACCTCTCTTGGTAAGAAAGCCATTGGTACTACGTGGGGGATTTAGTAGATCTACCTCTGTTGGTACGAAATCCATTGGTACTAAGTGGGTTTACAAAGTCAAGAGATAGGCTGATAAATCTGTGGACAAGTTCAAGGCCAAACTTGTTGGAAAATGTTATGCCCAATAGAAAGGTATTGCCCCCACTATGACCAATATCAAATTTGTTATTGCTTTGGCATAGCCCACCATGGAAGGAAAGTGCACCAATTGGACATTAAAACAACATTCTTCAATGGTGACTTATAAGAAGAAGTCTATCTAAGTCAATCAATTGGATTTGCCCAACCCGATTAAGAATAGAAGATATGCAAGCTTAAGAAAGCTTTATATGGTTTGAAACAAGCCCCCAAGGCTTGGTACCAGAAGCTTCATGCCTATTTGATTGGACAAGATTATCAAAATAATCTTACAAAAAACACTTTATATATCAAAAAGAACAAGCATGCTTTGCTTATTGTCATTATCTATGTGGATTGCCTGGCACCAATGAGGATTTAACTACAGCTTTCAAGGCAAACCTTGTCTCAAATTTTGAAATGTCAAATCTCGATCTCTTGCACTACTACTTAGGTATGCGGTTTATATAGCAAGATGATGGTAGTCATTAGGCAAGCTAAGTACATCAAGGCACTTCTTAAAAGATTCAATATGGAAAGTTGTAAACCAATCTAAACACCAATGGAACCTAGTATAGAGCTCAATTTGTAGGATCCCAAAGAACCATTCGACATAACCACTTATGGTCAAGCTATTGGATGCCTTATATATATGTGCAACTCATGGCCAAACATTTAGTTTGACATGTCTTAACTTTGAAAGTTTATGTACATATTTTTGACAACAAGCAGTTAAATGTATCGTTAGATACAAGGCACTCATGACACATGACAATCCACCTCTAGAAAATTGCTTCTTTCTTAGCAACTCGTGAATCTTCTTCTGGCTAAGCAACAAGCAATCGTCTCATGTGGGTTGCTTACAATGGAGTATGGAAATTTGTTATGTGGCCTTTGTGACCAAATGCCTGAATGTATGGCTAGTTGCCCTGCTTTAATCTAATACTATTTTCCTAGAGAAATGAGGAACAACACTCGATACGCTATCCATCTTAGATTCCATAATCATCCATATAAGGAAGGTGTATGAAGAGGTAAGACAAAAGAAATGGAGACAAGTATTAAGGAAAAGATATTCGCCACAACATGGAGGAACATCTTCTAAGAAAAATTGGTAGACATAACACAAAGAATAATTGAGGAGACTAGAACACATTTTTTTGGAGCAAAGAAGCATGAGAAGAAAGAGCTCTGTTAGCCTACGCATGCTTATGGAAAATGACAGTATCATTGAGAGTAAGAAGTTTGTTACAATAAAATTAACCAAGAGTGTCAAAGGGGTTATGTGATCACAAATTGTAAGAGTGATTAAGTTTTGTGCTTCCATGAATTTATGCTTGATGTGGATTTGACACACATTTAGGCTTTCGACTAAATTTAAATGCAAAGATTTCATATCAAAAATTAGTTTATAAAGTAATGTGCATAGAGACCAAAATTTCCAGTTGTTATGGATTTCACATCGCCATCCAAGTTCTTTGCTATGTATAATGTGAGGATTTCATATCACAAATTGGTTTATGAAGTTATGTGCATAGACCTAAATACAAAGAGAGAAATTGATCTAACTTTCAAATACACTTGCAAATGCTCAATCTCCATTTCTCTCTTGCTCTATGAATCTTGAGGAAAGAAAATTGGTGGTAGAGGCCTTTTACTCTGAGATAGTTGTCAACGATGAGGTTAGATTAAGCTTCAGTGTGAGGCTTTGGATTTGATTGGTGAGGCCTTGTTACTACCCACACTAGACTAAACAAGTAATGAGTATAACGTATTACTTGTTGTTACCTTTACCAAAAGAGACCTTGGACTAAGGTCATAAACCTTAGACATTAATTAATGCCTTGAATAAAAAGTTTAGATGAAATTAGACGCCATGATTTTAACTAAGTAGTTAGTTTCATTTAATAATGTTTATGTGTTTGTTTTTAAAAAAGGATGACATACAAAAGTGGAGCAAGAGGAAACTCTCCTCCTTTTGATTTTGACCGTTAGATCAAATCTACGGTGTAGATTGAATCACACATTTACGTCAAAATCAAATCTACGGTGTAATTGAATCACACATTTACGCCATAAAAGTAAGAAGTAGCAGCCTTTTAAGCACTCAAGTGAATGGCAATCACAGCATTCAACTTAAACGCTTGTGGTCTGGCAGTTCCAACAGCTTGAAAAACTACCTGTGTGTCTCCCCCAACTCTTGCATGCCATTCAGACCCAGCATCATCATCTTTGTTATCCTTTTTCAAAACAGTCCGACGATAATCACGGACAGTGCAGCTCACTTCAGCCAGTGAAATCGTCTTCAGGGCTATACCTACAAAACATCACCCACACCCACAAACATAAACAACAGAGGACCTGTGGAAAGCTCAGTTCATAACACACCAGAGACCCAACGTAAACAGCAGAGGACCTGTGGAAAGCTCAGTTCATATCACACCAGAGACCAAGTTCGAGTACCTAGCAGATGAGACGTGTGCTCTTGTTTGTTTGTCACGTTCACGTCGCTTACACGTGACCTTTTTACCATCTTCAGAGCCTCCATATCTGCAGCCAGTCCATTGAAATGCAGAAAGTCTCCAAAGATGATGTCTCCTCCCTCCAGCTTAAGTCTGTAAAGCATATAGACACAAGCCCAAGTAGTCATTTTTACCATTACATGATAATTTAATTGACCCCTAATAATCATCTTCATACGATTGCTAGGTGTGTCAAACAAAGGACATCAGCGCTGTCCATCCCTCATGAACGATGGAATCTCCTGTGTACACACCACCTCCACCATGTCGTACACACTGATGGGCAGTGACCCGGCAGTCTCCATCAGAGCCAGGCGGGCCGCCTAGGGCGGACTGCAGCAGAAGGGCGCAAAGGAGCTACAGGGCTTCTGTCTCCACAGCAGGCAGTGTTTACATACTGACTGGGAGACGTGTGCTCTGTTAACACCTGCACTCGATCTCCCCCACCTTCTCATGGGCGAGGGGTGCCTGCAAAGTCTGGTAGTATAGAATCACAATGTCACACTTTGGCCAGCCCCAAGAGACATCTACTCATGAGACACCCACACATTTAGAATCAGCTTATTCAAGGTATGTGGTGATTGGAGTAGCCATGCTTTTCTATTCACATCTCAAGAGTGTGATTGTTGTTATCAGACACAAGAAACATGCCCGACCAATGAGGTGATAAGGTGTTTGCCTAGGACTAGGAGCTCTTGGGTTCAAAACCCCACAAGCTGCTTCCTCGACAACATCACCTATGGGCCAATGAGGTGATAGCCCAAGTGGTGAAGGTGTTTGCCTAGGACCAGGAGGTCCTAGATTCAAAACCCCACAAGGTGCTTCTTTGGCGGTATTGCCTACGGGCGGATAAAATATGCCTACGACGAGTAGGCACCTACAAGGGGTGAAAAATGGTAACTACGGGAAGACCTTGGGCTAGTGCGGGGACACTATTACATCACATCCACACTCAGTAGCATTGCCGCTACAACCATGACAAACTCTATCAAAGAAACTCAAATTCGCTAAATTGTACAAAACCATGAATCAAAGAAAAGGCTTGTGTTACAACTTCCAACCTATCCCAAGTGGGCGCCGTGGTAAGTATGTTGTGAAGCTGCTGATAGAGATCACTGGGCATCACCTTTCTCTTTTTCGACACTTTTAGCTTCATCCAGCCAATCATGCTCTTCTGTGCCTCCTTTCTCAAAAACGATTCCCACTGTTGTAAAGAGAAAACCTCTGGCTGGGGGAGAATACTTTCATCTACCCTGTAACAAAGTAGGATAACATCCCCCCCCCCCCCCCCCCCGCCCCCCCCCCCACCCCCCAAAAAAAAACACACACACACACACACACACACACACACACACTTAATTTTGAAACGTAATCAAACCCCCAATCTTCTAGCATACAAATCATACACAAGTGACAATACATACTAAAACGATTAGAGTAGGAGCGTTACCTGCAATCAGGGTTTGCAATAACCACAATGCATTGGACAAAAGAGAAGGGCAGCTTCAGCCCTCTTCGATAGAGGTAAGACTCCAACAAAGCAGCCCGCTTTTTGACCTCCTCAACCTGCACTAGAAGTTTTCCATCTCTAAACGTCAAAGCCTTTCATATCTCTATCCTAATTATTTTTCCTTTTCAGTCTTTTTGCCACTTTGTTACGAGCAAAACGACCAATCCCCACCTCATAAAGGTCTTCATATCATAGTCTAGAAAGTAGAGTTTACGTGGGTGCAAAGCTTATCAAACTCTATTTGCAAGTTTCTTATCATCTTTTTTATCATGAATAGCAAAGTGCACCACATTATCCCTACACTTGTATCTTCAGAAAACATGGAGCTCCATGCTTTGTACCAAAACCCAGGGGTTAGAAACTGCATTACAGAGAGAGCATTCAAGAATGGATGCAATTGCATGTACAAAGGCATGCCCACCTTAGCTTTCACATCTTTTGTTAGCATTCATGGTGCCAAGATGGAGCATGTACAAAGAGAGGGATGAAGGATCGAGCCATGACCAAAGAGAGGGATGAAGGATCAAGCCATGACTATGGTGGATGGAGGATAGCCATGGTGAGGTGTGTGTGTGTGGAGAGAGAGAGAGAGAGAGAGATGGCAAAGCTCAAGAGAGAAAGATTGCACAACTCAAATGATACTCGTGTTATTAGAACAACCCAAGTACATGCTTCTATAGGCATCAAGCCTTATCTTTTCACCAAAACCTAGTAAGGGTTGTTCACACCCAAAGCATCTGCTGGACAGCTTTGTGATGTGCGTTTATGCTTCTACAGGCTGGCTAGACATGTGTTTTGCTTCATACTGCTGTCAGCTGCAAATAGATACTGTCCAAAGGAGAACCACCACTTTAGTGTGCCGGGCAACCAACCCTGCTACAAAAGCACCGCAAGCTAATGGTATCTCTCATAGAGTCCAAAATCCTCTCAAGGCCACCATGTAAGAATAACCAAAAGAAGTGGAATATCTAGCTCCTCCTGTGTAAGAATAACCAAAAGAAGTGGAATATCTAGCTCCTCCTGTGTGAGTGCCAAAAGAAGTGGAATATCTAGCTCCTCCTGTGTAAGTTGAGCTATAGAGTCCCAAATCCTCTCAAGGCCACCATGTAAGAATAACCAAAAGAAGTGGAATATCTAGCTCCTCCTGTGTGAGTGCCAAAATCTCTTTTGAATCAATGGGGTGATGTCATGGCTCTCCCAGTGCAGCCTAAGTGTAGGAGTCCTCTGAATCTGTCCAAGTAGAAGGAGCCTGACATTATGGACAATGTAGCTGAAAAAAGGCGGACTCTTCGTAGGATTGGCTACATCAATCCACTCCCACTCACCAAGATCCCAATGAAGATATCTGATAGGACATCCACCATACTAAGACCAATGGATCACAATACTAGGTGGAGGGTCAACATGCCAATTCTTTCATGAGCAACTAACTACTCTCAATGGATGAAGGGTAGTGCTACCATGAATAATCTCATGCTATCACATTTCAACAATCTCCATCTTGGCTGGATAGAATAAAAAACACAACTATTGATTTGGCACTGCTCGCTGAAGCTCCCGCCTTCACCCCTGCGCTGCTCGCCCATCGCCTGCCATCGCTTCTTGCCCCCCCCCTTCTTCTCGCCGTTCGCCCCCCCCTTTCTTCTCGCGTTCTCGCCCGCTTGCGCCCCCCCCCTTCCTTGCTGCTGCGCCTCCCCCCTCCTCGCCATCTCGTCCCCCCCCTCCTAGCCTCTTCGCCGGTTCCCCCCCCCCCCCTCTTCGCCTGTTCGCCCCCCCTCCCTTTTTCGCCTGTTCGCCCCCCCCCCCCCCCCCCCCCTCTTCGCCTATTCGCGCCCGCCTCCTTTCAGCAGCGCCCCGCCCCCCCCTCCCTTTCGCGTTGCTGCCGCCCCCCCCCCCCCCCCCCCCCCCCCCCCCCCCCCCCCCAGGGCTTCTCCTTCGTTTTTTCGCCCCCTCCCTCCTCTTTCATGCTGTTCTTCACCCCCAGGGGGTTTTGTTTTTTCCTTTTCTTCCGGTCTTCCGCCTCTTTGTGTGCAGCCCGTTTCTTGCAGGATTTCCGCTTTCGCCTCGCCTTCGCCTGAGCTTCAGACTCTGATGGAGACTCCTCCCGCCTCACCTCAGAGGGGCACTAGACTCAGCGGTGGCCTTCTCGTTCCCTCTATGTGGACCTTGTGACCGGGAGTGGACTCTAGAGCTCGCTCTCAGCACTTTGAAGACTCAGGCAGTTGAGTTTTCTCATCACATGAGCGATCTGGAGGTGACAGATGTGATAGGCCGACTTTGGGAGTTGGCTCATTTTTTCTTGGATCCCGGGAGTGTGGATACCTCCGGGATTCGGCATTTGGCAGTGCGCATAGTGGCAGACTTGGCACACGACCCTGGATATGTGAGTATACACGAGGTTGCTCTGTCAGAGCAGGAGGCAGTCGCCATGGGCCACAGCCACTGGCGCCTGATCCGGGATTCTTGCAGTACACCGGGTGGGCAGACTCGCAGCCGTTCGGATGGGGACTACTCTCCATCCACGCCGCTTGCGAAGGCCCGCCGTACGGCTGAGACAGCATCCACCTCAGCAGGGCATCCATGAGGATCATCTCATGGAATGTACAGGGCCTTGGCGGAGCACACTTTATACGCTATCGAGGTTGCTTGAGGCAGGAGCTTCAGAGATGCTTGGTTGGTGGCAGCATTGATATTTTGATGATGCAGGAGCACCACTTGGGTGAGAGCAGGATCCGAAGATATGGTTCGGTGATGCCTGGTAGATGGGACACTTTTTGGTCTGCAGGGTTTGGTCCTTTGGGTGGACAGGGAGGAGTATGCATGGTTATTGCAGATGTATGGCGGCAGGCCATTGTGGATCGAGGGATCATTGTGCCTGGTAGAGCACAGTATGTCATTCTGAGGATGCATGATGAGCTATTGGGTGTGCTCAACATCTATGCGCCCAATCATGCTAGTGCCAGAGCAGAGTTCTGGACTCAGGTTACAGATGCATTGCCAGAGGCCGCACATTGGTGTGTTGGGGGAGACTTCAACATGCTTGAGGACCCGGCAGATAGGGTGGGAGGCAGTCATGTTACAGTGCACGGCACGGAGCTTGCAGCTTGGGACCGGTTTTGCATGTCACTGAGGATCACTGATGCATGGCAGCATGGGGCTTTCTCCCGGTCTCAGGACAGTCTTAGTTTCTCTCGGTCGGATCGACGGCAGGGAGGGACTAATCTATCACGGATTGATCGCTTTTATGTGGGCGACTGGTTAGGGGAGCGAGGGGGCTCCGTCGGCATTCTCGCTGGCACCTCATTTTCAGATCATGCGCCAGTTATATTGACATTGGAGGAGGGGACACGGGAGCCCAGCTTGCAGTTGAGGATCCCAGAGAGGGTACTTATAGATCCCAGTCTCGCTGAGGACATTGAGAGGATCTGGCATGATAGTCAGTGCTCTGACCAGGATGCAGCGGGCCAGTGTGCCCAGGGACTCATTGATCTTAGCTCTTTTCTACACGCTGCAGCTTTGACACGACTGGGAGAGATTCGCGAGCGGGAGCAACGGCTGAGACGCAACCTTGCTTCGCTACAGCGCCTTCAGGAGCAGCAGCCTGCATGTGAGTGGGTGGCGTCCCAGCTGAGCCAGGCACGCCAGGAGGTTAGAGAGGTAGAGGAGCAGAGACATGAGTTTTACTATCGTTGTCAGGCCTCTCAGTGGACGCAGCTTGGTGATAGAGTGATTGGAGAGTTTTTTGAGATCACTGGACCCCGTCATGCGCGAGCAGGAGTTCGCCAGCTCGGTAGACCGGATGGATCGTTAGCTACTGAGCTCGAGGAGATCAGAGCCATTGCTACTGCATTTTATAGTGACCTGCTTTCAGCGGAGCCAGCCACTAAGGATCGAGATGTTTGCAGACAGACTGTGTGGGCCCATGTGCAGAGGAGGGTCACAGACCATATGCGTACAGTTCTAGGTGCGCCTCTGTCAGAGATTGAGCTTGCCGAGGCCTTGAGGGTCCTGCCGCGACATAGTTGCCCAGGGGAGGACGGACTGACGCCGGCCTTTTTTATGCGCTATTGGGACCTTTTGGGGCCAGGCCTCCGCAGGGGCTTTCAGCATGTTTTGGACACTGGGGCGATGCCGCAGAGCTTTTCAGAGGGCTTGATCTATCTTATCCCCAAGGGGGAGGGAGTATCGGATGACATTCGGCATTGGAGGCCTATTTACGATCCTCAATACTGTCTACAAGGTCTTAGCAAAGGCCTTGAGTTTGAGGATCCAGCCCTTCCTGGGGGAGTTGATTCATGCTACTCAGACAGGATTTGTCAAGGAACGCAGTATCCTTGACAACATCTTTACTTTCTGGGAGGCGACGGCCCGAGCTAGGTTTCTTGGCGAGGACTTGGTCGTGATGCTTCTCGATTTTGAGAAGGCATACGATAGAGTTGATTGGGGATTCTTAGAGGGCACTATGCTACGCCTGGGCTTTGAGCCAGGATGGATCAGAGGGGTGGCAGCTTTGTATTCCACAGCTCGCAGCCAGGTGCTGATTGCAGGAGGTCGGGGGCCGAGTTTTGAGCTGACCAGATCAGTCCGTCAGGGGTGTCCTCTCGCCCCTTTCCTTTTTCTCTTCTTTGCGGAGGCTATGAGTATGTATTTGACGGCAGAGGAGGTTGGTTTGAGAGGACTTCAGCTCCCAGTCCGGGGGGAGGATTTGCTTGATGCTGAGTTTGCAGACGACACGGGCTTATTTTTGCATGGCCAAGAGGCCAATCTTATTCGGGCTGAGCAGTCGCTCCAGGTTTTTAGTGCAGCTTCGGGAGCATTGATCAATTGGCGCAAGACAGTGGCCTTTTGGATCAGTAGTGCTCCCACTCCGGCATGGAGCCCGGACCCCGGTTTTAGATGGATTCCTCCAGGCACAGCAGTGCGGTATTTGGGATGCCAGATTGGCCTCGATTTGTCACCTGAGCAGCAGATTGCCCCGCTTCTTCTGAGCATTCGGAAGAAGCTATTGTATTGGAGTACAGCTCGACTATCCTTGGCTGGGAGGGTGGTGGTGGCAAATCAGGTGCTGTTAGCGACCATGTGGTACATTACGTCTTGCTGGATTTTCTCGAGCTCTTGCATCAGCCAGGTACAGAGGCTGATCAGGAACTTTCTGTGGTCCGGGAGGGACGGTCAGCCAGCTCAGGCAAAGGTTGCATGGGCAGTTATTACACTTCCGCTGGCTCAGGGCGGTTTGGGCATTATAGATCCAGTCGATCAGAGTAGAGCCTTATTGGGGAAGCTTATTGTTCGGGGGTTGCTTCCAGGCACTGAGCCTTGGAAAGAGCTCCTCTTGCAGCGACTGCAGGCTCGGGCGCCCCCAGCAGGGGGTACTTGGGCACCAGAGATTCGCTGGATCTTCATAGAGATGAGGAGGACAGGCCTCAGCAGAGGATGGGAGGACAGATTTGCTTTGAGTATCCTGAGAGCTTGGGAGCTGCTGAGACCGGGGCTCTCTCAGCGGCCTCCTTCTTGTGTTGAGGAGCGGGCCAGACAGCCACTCATCTGGAGCCCAGCGGTTCGCACGGAGTAGGGTCATATGCTGGGTTCTCGGCCTCGTCTAGCCTGGGGACCTTTAGCGGGGCAGGCCCAGCTCGTAGTTTTGGAGACTGGCAGGCTTTCTGTAGTCTACCAGAGGAGATCCAGGTGGAGAGGCTGAGTCACTTCAGAGGGGGGTTGATTATGAGGGATGATATACAGGAGGCACTCACAGAGGAGTGGTTCACGCCTCTCGAGCCAGTGGCCCCACGGTGGATGGGAGCCTTTACACAGTTGGAGATCCTGATTGCTGTCAGAGCTAGCACTGAGGATGGCAGATGCCTCTACTATGAGATTCAGGATGAGGGCAGACTCCAGAGAGTGGAGGTGGAGTCGCCTTTGGTTGCAGAGTGCACCTTTCAGAGGATTCGGGTAGTGGCCGCCGCTTCTCGGAAGTGGCATATTGACCCCGACCCTGCTGATGTGCTCCCGGATTGGCGCATATGGGCATATGCAGCGCGCCCCTTGGCCCAGCTACAGTGGGACCCCGGGGAGTACGAGTGGCATGATCCTTATGCATCCCTTGAGGCCACAGAGGTCACCTTTTTCCAGTATACTGTTCGGCTGGGGCGGCATATTTTGACGGCGAGGAGGACGGTTTCTCCAACGACAGCGGGGCATTGGCGACTACAGGGACTCTCACAGGAGTTCCTGGAGGATTTCTGGGCTCGGCTCTGGGCTAGTCGGCAAGCCCGCAGGATCTCAGCTTTTCAGTGGTGGCTGGTCACCCACAGGGGCTCAGCAGTTGGCACTTGGGTTGTTTACAGCGGTCTTCCGGCGGCCTGCGTCCGATGCGGCCACCCTATGGAGACACAGAGACATTGCCTTTGGGACTGCCCTCAGGCACAGCAGATTTGGCTGCGGATGCTGCGTATTCTGGCCCCCCTCTCTCCAGAGGGTATGTTTACGTGGGGTGCCGCTGCTTGGTCGACTTCGTCAGGGCCTGCCTATGGGCTATGAGATGGAGCAGGGCAGTCAGGCCATCAGATTTATTAGGGGCCAGCCTCGCCTGGTTCCGGCACCGGATTTCTCGTCCGCCGGTTGGACACAGGAGAGGGATTTACGATGGGAGCTCCTCAGCAGCCTCACCATCTGGTTCACCTGGAGGGCCCGGTGCTTTACGGCCTTTGAGGGGAGATTGGAGCCACCAGCAGAGACTGTACGAGGGATTTGGCAGGAGTTGATCCACACCCTGCGAGGACAGTACGACCGCATCCGGGGAGACTCGGATGAGGCGATCTTACGGCGCCAGGCCTTTCACACCACTTGGCGCTGTGGCCCTTTCTACACCTTACACACGGGATCCCCCCGTTGGCACTACAGGCCACCTGTTTGGCTCTCCCCCCCCCCTCCCCCCCCCCCCTATTGTATGATTTAGCCGCTCAGTTCTTTGTACTGATGCTTGTATTTTGCAGCACCTAGGGAGAGTCTCCCGAGCTGCCATGATGCATTCGCTGCTCTATCTCTCTTTTTTTCTTTTCCGAGAAAAGATCCTTTCATTAGTTATGTAAAAAACGCCCGTAGGGCTACAAAGGAGATCTCTCCTGCTCCTAATAGAGAGAAGAGCAGTGAATACATCATGGCAGCCCGGGAGACTCTCCCTAGGTGCTGCAAAATACAAGCATCAGTCTAAAGAACTGAGCGGCTAAATCATACAATAGGGGGGGGGAAGAGCCAAACAGGTGGCCTGTAGTGCCAACGGGGGGATCCCGTGTGTAGGGTGTAGAACGGGCCGCAGCGCCAAGTGGTGTGAAAGGCCTGGCGCCGTAAGATCGCCTCATCCGAGTCTCCCCGGATGCGGTCGTACTGTCCTCGCAGGGTGTGGATCAACTCCTGCCAAATCCCCCGCACAGTCTCTGCTGGTGGCTCTAATCTCCCCTCAAAGGCCGTAAAGCACCGGGCCCTCCAGGTGAACCAGATGGTGAGGCTGCTGAGGAGCTCCCATCGGAAATCCCTCTCCTGTGTCCAGCTGGCGGACGAGAAATCCGGTGCCGGAACCAGGCGAGGCTGGCCCCTAATAAATCTGATGGCCTGACTGCCCTGCTCCATCTCATAGCCCATAGCAGGCCCTGACGAAGTCGACCAAGCAGCGGCACCCCACGTAAACATACCCTCTGGAGAGAGGGGGGCCAGAATACGCAGCATCCGCAGCCAAATCTGCTGTGCCTGAGGGCAGTCCCAAATGCAATGTCTCTGTGTCTCCATAGGGTGGCCGCATCGGACGCAGGCCGCCGGAAGACCGCTGTAAACAAGCCAAGTGCCAACTGCTGAGCCCCTGTGGGCGACCAGCCACTGAAAAGCCGAGATCCTGCGGGCCTGTCGACTAGCCCAGAGCCGAGCCCAGAAATCCTCCAGGAACTCCTGTGATAGTCCCTGCAATCGCCAATGCCCCGCTGCCGCTGGAGAAACCGTCCTCCTCGCCGTCAAAATATGCCGTCCCAGCCGAACAGTATACTGGAAAAAGGTGATCTCTGTGGCCTCAAGGGATGCATAAGGATCATGCCACTCGTACTCCCCGGGGTCCCACTGTAGCCGGGCCAAGGGGCGCGCTGCATATGCCCATATGCGCCAATCCGGGAGCACGTCAGCAGGGTCGGGGTCAATATGCCACTTCCGAGAAGCGGCAGCCACTACCCGAATCCTCTGAAAGGTGCACTCTGCAACCAAAGGCGACTCCACCTCCACTCTCTGGAGTCTGCCCTCATCCTGAATCTCATAATAGAGGCATCTGCCATCCTCAGTGCTAGCTCTGACAGCAATCAGGATCTCCAACTGTGTAAAGGCTCCCATCCACCGTGGGGCCACTGGCTCGAGAGGTGTGAACCACTCCTCTGTAAGTGCCTCCTGAATATCATCCCTCATAATCAACCCCCCTCTGAAGTGGCTCAGCCTCTCCACCTGCGTCTCCTCTGGTAGACTGCAGAAAGCCTACCAGTCTCCAAAACTATGAGCTGGGCCTGCCGCTAAAGGTCCCCAGGCTAGACGAGGCCGAGAACCCAGCATATGACCCTGCTTTGTACGAACCGCTGGGCTCCAGATGAGCGGCTGCCTGGCCCGCTCCTCAACACAAGAAGGAGGCCGCTGAGAGAGCCCCGGTCTCAGCAGCTCCCAAGCTCTCAGGATACTCAAAGCAAATCTGTCCTCCCATCCTCTACTGAGGCCTGTCCTCCTCATCTCTATGAAGATCCAGCGAATCTCTGGTGCCCAAGTACCCCCTGCAGGAGGCGCCCGGGCCTGCAATCGCTGCAAGAGGAGCTCTTTCCAAGGCTCAGCGCCTGGAAGCAACCCCCGAACAATAAGCTTCCCCAATAAGGCTCTACTCTGATCGACTGGATCTATAATGCCCAAACCGCCCTGAGCCAGCGGAAGTGTAATAACTGCCCATGCAACCTTTGCCCGAGCTGGCTGACCGTCCCGCCCAGACCACAGAAAGTTACTGATCAGCCTCTGTACCTGGCTGATGCAAGAGCTCGAGAAAATCCAGCAAGACGTAATGTACCACATAGTCGCTAACAGCACCTGATTTGCCACCACCACCCTCCCAGCCAAGGATAGTCGAGCTGTACTCCAATACAATAGCTTCTTCCGAATGCTCAGAAGAAGCGGGGCAATCTGCTGCTCAGGTGACAAATCGAGGCCAATCTGGCATCCCAAATACCGCACTGCTGTGCCTGGAGGAATCCATCTAAAACCGGGGTCCGGGCTCCATGCCGGAGTGGGAGCACTACTGATCCAAAAGGCCACTGTCTTGCGCCAATTGATCAATGCTCCCGAAGCTGCACTAAAAACCTGGAGCGACTGCTCTGCCCGAATAAGATTGGCCTCTTGGCCATGCAAAAATAAGCCCGTGTCGTCTGCAAACTCAGCATCAAGCAAATCCTCCCCCCGGACTGGGAGCTGAAGTCCTCTCAAACCAACCTCCTCTGCCGTCAAATACATACTCATAGCCTCCGCAAAGAAGAGAAAAAGGAAAGGGGCGAGAGGACACCCCTGACGGACTGATCTGGTCAGCTCAAAACTCGGCCCCCGACCTCCTGCAATCAGCACCTGGCTGCGAGCTGTGGAATACAAAGCTGCCACCCCTCTGATCCATCCTGGCTCAAAGCCCAGGCGTAGCATAGTGCCCTCTAAGAATCCCCAATCAACTCTATCGTATGCCTTCTCAAAATCGAGAAGCATCACGACCAAGTCCTCGCCAAGAAACCTAGCTCGGGCCGTCGCCTCCCAGAAAGTAAAGATGTTGTCAAGGATACTGCGTTCCTTGACAAATCCTGTCTGAGTAGCATGAATCAACTCCCCCAGGAAGGGCTGGATCCTCAAACTCAAGGCCTTTGCTAAGACCTTGTAGACAGTATTGAGGATCGTAAATAGGCCTCCAATGCCGAATGTCATCCGATACTCCCTCCCCCTTGGGGATAAGATAGATCAAGCCCTCTGAAAAGCTCTGCGGCATCGCCCCAGTGTCCAAAACATGCTGAAAGCCCCTGCGGAGGCCTGGCCCCAAAAGGTCCCAATAGCGCATAAAAAAGGCCGGCGTCAGTCCGTCCTCCCCTGGGCAACTATGTCGCGGCAGGACCCTCAAGGCCTCGGCAAGCTCAATCTCTGACAGAGGCGCACCTAGAACTGTGCGCATATGGTCTGTGACCCTCCTCTGCACATGGGCCCACACAGTCTGTCTGCATACATCTCGATCCTCAGTGGCTGGCTCCGCTGAAAGCAGGTCACTATAAAAAGCAGTGGCAATGGCTCTGATCTCCCCGAGCTCAGTAGCTATCGATCCATCCGGTCTACCAAGCTGGCGAACTCTTGCTCGCGCATGACGGGGTCCAGTGATCTCAAAAAACACCCCAGTCACTCTATCACCAAGCTGCGTCCACTGAGAGGCCTGACGACGATAGTAAAACCCATGTCTCTGCTCCTCTACCTCTCTAACCTCCTGGCGAGCCTGGCTCAGCTGGGATGCCACCCACTCACATGCAGGTTGCTGCTCCTGAAGGCGCTGTAGCGAAGCAAGGCTGCGTCTCAGCCGTTGCTCCCGCTCGCGAATCTCTCCTAGTCGTATCAAAGCTGCAGCGTGTAGAAAAGAGCTAAGATCAATGAGTCCCTGGGCACACTGGCCCGCTGCATCCTGGTCAGAGCACTGACTATCATGCCAGATCCTCTCAATGTCCTCAGCGAGACTGGGATCTGCAAGTACCCTCTCTGGGATCCTCAACTGCAAGCTGGGCTCCCATGTCCCCTCCTCCAATGTCAATATAACTGGCGCATGATCTGAAAATGAGGTGCCAGCAAGAATGCCGACGGAGCCCCCTCGCTCCCCTAACCTTATCGCCCACATAAAAGCGATCAATCCGAGATAGATTAGTCCCTCCCTGCCGGCGATCCGACCGAGAGAAACTAAGACTGTCCTGAGACCGGGAGAAAGCCCCATGCTGCCATGCATCAGTGATCCTCAGTGACATGCAAAACCGGTCCCAAGCTGCAAGCTCCGTGCCGTGCACTGTAACATGACTGCCTCCCACCCTATCTGCTGGGTCCTCAAGCATGTTGAAGTCTCCCCCAACACACCAATGTGCGGCCTCTGGCAATGCATCTGTAACCTGAGTCCAAAACTCTGCTCTGGCACTAGCATGATTGGGCGCATAGATGTTGAGCACACCCAAAAGCTCATCATGCATCCTCAGAATGACATACTGTGCTCTACCAGGCACAATGATCCCTCGATCCACAATGGCCTGCCGCCATACATCTGCAATAACCATGCATACTCCTCCCTGTCCACCCAAAGGACCAAACCCTGCAGACCAAAAAGTGTCCCATCTACCAGGCATCACCGAACCATATCTCCGGATCCTGCTCTGACCCAAGTGGTGCTCCTGCATCATCAAAATGTCAATGCTGCCACCAACCAGGCATCTCTGAAGCTCCTGCCTCAAGCAACCTCGATAGCGTATAAAGTGTGCTCCGCCAAGGCCCTGTACATTCCATGAGATGATCCTCATGGATGCCTTGCTGAGGTGGATGCTGTCTCAGCCGTACGGCGGGCCTTCGCAAGCGGCTTGGATGGAGAGTAGTCCCCATCCGAACGGCTGCGAATCTGCCCACCCGGTGTACTGCAAGAATCCCGGATCAGGCACCAGTGGCTGTGGCCCATGGCGACTGCCTCCTGCTCTGACAGAGAAACCTCGTGTATACTCACATATCCAGGGTCGCGCGCCAAGTCTGCCACTATGCGCACGACCAAATGCCGAATCCCTGAGGTATCCACACTCCCGGGATCCAAGAAAAAATGAGCCAACTCCCAAAGTCGGCCTATCACATCAGTCACCTCCAGATCGCTCATGTGGTGAGAAAACTCAACTGCTTGAGTCTTCAAAGTGCTGAGAGCGAGCTCTAGAGTCCACTCCCGATCACTAGGTCCACATAGAGGGAACGAGAAGGCCACCGCTGAGTCTAGTGCCTCCTCCCCGCGGGCCGGAGGTATCACTACATGAACTCGAATGGGTGCTGGCTCTTGGGGGCCCTCTGCTCCAAAAAGCCGTGTAAAGGTATAATCAAAGGCCTCCGAGCGCTGTCTAATGCCAAGGCGACTCAGCCGACTGCGGATAGATGAAATCCGTGAGGCCCTAATCGGCATAGGTCTCCTCTGTGATGCTCGAGCGAGGTCAGTGCTCAGCGCTCTCCGGACTGCAGGTGAGCGCCAGGGAACTGCCAGGGTCTCCCGGGAAGGTGAGGCGGGCGGAGGGGGAGGAGGGGGAGGCGAGGGAGGTGGAGAGGGAGCCGCTGCCGAAACCGGAGCGGAGGCGGGAGGAGGCGAAGGTGGAGACGAGGCGGTGGGAGGGGACGGGGGTAGGGGGGGTGAAGAAGGGGGAGCTGGCATCTCCTGGTCCTCAGTCGCTGCAGTGGTCTCCTCCTGAAGGGGAGCAAAGCTGTTCCTCACGGGAACCCAGTGAGGCTGAGACTGTGGCTGCTGCTGCAGCGGTCTCTGTGCGTGCTGCTGTGGCTGTCTCCCTCGGCGGCGCCCCTGTCCAAGCTGCCACTCCGAGGTCTCTGTGGCCTGAGCAGGTGTCCCTGAGGCAGCCTGCCGAGCCGAATCTGTGGGCGGGCCATCAGTAGCCTGCTGCTGTGGTGAGGGTCGAGGTCTCCTGCGAGGGCAGGCCTTGGCCAGATGACCGACCTGCCTGCAAATGAAGCACTGGTTCGGGAGCCCCGAGAACTCCACTCTCTGATCTATCCACCCCCCCCCTATCCTAGGTAGCTGAATGACCTTAGGAAGGGAGGAGATGTCAGACACCAACACTCTGACCGAAGGTAGCCCCGCTGCTCTGGCCACCACTGAAGCTGCTGAGGGGCCCGTCTCTAGTACCAAGCCCACCAATGCTCCGAGCCTGGGGAGGAGCGGAAGATACTCCCGGCGGAGACCAGGGAAACAAACTGTAATATGGAAGAGGCGCTCTCCCTGCTCCGCCGCTGCTGGGTCAAATCCATGCTGCCAAGGTCTGAAGAAAGCCCGAGCACCCCTGATGTCCAGAGGACTCATGGCAAGGACCTTGGCAACGCTCTGGGCGGCCTCGAACTCGATCTGATAATGGCCCCGGCCCAGGAGCTGTACATCCAGGATCTTGCCCACATCTGCAAGAAGGCGAGCCTGAAGAAGATCCCTGATCTCCCCTCTGCTAGGGCGAGTGCCGACTATACGGCAGATGGTGGAATGAGCCTGGAGGCGTTCCACCTCTGCAGTGAGGCTCGCTTCCTCTTCCGGCGAAAGAGAAAGCCTGATGGGGATGACCTCGGCGGGGG
Source organism: Cibotium barometz (assembly GCF_041138505.1). NCBI lineage: Eukaryota > Viridiplantae > Streptophyta > Polypodiopsida > Cyatheales > Cibotiaceae > Cibotium > Cibotium barometz. The sequence continues at coordinate 45,982,719 of NC_141054.1, read as the reverse complement.
CGGGCGAGGGGGCTGCTGGTGAGTCCCTCTGAGGCGAGGCGGGAGGAGTCTCCATCAGAGTCTGAAGCTCAGGCGAAGGCGAGGCGAATGCGAAAAACCTGCAAGAAACGGGCTGCACCCAAAGAGGCGGAAGACCGGATGAAAATGAAGAAAAAACAAAACCCCCTGGGGGTGAACAACACGAAAGAGGAGGGAGAGGGGGAAAACGAAGGAGAAGCCCTGGGGGGGGGGGGCGGCAACAAAGCGAAAGGGAGGGGAGGCGGGGCGCTACTGAAGGGGGGGGGCGGGCGCGAACAGGCGGAAAGGAAGGGGGCGAACAGGCGACAGAGGGGATGGGGGGGCGAACAGGCGAAGAGGGGGTTGGGGGCGAAAATACGAAGAGGCGGGGGGAGGCGCAGCAGCGAGGCAGGAGGGGGGGGCGCAAAAGCGAGCAGAGGGGAGCGAAGGCAGGCGGGGGGTGAAAAAACCAACAGGCGGAGACGTGGGAGGCGCACAGGCGATAGAGAGAGGGGGGGCGTGCAGGCGGGCGCACAATGCAGGGTGGAGGCGGGAGCTTCAGCGAGCAACGAATCCGATATCACATGTGCAGGTTTACATCCGCTGCTCTATCTCTCTTAGGAGCAAGAGAGATCTTTTGTAGCCCTACGGGCGTTTTTATATAACTAATGAAAGGATCTTTTCTCGGAAAAAAAAAAAAGAATAAAAAACACAATCTCATTCCTCATCTTGATCCAACAAGGCTAACACCTGTAATGGCACTCCTATCTTGGAGAAAACTCCCAGCCACCTAGGATAATGTTGATCGTGAAATGTGCCTGTAATCCACTCATGAGGTATAGCTGCATCGATTTGATCGATCCATCTAAGACTCCCTCTAAGGTGTTAGATGCAAGTCTCCAATCGATAGGAAGACTTCTTAAAGTTTCAAAGCAATAACTGTCAATGCATATTGGAGGGACACTTTTGTAGACTTGATGGACAAGTCGAAGGACACTTATTGAAAAAGAGGACAAGTGGATGGACACTTGTTGAAAAAGAGGACAAGTGGCATTTGTAGACTTAACGGAAAAGCGCTGAGACACTTGTCTCTCTTCTAGATCTTTCTTTCTAGATGTGTGTTCTACCTAAATAAAAACATCCAAATTTAGAAAATTCTGTAAGTTCTCAAAAAGCTACTAAATTAATTAGTCAGTCAGTCAAGTCCCTTAACCCACTTGAAGAGAATCATTCATGCATATAGAAGTCAGTTAGAAGCCTTAGGATTTGCATTAGAAAGCATTCATGGCCTTGCATATGCACAGTAGACAACCATAGCCATTCCAAGCATTTATTTCATTGCATAAAGCCTAAGCTAGCAACCATATTACCCAGTCTGCAGCATTAATGCCTAGTCGACCAACATTAAAATATTATATTCAACATATATATAATATTCAAGTCGTGTAGCTTTATGAAGTCAGCCGACCTGCCCTTCAACCAACCGACCAGCTCCATTCAAGCATATAAATACCTAGCAATTGCATTCTCTCATCCATCATAAGCAATTAAGCATTCAAGCATTCAGCCAATCAGAAAACGCATCATCATCAGCATTATGAAGAAGCGCTTCAGTCCATCAGTCTCACATGAGAATTCAGCATTCATATCTTCATCATTTTCTTCCCACCCTTTTGGTGAAGGAAAACCCAGCATCATAGAAACATGGGACGGGGAACGGGAACGGGGACGGGGACGGGGAACGGGACAGGGACGGGGCAAAAGGCCGTCCCGAGGACGGTGGAAAAAACGGCAATCTGAAAACGATTGTTTTTTTGTAATTTTTTTTAACACACTTGATTTACACTTAGAAACCAAGACATTAAACACAAAATTGCACCAAAAAGAGGAGAAATGCATAGTCGTATCAGCAAAAAACTATAATGGGGCGCCGATGGCGAGATAAACAAAAGTGAGTGTACAATCTAAACAAAAATGCCAAATGGCATAATGAAAGGCCCAAGGAGGATGTACACTCAAGGCAAAATGACTAAGTGCCAAGATACAAGATTGCTAGCAAAAAAGTAGGGCAAGAGTCGAGACTCGAGACTCTAGACTCAAGAGACTAGGCAAGAGGCTGAAAAGGGTGAAGATCAATCGTGACCTCCTCAGTGAAGTCCTCCATAGGCTGGTCCTCAAGTGGGAGGGGAGGGGGAGGTGGGGGGGACAATGCCTCGGGCACAACCTCAAGCTCCTCTAAAATCTCGGCCCTCTGCTGATCAGAGAGATGTGGGTCCTGCTGTGCCTGCTCCCATTCCGTGAAAGGATCTGCCTTCTTTGTCAAGCCCTTGCAAAGCATTCGCAAGTTGGCACTGACAAATACCAAATCATTTGCACGCTATACACCAAGGCGGTTCCTCTTCTTAGAGGCAATGTGGCTATAAACTGACCAGAGTTGCTCTAGGCAACTGCTACTGCAAGCCTGTGAGAGTACGCGCACAGCAAATTCCTGCAACTTTGGAGTTTCCGCACCATAATCCTCCCACCAAAGTGTAGACCCTACCTTGAAGCGGTCCCCCCTGTGCATCTGCCAAACCAAAAGCCCCCCGCTTCTCTCTATAAATCTGCAATTGGTCCTTGATTGTGTGGCGATCCTCCTCACTAGTGTAAAGGCGATCCAAGGTTTGTCGAAGGCCTTTGCTCACCTCTTTGTCCTTGTGTTGCCCTTTGCCTTGAAACTCAGGATCAACAATGTAGGCAGCAGCATGGAGAGGAGAGTGGTAGGCTTGCCACCTTTTCAAACATAGGGATTTGACCTGTTTATAGTGAGGCTTGACTTTGAACATTGCTTTTAGCTTCTCTGTCATGCGATCCATTGCCTCGTACACTTTGCCAATGCATGGTTGAGTGGAATCCACTACCCTAAGGAGATCAATAATCGGTTGCACCATCTCCACAAGCGCCTTGGCCTCCTCCCACCATGCCGCATCGTCCGCCCTTTCCCTGCAAAATTTGCCGACCGTCGTGGAAGCCTCTGCAGTGCAACTCATCACTGAGGAAGAGTCCCCTCAATGCCCCGCTACATGTACACAAGCGGCCTAGCATGAGAAAGTTGAATGCAAACCTCGTCTCGGAATACTTAAGAAGAGAGAGGCTTGACTTCTTGGAAAACTCGTGCTGCACCCTTTGATGGTTGAGGACAAAGGTCACTATTTTGTTGGCACCCTCAATGACAGGTGCAACCCAATCCAAGGCCCCTATGTCTTTGATAAGGTTGTTGAGGCAATGGGCCATGCAAAAGCACACGGTGATGCGAGGATAAGTTGCTTGGAGAATTGTCCCCGCCGCCCTATTTGCCGGTTCTCCATCCGCACATATGGCAATGACATTCTCCGCCCCCACCGTCTCTAGTGTTGTTGCCCACTCCGCAGCAAGTATCTCGGCACTCTTCCCCGTCCCGGAAGCATCATGGGAGTCGACAAAGTATGTCTCCCCTCGTGAGTAGGCAACAACTCCATGGATGGAGCGCTTTCTAGTGTCACTCCACCCATCAACGACGAGGGTAACACCATTTTCAGCCCATTGCTCTTTCATGTGGTTGGCCGCCACCTCCACGCTTGCCTTCTCCTTCTCAAGGAGAGAGGTGCGAATGGTCTCCGAAGAGGGGGGAACATAAGAGGGTCCATACTCCGCTATCAATTTGCACATGGCCCGAAAGTATGGAGATCTATCCAAAACACCATATGCAAAACACAAACAAAATTCAGATTTTTACCATCATTTAGTCTTTTAAGTTTTAGTCTTTAGAGCATGATATTTGAATAGTACATGAGCATAGTGCCAAGGACTTACCGTGCTGCCCGAAATGCTATGTGGTCATGAAAGAAGAATCGTGCCACCGCCATGTCCACCTCCTCTTTCAATTGAGGGTTCCAATTCTCATCAAGAGTACTTTGGCGTCCCCGGGAAGCGGATGCCTCTCTTGATGAACGAGGTACATGCGGCGTTGATGTCCTCACAAAGGATGTGGGGTTGACGGCCACTTGAGGATTGCGTTTTGCCAACTCGGCCGCCTCATAAACCACAAGCTTTTCAAGGAGCTCCTTCTTCTTCTCGGCCGAAACCTCCTTGCAAAATTGCACTTCGTTGCCGGGCTCATGCAAGAAGTGAGCACGCACTTTGTGGGCACCGCCGGTTCGCTTGTAGCCGCAAAGCTTACATACCATGGTCTTGAACCACCCCCTTGACCGTATTGCGAGCACTCTACCTCATCCCACCAACTCCATCGATGTACGGCGGGCCTCCTCCTTCGTGATGGAGCGGGTGTTGAAGTGGTGGAGGCGGCGGCGGACCCGGGTTGAGGAGAGGAAGGGGTTTGAGAAGAGGATGCCATAGTGATAGAGTAGAGCTTGAGATGGATGGTAGAGCTTGAGAAAAGAGTCAAGACGGAGAATCGGGATGGAGATGTTGGAGAAGGAGAGCTTGGACAATGGAGAGGGTGAGCTTGGAGAGGGAGAGCTTGGATGTTGGAGAAGGAGAGCTTGAAGAGGGTGAGCTTGGATGTTGGAGAAGGAGAGCTTGGAGAGGGTGAGCTTGGAGAGGTTGGAGAGGGTGAGCTTGGAGAAGGAGAGGTTGGAGAAGGAGAGCTTGAGCCTTGGGTCTTGGAGAGGGAGAGCTTGAGCCTTGGGTCTTGGAGAGGGAGAGCTTGGAGAGGAGAGGGCTTGAGGAGAGCATGGAGGTAGAGGTCTCTTATATAGAAGAAGAGGGGAGCCATGTGGGACAGAGAGACTCAAGGAAGAAGCCTTGGAGCCTTGGAGGAGTTGCGCATCACCAAACGGCCAGGACAGGTAGCCGTTGGCGCCCCGCCAACGGTCAAAAACTACTGCCAACGGTCAGTTTGACCGTCCCCGTACGGACAGGGAACGCCGTTCCCGGAACGCGTTCCCGCCGTCCCCGTCAAAAACTACTACCAACGGAGACGGTCAGTTAAACTAACCATCCCCGTACGGACAGGGAACGCCGTTCCCGGAACGTTCCCGGAACGCGTTCCCGCCGTCCCCGTCCCTCCGTCCCGCGGACATCCCGCCCCCGTCCCACACGTTCCCCGTCCCTAGGGTCCGTTCCCCCCGTCCCATGTCACTATGCCCAGCATACACAGCCCTCATCGTTTGCATATTCAGCCCTAGAAACAGTCTCCAATCAGTCCCTTCTCTCAGCCTCAATTCACAAACTTCCTACAGCCCCTTGGAAGAGTGCATTGGTGTCAAGATTGGTCATCATTGGTGCTTCTACAGCAATGTGCAGTCAGCCCATCGTTTGGTCTTCCAAAGGTCTTGCGTTTGGCTTATCTACAGTCCCAAAGTCAGTTCTACAATCATTCTCTTTAAAGAAATAAAGCAAATACTCCTAGCAATGGGAGGGGGGCTTTCAATGGGTAATTTGGGACCCAATAAGGTGTCCAGATCTCTATCTTTCTCTCACATCTCTTAAAGTTTGAAGTGATAAAGTGGATTGCTAAAGACTCACGAAACTCAGGATACAGAACGGAGTGTGAGACTTTGTGTGACAACTTACAAGATCCTTCATCTACGCATAATTCCATTGCATGTTATAGTGCCCCACATTCGTTGAGATCAACCTACATTTTGGGAGGAGGTTTTGTTTTGCTCCGGCTTCTAGCCGTGATTTTGTAAGGTTTATTCATACTTAATATAAGTCTACTTTTTGCAAAAAAAAAAAAGGAAAAAGAAAAGGACATGTCGCTACACATTACTCCCAACCTGTCTCCTGCATATATCCGCTGGCTGCACCCAAGGGTCTGCCAACGTCATGTGGAAGAGCTAAATTTGATGAATGGTGTGGGAAGAGGATGAAGAGCTAAAACTGATGAAGCAGTTGACTGCAGAAAAATCTTGTAGGGAGGGAAATTGACAGTTGAAAGCAAAATTGACAAGTAATATTGTTGCTTCAAAGGTCGAATGCACCAATTTGTGCTAAAATTGTCAAAAACCCCAAATTTGCAGAAATGTGTGCAAGTACAGTAGGTACAACTGGTACAGATCCTAGAGGTAGGTTGCATACAGATTTTTGCAAATACTAACGTGGCAATACGGGTGGTATGGACAGTCCGGACGGCAGGTATGGTTGCCATGCCAGGGTGTACAGAGAGGTACGAACAACACACATGGATGTATAGACAGGTACAGGCGTTGTGCGGGTGTACAATGTGTGGAAAAATTGGGCTGCTTCAGAGAACTCAGACAAGGCAAGTTAAACCTTGGGCTCTGATGCCACTGGTGGGTTAGGCTTAACGCTAATGTGCAAGAAATGGCGGCAGATTAGATTAGATTAGATTAGATTAGGTATTATCATCCCTGGGGGCCATATGTGACCCATGGGACCGAATTTCTTTACAAAGCATAGATAATTTTCCTTTAAAACAAAAGAGTTTTAGGGGATGTCAGTTTGACTACTTACAAGGTGTTGTCTATGATCCAAAAGTTGGTTGAGAAATGTGCCTAGCATGGTGGGAGAAAAGAAACTTGCCCACATAAGCTGTTGCATATCTTCACATCTATCTAGAAGCTGCTTGAAGTTCTCTCTAATGTGTGAATAAGCTCGGCACTTCAATGTGAAATGTTCCTCCATCTCAATGGCATGCATAGAACATTGTCTACATAGCCGACTTTCTGTTGAGTGACCTGCCCATGCACCTACCTCAGTGCCGAGGGGGTGGCATCTAGTGCGTAATAAAGTAATGGCTCTCCTAGCCTTTCCTAGCATGGGAAATTGATGTGAGGCTGAGCCTTTGCTTGTGGTTGAGCATACACAAGTCAATATCTAAATTCTCGGGTTTATGTGTGTGCAATAACTTAGAGCGCTTTCACTTATAATGAAGGCTGTCTAATAGCTTCTGTTGCACAGGAACTGACTGCATTTCACTAAGTGGCAGGTTGAGGCAATTCTCCATCCCCCAACGTGCAAACCAGCTTGAGACCAAAACTGAGAGTACATCTGAAGTTGGTGTCTCATCAAAGAGAACAACTAAATGAGACTAAAAAGTACAAAGAGAGATTTTATTAACGTCTTCTAAAGGCCAAAAAACGGCCTATGAGACAAAACCTGTGTACATCATCATCATGTCTCAATGGACATCACATGGATACAAAAGAAAAAAAAAGTACAAAGTACTTTATAATGTGGAGATAAATCACATACAGGGCTCTGGTTAACTACTGCGGGGTGGGTCGGAGGGAGGGGGGGGTAAATACATCCAATAACGCATCTAGCTCCAATCGGTGCCAATGACTAGGTGTAGGATGTCATACATCAGGTTATGGGCAAGATATCTCCCAATCTGTGCTAGATCAATCTGGGGCCTGTCCTCTCTGCTATGTCTTCTCAAGATCTCATCAATCTGTGTCTAGTGGAGACTTGGGGGGCGAAGGCGAGGTGGGCAAGGGCGTCTCTTGGATCATAGCTCTCTCGCTCGGGCTGATGTCACTCCTCTACTAGTAGATGTAGAGATAGTGCATCTCCGAGTGACCCGGGTTTGAACTAAAGGAGTTGTGGAGGATGTCCCACCACTGAGTGGCTGGAAGAAGGTAGTGATCGGTGTCTGAGATGTAGTATCCCTCTGCTGTGGGAGATGCTGTAATAGCTGCTCTCTATGACGTCGTAACTCCATCAAAAATCCCCCCAAGCATCTCTGATCATGAAACTGCGTAACTCTACTGAGTGGACCGAATCCCTCCCTGAAGAGACACTGATATCTCCCCCGAATCTCGTAGTATATTGGGCAATGGCAAACATAATGCTCCTCTGTCTCCACCTCTATGTGGCACAATCTGCAAATACGTGTCTCCCTCGAGGCTCCTATAGCTCTCCCTGCCTCTATCTCTAGAGTGTGTGAATACCTGAAGCTGCCCAATAGTAGTGCGCATGGCATGAGACATATATACATCCATGTAACCCGGTCTCTGCACAAACCCATCCTTTGTGAGCTGTACGAAATGATCGTGGTAGTGCTGCCTCTTCACAGGAAGAGGCTGTGGAGGATCAATCCATGTATGACGTGTGTATAGCTGTATCAAATCCTGACGTATCAATCGGTTTCTCTCCACACGGGAGAGTCTGATGGTTGGATGGTCCTCATCATACTGAAACGGAGGGAGCCCGTCCATACTCATTCCATGTAGTGAAAACCACTGTAAAACCTCTGCATACCATGACTGTTGCCCTGATGCTACTACTCGCTCTGATGACTCTAGGGCCTGTCTCGGTAATCTATCTGGGGGCATGTGGCTAACCCGCTGAATAAATGTCACTATCTGAAAGAGTGCCTCCACTAGTATGGGCGAAGATGCAAACTCTGCCAAAACTATCTCATGTGGCGTCGAGGTTTTACTATGAATCATCCGTGAGAACATAAGTATCTATGGGCGCTCTAAACCTCGCCATCCGCTCGCTGATAGTGTTGGAGCCCAGATGGGGGATGCATACATCGAGGCTGGTGTGACCATGGTATCAAAAAGCCATCCCTTTGTACGGGGTTCTTGAAAATGCGCCTGGTGACATTGCCTCTCAAGTAAAGCTAGCTGCATACCCTTTGGATACCCTGTTTTGAACTGCCTGTCTCATGGAGAACCTCCCCGCCAGGCTAGTAAAGGTGACACCCAAATATACATATGAAGTCACTGTCAGAATGCGCAGCGGAGATGATGACCAACCACATCTGGGAACACGAGCAAAACGCAATGCAGAAAATAACAGCACAAGAGAGAGAGAGATAGAGGCGTGTAACTCTGCTCTATATACACAAAGAAGATCCCAGAAATGATACAACATGTGGCAAGGGACTGGGGTCCATTTTATATGGCCCCCCTACAACAGTCGGCCTGCTGTAGGGCAGCCGACAGAGCCTGAACCTCCACGACCAGCCATGAGGACCAGTCGGCCAGCAACAGGGTGTCGGCCAGCTCATCTGGAAGGTCGTGGACCTGAAGCAACACAAACAGCCAGTAGCACATGTCCAAATGCAGTCGGCCAGCTTCAGAGGTTCTCCTTCCACCATGGGACTGCCACCCAAGCCACAGAAAAATGTGGGGAAAAATACGGGGAGTGAGGAAAAATGAGAAAACACCTACAAGGGCGGGCACACCCACAACAAAGGCCCTGGTGTCAACATAAAGACAAGAGATGACTTCTAACACCCCCTCTCAGCTCGTGGCTGTGAAACCAACCACAGGGAGCTGGGGTGCCGCCTTAGCAAATCCTGAGATAGCGACTTCGTGAAGAGGTCCACCGTACTGTCCTCCGTCGAACAGAACTCTGGCAAGATGTCATCGGCAACGATCTATTCAAGAACAAAAGATGACTGCCTTTTACTGCTCCATAAAACTGCTTATGGGCTTGAAGTAGATCTCCTCGTGTCTGGATCTCCTCCCCAAATTGAGTCACTCCAACCGTGGAGTCAGACTCCATCAATCAATCCCCCTCCTGTGTAAAAGGTGGTAAGTGTATTGCACTTGTTGGTTTAATAGCTTTATTTCTAACCTTTCATTTTATAAGGTGATAAGTTCACATTCATTTAAAAGTGGGCACCCACATATGGCCAAGGTGGGGAGCCACACTTAACCTTTTATGTGTGTGGGGGTGGGTGCATGGCCACCTACCCACACCACACCATGAAACTGGCCGCCCCCATGCAACCTTGGGGAGCTGGCCAGTTGTGGTCGTTTAATCCTCTCCAATCTCTACAAAAGAGAGCGACCACCCCACTCGTAAAAGCACAGAGCCGGCGATTGTCTCATCCTCTCTACAGGCTGCAATCAGGCGGTTTCAGCATCACAGCAAGCAGCTGTGCCTTCTACTGGTGGCTGCGTTTATGCTCCTTCTGCCCTATCCTCTGCAGGTGGCCATAGCAGGCGGCTGTGCTCCTGCAGCCAGGCGTTTCCTTTTCTAAAGGCGGCTCCTCCTCCTCCCGTACAGGCTTCTGTACTCTACAGCTGGCGGCTGCGTATGCTCCTCCTCCCGTACAGGCTTCTGTACTCTGCAGCTGGCGGCTGCGCATGCTCCTCCTCCCGTACAGGCTTCTGTACTCTTCAGCTGGCGGCTGCGCATGCTCCTCCTCCCATTCAAGCGACTGTACTTCCTTTACAGGCAGTTGTGCTCTGCAGCCAGGCGGTTGTCTCCTCTCCTCTACCGGCTGTGTGGGGTTGCACCTCCCTTCCATAGGCGGCTACAGGTGGCTCTGCACCTCCTAGGTGGCTACACCTTCTACACAGGCAGCTCCTCCTCCTCCTCCTCCTCGACAGGCTGCTGTGCCCTGGTGTCCACCTCTAGTAGCTGCACACAGACACCTCGGGTATCTGTCTTCCATTTGCGAGCTACAAGTAAGTGAATTCAGATTTAAGTAAAGAACTTTGTTGTAAATCTGATAAAGAATTCTCTCTATCGCTAAACACCCGTTCGGTGCCGGGTAGTCCAAGCTTTTGGAGAACCACGATCCAAAGGTGCCGAGATCGAGAGAGCCAGGCGTTAGTACGGGAGCGCCTGTTTGTGCGTGGTCCTCGAACACCAGTGGGGCGCTCTCCGCGGAGTCCAGTGAAGGCACAGGACCGTAGAGACTGGACCACTCAGGTGGTCGCTCTCCTTCGAACATCTACTTCGAGCCTCTTGTTTGGTACTGCATTCATCTCAGTTGTACATGGACATCGTCTGGTTCATTGAACCCATGGAGCATTGTATTTGTTAAATACTCCCAATAATATATCATATATTGAGAGGGGGGGGGGGGTCGGCCCCAGTGCTGGTGTCCAAGTGCTGGTGTCCATCTATCAACATTTCATTTCATTTCAATTTTCAGTTGTTATTAAGTTGTCCATTTCAAATTGTGATATTAAGTTGTGCTATTACGCGTGTGGTTGTCCAACGGAGTCTATTCCCACTTGACGGGATCGGTTTCACTCCACCCACATTTTGATACTATTAAGATATCGTGATTGTGGTAATCTTGGTGGAGTTTTCTTTAGGGTTGATGTGAAAGGTTTAGGGCCCTCCTTGACTTTGGTTGGCGCTGAGGCTGCAAGTTTGAGACTCATTGGCATTGTTGATGATGAGGTCTAGTCTTGGTGTGTGCACTTCCATCAAGCCCTGACCAAAGAAAGTTCCGAATAAGGCGATGAAGCTGGCCAATGCAGCCCTTATGAAAAATCCAGCACGAAGCGATAAACCAAGTCGTGGCTAGCAAAACTTGGTTAACCACCAAAGCTCTAGAGGCCAAGTCGAGCTTCCTCCTACTCCAATGATGAAGTTTGCTTTTAATGCTTAAGAGCACTGGGGCAAACTGTTGTGCAGGGGAGATGTCAACGCCCACCTGACAACCAAGGTATCTGGCAAAGCATCCTCTCTCAATCCAAGTAAAACCAACATCTATACCCCAATCTGCAAGAGGAGAATCACTGATCCAAAAACCAACTGACTTATGCCAATTGATAGAAGCTCCTGCTGCCAAACAAAAGGCCTCCAAGGCTGTCCGGAAAGCACATAAACAAGCATGTGAAGCCTCAAGGAACAACGCCGTATCATCTGCTAACAAAGAGTCCAAAAACTCTTCCTCCGTACATAAAAGAAACCTGAGACCCACAACACTAGGGGCAGCCCGAAGAAACCTGCTCATAGCCTCAGCTACAATGAGGTACAATAAAGGGGCGAGGGGACAGCCCTGCCTCACTGAACGGGAAATCTCAAAACGCTCACCGCGCCCCCCACAGGCTAAAACAGTGCTATGAGCCTCCCTGTATAGGCAAGACACACCTCTGATCCAGTTTTGGGAAAACCCCATGTGTGCCATAGTGCCCTCCAAAAAACCCCAATCCACTCTGTCATAAGCTTTTTCAAAATCAAGCAAAAGAATGGCAAGAGGCTGCTGACTAGACTTTGCCCACTCGACAGCTTCCCAGAAAGAAAAGATGTTATCAAATATACTCCTTCCTTGGAGGAACCCATTCTGGGTATCATGGATAGTCCTTTGGCTGCAACCTTATACTCAAGGCTTTAGCTAAGATTTTATATGCAGATCCAAGGAGGGTGATGGGCCTCCATTGCTTGATGTCAGTCTTGTCCCCACTCTTGGGGATAAGGTGAATCAGCCCCTCCGTGAGGTATGGAGGCATCATACCCAACAACCACATTTCCTGAAGGGCAACAGTGATAGCATCTCCAATATGATCCCAAAAAAGAATAAAGAAGGCGGGAGAAAGACCATCATCCCCTGGGCATGAACCACTGGAAAGAGCATGCAGTGCATGAAGGAATTCATCCTTCGAGAAAGGGGCATCCAGGGAAGAACACAACATCTGTAATAATGAGCCTAGGCATGCACTCCCAAACTTTCTATCGTGCCACATCTCTCTGAGGGGAGGGCACCTCTGCAGTCAACAAAGACCGATAAAATTCTGAAGCAATACCCCTCACCTTATCAGGCTCAATCTGAACCTCACCCTGTGAATCCTACAAGTATGCTATGATAATGATGGCTGGTCCTCTCAAGAGCTAGCGCAATATTATGACGAGGATCAGGACCGTCACAAGATCTCCGTATCTCTCTGATCTCAAGGGAAATGTCAGCATCTAGATAAAGAGAGTCAAGGATACAGATACGGGGAGAGGCCGAGCAAGCCACGACAGGGCAATGATCGGATTTGGTGGTGCCAGGCATAATAGCAATGGTGCCTCCTCTGTCCAAGGATCAATCATCCACATAAAACCTGTCCAGACGTGCAAAGATGCTCTCATCCCCGCTCCTGCGGTTATGCCAAGAGAAAGATAAGGAATTTGGCCTTCTCTGGAAGTCATCCTCAGTCCAGCAATCCCTGCCAAAAAAGGAAAGCGTGAACCTCTCCCATAAGGCTCGCTCCAAAGCATGTAAACCCCCTTCGCGTCCACCCTTCTTGTCAGAAGGTTGCTCAACCATATTAAAATCTCCTCCCACTATCCAATGATCAACCTGGGGAATGACATTTGTAATGGTGTCCCAAAAGGCCACCCTTTCACCTCTCACGTTAGGTGCATAGATATTCAAGATTCCCAATTTTTGACCCTCATGCATGATCAAGATCCACTGCGCTCTAGCAGGGATGATAACACCGTGCCCAATAACATGAGGTATAATAGATGCTGCCACTGAAATACAAACACCCCCCCTAGTCCCAACTGCCGAGGACTAGAAGGTGTGGCCAAAAAGCATCTTACCAGTTTTGCCACACTGAGATCTATCCAATTTGTGTTCCTGTAATAGCAGGGTGAAGCTGGTCCTTAAAAAGGTGCTTCCTACCACGAGTGGGAAGCCCTCCAAGGCCCTGAACATTCCATGAGACGATTCTCATGGAAGAGAAGAGGGTTTGACCCCCCGATCTAAGAAGACGATGGGCAGCCTGAGGACGCCTCTCATAATGCTGGAGGACGGGAAAATCCACGGGGCAAAGTCCACTGACATGCCCTTGTCCAAGGCCCTGCACCGTGCCTGCATATGTACGAGAACCCTGTTCGCCCTACAGGGTATCAAGGGTGATGGCATCATGCTGAAAATCATGCAATACATGATCCCCACTGTGCTCAACATCCTGCATATCGCCCCCTCCAAGTAGAGAGAACTCCACAAAGTCATCCTGATCTGAGATATCATCATTCTGCAAAGATGCATCAGCTGACACATCCCTCGGACCAGAAACATCATCTATCTGTACATGATCCGAGGAAGCCTTCCCATCAATCGCACCAGGGGGGCAGGCGTGAGAAACAGCTCGCCACACCTGGCAGACTGAAGGACGGGAAGGAACCAAGGGAGGTGGCGCCTGAGAGGCACGCTTACGAGGCCTCCTGCGACCTCGAGCCCAAGGACAATCTCGAGCAGCGTGACCCTGTTGGTGACAAACCCGGCACTGATCGGGTTTACCTACAATCTCCATACGTTGCTTCAAAGGGCCACAAGGGCCCGGAAGCAAAACATAGTCCTCAAAGAGCTCAGTGTCACGGGCAAGAACCATGACCTTGGGGACAGCATCCGCCGAGGCAGTGACCACCTGGACAGAAGATGTCGACAAGGCGTGAAGAGGGGACACTTGAAGAACAAGCCCAAAGGTAGACCCGATGGCCTCTAACATAGGCCAATATGCACGAGGAAGACCTGGGAATCTGAGAGTAATCGGGAAACGGTTCCGGTCTTCCTCAACAAGGTCAAAATAGCTGGAGTAGGGAAGAAAGAATATCTTCCTCGGGCCCAATGGCAAAGGGCTGCCCTTTAAAACCTCTGAGGCTGCGTCCTCAGAATCAAAATCCACTTGGAAGAAACCTCTTCCAAGCAACCTGACATCTCGAAAGTGTAGAGCGAGGTCGGAGGACAGGCCCCCAAGACCCAATCCTAAGCCTGGAGACGGGACGGGTGAGATCCAAAGATTCTGGCAATGAGGGTCGTTTTGGAGTCTTTCTCTATTTCGGCGTAGAGGACCGCGAGTTCGGCTTCGGAAAATACAATGGTTCACCAGGCTGAGGGAGAATGATTAGCCATGATGCTAATCAAAGAAAAAGGCCGACTTGAACCCGGATGAGGAGCAATCCAAACCAAGGGAAGAGGAAGGCGTAGAGGTGGAGGAAAGGAAAGGTTGATGGAAAAGGGAAAAGCAAAAAGGAAAGGGAGGCAAGGGGGAGATGGCTGGACACAAAGGCGAAGAGGGGCGGGGGAAGGGCAGCACAACAGGGCTGCGCAGAGGGAAGAGGCGGAGGAAGGAGGGGAGGCGAAACGATCAAGAGGAGGGCGAAGAAGGGCGGGCAGGGGTAGGGGCGAACAGAGGGGAAGGAAGAGGCGAATTAGGGCGGGCAGAGGCAAGGAGGAGAGGTGGAGGAGGATGGGGGGTGAAGCAGGAAGAGAGGCGGAGGGGCGCAACGAAGGAGGAAGGAAACGAAGGAGGAAGGAGGGGCGCAACGATGGAGGAAGGAAGCGAAAGCAGAGGAACAGAGGCGGAGGGGAGCGATTCAGGCAACGAAGGAGGAAGGAAACGATGGAGGAAGGAGGGGCGCAGCGAAGGAGGAAGGAAGCGATGGCAGAGGAACAGAGGCGGAGGAAGGATCAGAGGAGGAGGGGAGCGTTTCAGGATTCGGGGAGCTCACGGTGCCTGCTGCCCGTCTTCTGGGGATTTTGGAGAGGTTTGGTATGAAAGACTGTCGCTCATTATCTTGCCCTATGGACCCAAATCAGAAGTTGGGTCAAGTGGGACACTTTTTAGTATCATGGTCAAAGGTTTTACAATATATGCAGTATAGAAAAACAGGTACTTTGTATGTACAATGAGGATTGGGATGGTCGTAGTGATTGCATTCAACACAAGACATTTCGCTCGTCACTTTTATAGGTATTAAGGATGTTCAGTTTTGAAGGTTTACATCCTCTCTTACAGATGTTGACTGTAAGGTTTTAAACAAGGTTGCATAAAATTATGAGAATTATGAGAATGTCAATTCCGAGATCAATCTTTCTTTTGTCATTGTTTCACTTGGTTTACACGAGGAACATCTCGTAGCAGAATCATCTTCTAGCATGTTGTCATCTAAACGTATTGCTTCTTTACAACATTGATCGAATGTTTCTGGATTGGTTACAATGATCAAGTTATGTAAGTTGTTATTTTTTAAGCCCATCATGAAACATCTCCTCAGTTGAACATCGTTTAATTTTTCCCATGACTCACAACGCGAGTCCAAGAGTTTTATCCGAAGGATAAAATCTCTAATGGATTCATTGGGTTGACGTTCAATTGAATAGAGTTCTGTTGTTACACTCCACCGATCACCTTGTCTTGAAAAGCCATGTATAAAGGCTGATTTCAAGGTTTTGAAGTTGGTCTTGATCACCGGCATCAATGCAATGAACCATCGACTAGCTTTTCTCTCTAAGCATAAGTTCAACGCTTGTACCTTAGTGGGACAGTTGGGATTTCCAAAGGCTTCACATAACTGTTCAAACATTTGAATGAATTGAACAGGGTCGGTTGTTCCGTCATATTTGCCCATAATTTTGAAAATTTGTACGACCGTATTTCTGTATGAATCATTGAGGCCGTATGTGAGTGCTCTTGTTGGAAGAGACTTAGTGAGTCCTTGGGCCACCCCCCTACCTAGACTCATCAGTATGTCCAAGGTGTGGGCATCCAGGAAAGGATTGATACTTATAAGATTTGCGAGAATATTAGGCAAGGGACCAAAGCCCGGTGAAATCGAAGTGACAGGGGGTGTAAAACCCGATGACACGCTTGTTATAGACATGGCCAATGGCATGGGGAGGTGAATTGGTGGCATAGATCTCAATGGCTCGAAGATGTCAGCCATTGGGTTGAGTCCTTATGTGATCCTTGGCAATCCCTCTATCGTGGCCATGTCAGAGTGCCTAAATGCTCCTTAATGAGCAATCACAGTTTTTTTTTTTAACTTTCCCACAACCCGTTACAGCCTCAAGAGGCTTGGCATACTTTTCGTTGGATTAAACGGCTGTCCGTTTGCCCTAATTAGCTAAGGTGCTATACGCACGTGAACCTCATATTTTTTTAGAAAAAGCGTATACTAGGAACTTCCCAAATGGAAGAGGAGGTCCTAAAACCTATTTTCCATCATTGTCTCAAGACGAAAAAAAAAATTTGAAAATTTTTTCCCTGTTTTGCAACACGTTTTTTAGAGTGTTTCAAAAGAAATTTTGAAAAACTCTCTATAAGGAAGTTGCAGTATTTTTGGAGTACTACAACTTTATTTCCCTGAGTCGTCCGTGATTTTGTCGTCTCTAGACCCTCAAAAAGTAGCCCGAATATGACTCGTCGTCGTTTTCGCGCTATTTTTTACGATTTTTCATGATTTTTGGACTGTTTTTTGCCTCGATTTCCGGGTCGAATTTTGAGACTGCTGGTCAGAGGCCAAAATGATCGATTTTGACTTCGAACAACCAGTCCAAAGTCGAAGAGCTCAATGTCACCTAGAGCGCCTTCATCGGATATACGATTTAGGACATACGGGTCTCCAAACAAGGGTGGTTTCCAGACTCATGTGAACTGTTTTCTTGTTTTTTTGTGTTGCCGCATGAACTTATGTTTCACGCCGTGAAACACTTTTCACGCGTGAACCGAACTTCACGTGGATATTAAATTTCGATTTTTATTTTTATTTTTATTTTTATTTTTATTTTTTTGTGTTGCCGCGTGAACTTCTGTTTCACGTAGTGAAACACTTTTCATGCGTGAATTGGACTTCACGTGGATATTAAATTTTGAAATTTTTTTTTTTTTGTTTATTGAGAGAAATAACACTTGGTCTTTTGTGCCACAGCCTTTACATCGTCGTGTTATTGGTGTGAAATGGATTTTCAAAGTCAAGTTTCATGTAGATGGTACTTTGGACAAGTACAAAGCCCGCCTTGTTGCTCGAGGAAATGCTCAGAAGGCAGGTGAAGACTTTGATGAGACGTTTTCTCCTACCGCCAGGTATACCACCATCAGGATTGTTTTGGCTTTGGCTGCACACTTCAGATAGCCCGTGTTCCAGATGGATATCAAATCCACTTTTCTAAATGGAGATTTAGAGGAGGAAGTTTATGTTGAGCAGCCTCCTGGTTTTGTGATTCAGGGACATGACACTCATGTGTATCTTCTACAAAAGGCTCTTTATGGTCTCAAACAGAAACCCCGTGCCTAGTATCAGAAGATTGATGCCTTCTTGTTATCTCTTGGCTTTGTCAGGGCATATGCTGACAGCAATTTCTGTGCTTCTTTCTGATGGCGATATTTGTGTCATTGTTTTGTATGTTGATGATCTCATTCTTTTTGGCTCAGATACCGGGTTGGTCACACAGGTTCAATCCAAGCTTTCAGAGACATTTGAGATGACTGATCTTGGCCTTCTACATTATTTTCTTGGGCTGGAGGTTTGGCAGAAAGGTGACTGTATCTTCATTTCTCAGCAAAAGTATGTGTAGAAGCTGCTCTCACTTTATGGGTTGTCAAATTGTACACCTCTCTCTTGTCCCATGGATCCCAATGGGTGTATGAGACCAAAGTGATACAATAATGTCCATGGCATATCTCATCACGGAATGGAAAATAAAATAGAAACAAAACATAAACATATCTATCTCACTTGGGTGATACAAAACTATCCATGGAAGCTCATCATGGAATGCTAGGAACATAGAAACATGAGAGAAGCATCAGCCCCCAGTAGATGGTATACCACTCTCCAAAATATCAAGCATGGGGCTAATGAGTATGGCCGAGAGATCTTCCTTAGCGATGTCACGTGGAAAGGTAGCTCGATGGCAATGGAGCATGTCCTTGACCTGAAGCTTATGAGGAGATCGTGGCCGTTGGGGGGCTGGGGGCGTTGGGCACGTTGGAGTGCAGAGGCCCGGTCCAAGGTAACTCCTCTCGGGTGAGGTGGGTCCGGAGCAACTCAAGGTGGGTCCACAATATCCACTATATCGGTGTCCTCCACATCCTGGGTCTGGAAGAAACTGGTGATGGTTGGCTGGCGAGGAAGGGGGTGGGTGTGGCTAGGGCCGAAGCTCTCTCAAGAAAGTGTCCCTGTGTCTGCGGAGCTCAAGCAAGAAGAGGCCTAGGCAATGTTGGTCCGGGAAGTCGATGACCTTGGAGAGTGGACCAAATCCCTCATGTAACAGACAAAACCTCCCGCGGATCTCATAGTATGCTAGGCAACAGCATATGTAGTGCTCCTCCGTCTCAACCTCTGTGTGGTATAATTGCCAGATCCTCTCCTCTCTGGGTCTCCGTATGAGCTTTCCAGCTCTGAAGACGCACTTAGCTCTACTTGTCTCCACTCTGAGGCGGTGCGATGAGACCGATATTTGGCCAATCGCAATGCGCATGGCATGGGACATGTGAACACTCAGGTAGCTCGACTGCTGGATGAATCCATTCTCAGTGAGCGTGAGGAAGTGATCTCTGGAGAAGTGCATCTTTGTTGGGAGCTCCGGAGGTGTGATCCATGTACAATGGGTGTAGAG
This sequence comes from Cibotium barometz, assembly GCF_041138505.1. Taxonomy (NCBI): domain Eukaryota; kingdom Viridiplantae; phylum Streptophyta; class Polypodiopsida; order Cyatheales; family Cibotiaceae; genus Cibotium; species Cibotium barometz. Next base: position 45,963,686 of record NC_141054.1, on the reverse strand, counting down.
GCTAAGAAGATCTAACCGAATAAACTGGTTGGTATCCTCGTGAGAGAGCCGGAGAAAAGGAGAGTCCAAACTGTATTGAAGGGGTGGTAAGCGGTCCAAGGGGAGTCCTGTAATATGCGGAAGCTTCGGAGAAAGATCGGTAACTTCAAAACTCAGAATTCAGCACTCTTTTCGCGACGGAAATTAACGCACAAACTTGAAGGGAGAAGTGCAAAAAATAGAGAGAGAGAGAGGGAGAGATGGAGAGGACACAGTATTGGGTCCTAATTACCCTCTGTGGGGCCCCCACCATGGATGGTGTATTTGCTTTATTAGAATGATGAGAAAAACTGAAAGAAAATACAGCAATCTTGGACCTTTTCTTGGCTGGGAATACCCTGCCCTTGACCTGAATCCTTCACCCCTTTGCGTTAGCAAGCCCTTGGCTGTCTTGGCCCCTTGGATTGCTTGAGCACTTGGTGAAAAATGAGATGAATCATTGGGATTATGGCCTCCACTATTTATACTTCTCATCAGGAGCAGTCGGCTGGTTTACTGTACCTCCACGACTTGTTTTAATGATATTAAATGCTGAAAAATCCTTGCTTTCACACTGGACTGTCCTGGCTGCCCCTGTGGGCTGCTGTCCAGTCCAGCGCAGGCTGCTGGGCAGCGCCTGGGCACTGGCCACCTGCAGTCCTAGGCTGCCATATGGCTAGCCAACTGGCTGGGCTAGCCCAAGAGCCAGTCGGCTGCTTGGCCAAGCCCTCTTGGGCTAGCCGACAGCCTGCCCAGCCCCTCCTTGGGCTGGCCGACAGCCTGCCCAGCCCTTCCTTGGGCTGGTGGGCATGTCCTGGGGCTGCTTGGCCCCATTTTTGGGTGGCCCATAGCCTTCCCTGTGTCCACAACTGCTACATACCTACATCTACACAGCTGTCTGATATCTGGTGGCAGACCAAACATACAGAACAACTGACATCATTCCAGAGGGAGACTCACAGCGCGGACTGGCACTGTTTCATGTGCAGGACAGTGCACACCTGACCTTGGACTCATGTGCAGGACAATGCACACCTGACCTCGGACGACTGAGATGGATCCTTGGCTGACTCGTCCCGGACTGGGCTCACATGGGACCAGTTCACCATCCCAGGTCCTGCACCTTCTGTACAGAAATGTCTACGTGGCATCCAAGTGCAGGATGCACGTGACATCCCCTTCTGCTTAACTTGACGGAAGCTGCATAGCCTCCAAATAATCCGTCAATAACGCCGGATAGTCTTCAAAGAACTCTTTGTCAAGCCATACCGCTTCATGAGTTCCTCGGTCCTAAAACTTCGTGAGGAACTGTCGTAGTCTTCGGCCTGAGCCATGCTTGAAATGGTGCAGAAGGATCTAGTCTGGAACCATGACTTCTGCTTCATCCACAATGTCTGGTTCCGCTTCGTCTTTGACCTCTGAAGGGGGTGGATCAATTGACATGAAATACATCGTGCATAGTCCAACTCGGAGGTAGCTTTAATTGTATAGACACCTCATTAATCTTTTTCCGGATGGGAAAAGGTCCGAAGCTCCTGAGAGACAACTTTGGGCATCGCTTGCCCACCTGCTTCAATCTTTGCTTCATTATCCGAAGATAAACCCAATCTCCTTCCGAAAACTTCATATCCCTTCGGTCTTTATTGGCCTGTCGAGTATAGGCCTCTTGTGCTTTAGCCAATCTGCCCTTTACTGACTCTAAAATCTCATGGTAAGACTCCGTCACTCTGTTCGCCTCCGGTACTGAAGACGAAGTCCTGGTGGTTAACAACGACTGGAAAGGTCTTCCAAACGCTGCCTCATATGGAGTCCGCTGAAGAAAAAGAGTCATTCAAAACAGCTTGAACTAAAGGCAAATACGATTCCCACTTACCTTGCTGATCGTGGACATAACACTTCAGCACATCAAAGGCCAACTGGTTGTATATCTCTGTCTGGCCATCTGTCTGTGGGTGGAATACACTGGAAAAATTCAGCTTAGTACCAAAATTATCAAACAATGCCCTCCAAAAATGACTGGTAAACTTGGCATCTCGGTCTAACACTATGGTTCTAGGAATCCCGCCAATCGGGTACCAATGCCGAATGAACAACTGGGCAACATCCTCGGCGGTCACATTGGCCCTACAAGGAATAAGCATAACAAAATTTGCTAAACCTATCAACAATAGTTAAGCACTACGTATTACGCTTACTCGGACTGGGAGGCAGATTTGTGACAAAGTCCATCGAAATGTCCTGGAAATGACCCTCGGGAATTGGCAAGGGCTGTAACAACCCTATCTTCTTTCCACGAGGAGCTTTCACCTTTTGACAAATGTCACAGCGTTGTACATATGTAAACACATCACGCCTCATCTTTGGCCAATAGTATTGCCGTTCTAATTTCTCCAGAGTCGAATTCATGTCCCTATGACCACCTGTAATGGCGTCATGGGCATCATGGAGAAGAGCTGCCCTGAATGACTTCATGACACATAGTCGGCCTTTGTAAAAAAGCCAACCATCGCGTATCAGAAAATGGCATGGTCTTGTGGCATCCAATGCCTGTTCCCACTGAGTACCGAAATTGAGAGATCTATCAATTCTCTCCCTCTCATCCACAAGCCTCTTCGTGCGCATGTCATGATAGGAGACACCGGTCCATCCTTCACATGGGCCCACATTTGCAATGGCTTTCACCATTGACTTCCATTGATCTACCTTGAGCACATGGAATGAGAGATTGCACTCAATAATGGTGCGTGCAATCTCTATATCCGCTAGCCGTTGCCGTTCTCGGAGATGTGATAGAGAAGAAGAGAACCCCCCGGTGGCTTGGGCTAGAGTGGCTTGCCTCATGGGAGACTCAAGCCTTTGTCTCTTTGAGGAGGTGGAGGCGACACCAGCAAAGGTGGCACCGATGGAGGCGGCGGGGGAGGATGTATCACAAGGCGGGAAAATGACCTCATCATCCGCCCTTGAGCTTCTACCACTATCACGGTGAGCACCCAATCCACCCTTGATCTTGTTGAAGATCTCATCGGATATAGCAAAGGGGACTTCCTTGCATGGCGCAACTTGCCCCCCCACCTTTCCAAGATGTTGGCGAAGCCTAGTAACTCCACTTGTATTGTTTGCCACAATACTTACAAGTCCACCTATATAACTTGGACTTTCCATCGGCTTTCTCTACATGGATAGCATGCACATTGAAGGCTTCATTCTTCTCCCTTGTCATTGTAATAGAGAGAGAGAAGTTAGAACATTCAAGAGATGGATAGGCTTGAGAGAGAGAGAGAGAGAGAGAGAGAGAGAGAGGCTTGAGAAAATGACAGTTAGGCTTGAGTCTTGACTCTTGAGAAAGAAAGAAAGAAAGAAAGAAAGATTTTATTAACGTCTTCCAAAAGACCGAACTCGGCCTATGAGACAAATCGGAGTACCTGTATGGGGTATCCTCTGTCATCCCAACAAAATGAAAGAGGCTTGAGAGATGGCTATGGGGGAGAGAGTGGCTTGAAAGTTGAGAGTTGAGAGAGAGAGAGAGAGAGAGAGAGAGGGGGGGGGGGGGGTTGCTTGATGGTCACTTGAGCAAGACTCAAGAGAGGGGGGGCTTGATGGTCACTTGAGTAATGAGAGACTTGAGAGAAGCTTAGGGGGTGGGCATTTTATAGGAATGTAACATGTTCAATGGGCCATGGCCCATGGCCCATGGCAATGGGCCAAGCAAAGGCCTAAACACATGTGACATGTTGATGTGACATGTCACATGGGCCACAAAGCAAGCCAAAAACGGCCAGAAAGCGACCCTTAAAACGGCTACAAAACGGCTAAAGAAATGGTGCAGCGCACGGCTATAAACGGCTATTTCGCACCGCACGATATCGTACGGTACCATACCGTACGACTCGTACCGTACGAACCTATTCGTACCAGTACAAGAAACAACTATGTCAATGATATTCTCATTAGATCATCTAGCATCTTAATTGTGAGCTTGCTTCACATCACATCTTTTATTATGTTTTGCTTTGAAAACCCCCTCTCACATGCCACTGTGCTAGCTAGGATAACAAGGATTGCTTGCCATAGTTTCAACATATTGGGAAAGCTATCCTGCCAATCTCTCATCTCGGAGAAGGTTGCCCATGCATCTTGCATAGTAAATCCCTCGCAATTCAAATACAAAGTGTCAATAAATGTGTATAATTCACATTCACATGCCTTTTTATCAATAGATATTGCAAGAGTTTATCAAGCCATCGCTTTGCATTACCCTCTCCTGTTGTTTCATCTTGAGCATAATGTCATGGACTAAATAGCTTAGCTGCATTAAATAGAGGGAGATCAAGAAAACAAACATTCAATCCAACCAAAAGTGCCTAAATATAGTCCTTGGTCAATGCAATGCAATTCTCAATGGTTCCATTTATGTATGGCCTACCAATTTTGGCTTCATCACCCTCATTTGCCGCATCTTTCTTCTTACTCAATTTAGGGATCTCTCTGAAGCATAAGTCATGATGATGCACATGACCCTCCTTGTCTTTGATTTCCAAATATCCAAATGTGGCACATTTTAGGAATGGTGCAAGATATGTTGTATCTTTAGCAAATTCACCCATTAATTAGAAAAGAGCGCTTTAGTTTATTGAGACAATAACGTCAATTGCACTACCAATGGAAGTTAGGTCCACATACTCTTCTTGCACTTTCAAACTTAAAAAGTTTAACTCTATCAAAACACTTGGTAGCATATGCAAACAAAACTGCACACTGACTCTCTTCGTCTAATCATCATTAAAGAATGCATCATTGTTCTTTTTCAAGCTTAGGGCTAGGGATCAAGTAAGCAAGGTATGAGATCATGAATAGTACAATGATACCACGGGTATATAGTGCCATGGAAAAACTAAAAAAGAACGTGAAAACTGAAAATTGAAACATGACTTTACAAGCCTCCTGATGGCATGTGGCTATGGTGGGGCATGTCACATTGTCAGAGAATCTCATGGATCTATCTCAGTGTGGTGGAGATCCTCAATGCTCTAGGTCGAGGCTCTGGCACGTAGGATGGAGTAGACCTGCCTACTTAGGAATCCTCTAGGATGCGCATATGGCCCCTGAGCACCGCGGGTATAAGCTGATGTCAATGCGGCGATGTCGGCATCAGTGGTCATGCCATGAAGAAATGAGTGATGAATCTCTCGGCAACGTCTTGTATGGGCTGGCCTTGTCTCTCACCATGTCCTCTCAATACTCTGTCCCTATGTCGTCTGAGCTCTATCAGGTACATCCCGAGACATCTATGGTCCTCATACTACCATCACCTATGCCAATGGCCCAGGCCCCAAACCCCTCCCGCAAGAGACAGTGAAATCTCCCCTATATCTAGAAATATGCTTTGGCATCTGAACATATAGTGGGCCTCGTCCTCTACCTCCCCTATGGCACATACTCTGCATATTCTCGTCTCATGGGATGTTCTCGGCTCTCCTAATCTCTACTCAAAGCCAACAGGAGGATACTCACGGTGCGCATAGCATGTGACATGTGGATCTGCATATACCACAGGATTTCAAAGAATCCATCCCCGATGAGTCTCAAAAAATGCTCTGTGGAACTCACGTTTCATCCCTACCTCTGATGATGACACCCAAGGCGTATGTGTAGGCCGAGTAGATCCAACTAGATGATCCCGTTGATCTCCAGTCATGAGAGGTCCAGGTGTGGGGAGTCTAGGTTGTACTGAAATGGGGGGAGATGATCCGTCTGCAATCCATGTGCATGAAATCATTCAACTACCTCCAAGTACCATACCTGCTTTGGAAGGGTGGCGGCCATCTTCTCCACAAGATGGAGGGCAGTCTGGCCTATGTCTCCTACTCCCTCTCCCTCTCATGATACAGTTGCATAGAAGAGTCTAGTGCTAGCCGAGTAATGTAAGTAATGGTCTGGAAGAGAGCATCCGTGATTAGTGGGGCTACCCCAAACTCAGCATGTATTATGTCATGGGGCACCAATGGCTTACTCATGATCATGTGTGACAACGTCAGCACCTAAAGCCTCTCAATACTCCTCCACACATCCCCCCCCCCAATCCTGGTCCCCAAACGGTTGCTCCAAACATAGCTGTTGGGCGCACTAAGGTGTCAAAGAGCCAACACTTAGATCCAAATAAGGACGTCTACTGGTTGAACAAAAATGCACATGGTATGCAATGTGCTCACCAATTTAGTGTGATGTGCAAATTTGTGCAATACACATGCCTCCGGAATCCATCCATGCGGTTTGTGTGTATGTGTTGCGAGCGCGCGCACGTGTGTGTGTGTGTGTGTGTGTGTGTGTGTGTGTGTGTTTTGGCGGGCGCACTGGGGCAGGGGGCAGGGAGGTGGGGAGTGAGGGGGAGGAGGGGTGGTTGTTTGTATCTTTGCATATGTGGAAGGAGGATACATTATCCAAAATCTCAATATTATTAAAAGTGGGTCCCACTTGAAACTACACAACTAAGGTCAGGATCCCATAAAGCAAATCTAAAAGGGCTTTTGGTAAGCTGGTCTAAGTGAAACCAAAAAGAGCCTATAGTTCAATGAAAACTAGAGCATCTTCCTTCCAAGCATTCAAAATGTGAACTACCAACCACTTGCCTCAACACCTTTTAGAAATTCTCAAGGACAACATTATTTAAGGGCAACTTTTTTGGAGGCAAGTGCTGTATAATATTTTGTGTCCCTAAAAAAGAAAATTGATTGTAAAGACAAGCAAGAAAGGCTCAAATATATTGTAAAAGGGCCTCCTCTATCAAGACCATTGAAACCACATATCCTCCATGATTACATAGATCAGCTTCTTGAAAATTTTAGGGCTTTCAAGATGACTGAGGTTAAAGTAGGATTTGTACTTTGACTCAGAGAACGACTCACAATATTTCCATGTTTAAGCAATGAGCCATCTTCAAATGTTTGGCACCAACTCCCATCAACCTCACGCTTCACCATTCCTGACCAACTCTTGACCTCCACTAAGCAAAGCTTCCTGTCAGTAAGCATGTCTCCAATTATCGCCAGGTTAAAGGTTTCTTGATTGATGAGCTAAATTTGGCACAAAAGGCATGGCTTAAGCATGAGTGCAATTATATGTTTAAGATAACCTTTTGGTGAGAATCACAAGGTCCATCTCCTTATGCTCTTTGTGGCCAGTATGAGGAATTCGTAGAGCACCAAAAACTTTGATTCCTGGATACCCTTGCAACCTAAACAGCAAAACGCAAGTGTATACTTGAGAAAGGCAATCACAAGTATCCAAAATTTATTTACAAGGGAACCATAACCCATATTATGCCCCTTACGTTACATTTTCAAAATACACAAAAAAATTAAATCTCTGTACAGAAGGAAGCCATAACCCTTACTGTGCACCTTACATTGGTTCTCCAAACTATAAATCGTGCATCAAAAGAACTAGAGAAGGGTATCCATCTAGTATATCTCCCAAACATTTTTTATTTTTAATGAGGGTTGATTCAGATTTGATGCTTCGTACCCCTAAATAGCACCTTAATATAAAAATAATTAAGGAAATTGCAAAGAATGAGAGAGAAAACCATTTAGTAATCCTTATTGTGCCCCTTACATTCAGGTCTGTAAATTATAAAGAAAGATCCAGAATATACATACATATGTACGTACATATGCATATGTATGTACAACATGCATGCACACATACATACATACATCCCCGTATACACACAAACATGTGTATGTATTTATAGAGATACATTCAAATTGCACAGGAATGCAAAGCTTTTTGGGGGTCCTAATTAGGAGCCTTGTTTTCAAATTTTCCATAATGCAGGATCAAATTTGGGTAACATAGAGCTTACGCAGCCAGCATTTGGAGCTTAGCCAGTCTATCTGCGTGATCTTGGTCTGCTTCCGAGTCTTCGTCTGATAAGAAGCAACATGTCGGAAAAAACGGATGCCTGTGTAGCGCATAAGCTGTGGCAGCTGCTATGCCAAGCACAGAAAGCTTGGCTAAGCCCAAAGCTAATCGCTCTGAAGAGCCTGTTGATTGCACCATTTAGGCATGAGTTAGACTACATGTTGGTGGTGTTGCCATTGTACTGGTGGCATGAGCCCTTCGCCTATGAGCTCCATCGGTACAGTAAAAGATGCCTGCCTATGCAGAAATTAAAAAAATTCAAACCCTTTACATGAGCGGGCACTTTTTCACACTTTGTGAGATTCTCTTTACGTTTCACCTTAGGTGCTTTTACACACAAAAGGGGAAAAGGGCGAAAGCGCCCATTCTCATGGACGGGGAGAGTCTCCCCCCGCCCATCTGGAAAAAGGCGGGCTGTTTGGAAACACCTTCAAGGTCTGGACGGGGGGGGGGGGGGGAGTCTGTAATCACCTTCAAGGTCTTTACACACATTCTCACTCGCTAGATGGGCAGGTGGGACAAGGGAGAGATCCTTCGCCCATGAAGGACGAGCTAGTTAGATCTCCCTTTTTCAAAAATGGGCATGTCCAGATACTCCCTCTTTACACATCTAAGTGTAATGGACGGTAGTGATGTCAACACTCCAAGCTCCACCTTTGCCATTCCTGTTCCAACCCCAAACCCTTACCTAGCTATCCCCAGCCCTCTTTTACAGTTGTAGCCAACTCACCACCAACCTATGTGGCCTCCATCACCCCAGCTTCCATTAGGAGGAGGTTCACTAGCCAACTCGCCACCAACCTATGTGGCCTCCATCACCCCAGCTTCCATTAGGAGGAGGTTCAAGGGCCCTTTAAGAGGTGGCATTAGGAATTTTAAAGCTTTTTTTACTTAAGGTGCTAGCTTACTTTGACAAGTCACTCTCATGGGTATATTTTAATAGGTATAGTAGCTTACTTTAAAAAAAAGATGCATACTAATTATTACTATCTACTAGTACTTGACCTGCACGTCGTTGCGGCCTACACACTGCCCTCTTGGCATTACACTACTGCCATGTGGCACGTGGCTAGAGAGGAGCTCTCAGACCTGCCACATAGTTAGTTTCTCGCATTGCTACTCGAGCAGTTGTGCCGCCTTCAGAAGAGAGAACATGTGGCAAGAGAGGCATGGACCCGTGCGTAGAAACAAAACTCAGCAATCACCTTGAAATAATATTTCAATTGCCCTATGTACCAACTTGTAAGCTTATATTCGAATATAAGCGACTATATGTGTCAATGCACTCATAGTCATATGTGTGAATATACTCATATGCACATCTCACACTTATAGTGTGAGATGTGCATATGTTTTATTGGGATGGACACTACTATAAATATATATGTGCACATATGTGTGGGTGTTCACACGTCTCTCTTTTTTTTGTAATAGAAGATATATTCACCTCTCTCTCTCTCTCTCTCTCTCTCTCTCTCTCTCTCTCTCTCTCTCTGTGTGCCGCCTAAATGTGGCAGAAGTGATCCATGAAGTTGATGTTCAACACGTCTTGTGCTCCAATCTCACTTCCGTTGAATAGATCATTTTGGTCTCTTGGGATTGTTCCTACGACATAAAAATCTTCGCTCTCTCTCTCTCTCTCTCTCTCTCTCTCTCACACACACACACACACACACAACAAACACATGTGCTCGCATGTGCACCCTCTCACACACACATACTCTCTCTCGTGTTACTGCAGGTACAGACCCTTATGCTCAAACAATGCATGTGTGTGTGTGTGTACACATGTGGACATGTGTGTGTGTGTATATATATGTGTGCATGTGCGTGTCAACTATGTGCACGCCACTTGTGAGTGTGCACGTGCGTGCCAACTGTGTGCATGCCAACTTTGTGACTGTACACGTGCAGGCGAGTGTGTGTGCCTTTATGTGTCGATAATGTATGCGCATGTGTCTATGTGAGTGCACCATTAAGTAGTAAAGCCTTGATGAAGGCGGCTCATACTACCCTCATGCTCAAAGTGTGTGTGTGGGCTTATGTGGTGTATGCACGTGTATGTGTCTCTATGTATACGTATGCAAGAGAGTGTATGTGTGCATATGTATACCTATGTTTGTGGATGCACACATGTATATATGTGCATGTGTGCACTTGTGTGTGCATGCATACGTGCCCGTGTATGTGTGTGTGCACATTCAAGTGTGTACATGCATGTGTATTTGCATGTGTGTGTGTGTGTGTAAGCACGCAAGTGGTGTATGTGCGTCATGTGGACTTGTGTGTGCATGCACATATGTGGATATGTGTACACGCATATGTATGTGTGTGATTAAGTGTATGTCAATTTTGTGTACACACATGAGAGTATGTGTGCATACGCCTATATGTATGCATGTGTATGTCTTTATGTGCGCATGTGCAAGGGAGTGTGGGTGTGCATCTATGTGCCTGTGTGTATGGATGCACATAGGTATGTATATGCATGTGTGTGCATGTGTCCACATGCACGTGCACTTATGTGTGCATGTGTGAGCGTACACGTATGTGTATGTGTGCACGCTTGAGTGTGCATGCACGTGTATGTGCATTTGTATGTATGTGTGTTGTGCATGTGTGTGCAAAAGTGTGTGTGGGTGTGCAAGTGTGTACGTGCAAGCATGCAAGAATGTGTGTATACCTTTATGTGTATGTGCATCATGTGCATGTGTGCACACATGTGTGGGTGTGTGTACACGCACATGCATGTATGTGATTATGTGTATGTTAACTGTATGTGCATGTACAAGTGTGGGTGTTGTGTGTCTATGTGTGTGCACACAAGTGGAAGTGTATGTGTGTATATGTATGCATGTGTGTGTCGAGTGTGTGCACGCCAACTCTGTGTGTGCATGTACGCGCCAATGTGTGCCTTTATGTGTTAATAGCGCGTGTGCGCACATGTCTGTGTGAGTGCACCCTCGTCTATTAAAGCCTTAATGAAGGCGGCTCATGTTACCCTCATGCTGAGACTATGTGTATCAACTCTGTGTGTGCACACAACACACACACACACACTTACATACACATGCACAACACAAATACACGTGCGTGCACACACTCGAGTGTACAAACATGCATGTAAGTGTGTGCACACAACACACACACACACTTACATACACATGCACAACACAAATACACGTGCGTACACACACTCGAGTGTACAAACATGCATGTATACATGCACACACATGCACCCACAAGCACACGTGCATCCATACATAGATGTGTGCACACAATCTCCTGCATACGTGCACACACACATTTTCTTGCATATATACACATAGAAACACATATATGTGCATATATATAGGCACACGCATATACAAGCACACACACGGTGCATGCGCATATGATGTCATCACACACAATCATAACACTCGAGTGTGCATGCACGTGTATTTGTGTTGTGCGTGTGTATGCAAGTGTGTGTATGTGTGTCATGTGCACATGTGCATGTGGGTGAGTGGGTGTGTGTCGATTATGTGTGCACACATGTGAGTGTGTGTGACTTTGTGTACATATGTAGTCATGTGTGTGTGCATGTGCATATACAAGTGTACGAGTATGTATATGTATGCTTGCGTCTATCTATGCACGTATACGAGTATGTATATGTATGCTTGCGTCTATCTATGCACGTATATGAGTGAATGAGTGTGTGCAAGTGTGTGTGTGTGTGCGCACGTCAGAATGTGTCTGTTTGTGTGGGTACACGTGTGTAAGTGTATGTGCATGTATGTAGAATTTTTGTTAAGAAAAAATAGAAATGGTTATTTCTTTTACCTTTTTTTCATATGTTTGTCTGTCTGTGTGGGTACGAGTGTGTAAGTGTATGTGTGCATGTATGTAGAATTTTTGTTAAGAAAAAATAGAAATGGTTATTTCTTTACCTTTTTTTTCATTGGTGGAGATGTGTGGTGAGGTGTGCTTATTTATTATATCGTCAAATAGATGCACCTTAGATATAATGATGGGGTGTTCTATTTTTAAACAATGATGATAGAGAGAAAGAGAGATACATTTTAAAAATCTAAGTGACCTCCCTACACTACTGCCCCTTCTTTACACTAAAATTTGAATTTGAAATGGAAATAAAGCTTGTCTTTTACTCTTTAACTCTCCCTTGGTAAAATGAGATGGCCATAGAGTGACACGTGGGTGAATGATGTGGCAAGGGCAAAATAATGAGATTAATAGTGTAGGATTAACTCTCCCTTCTTACACATGGTAAAATGGGTGAATGCTATGGCAAGGGCAAAATAGTGAGAGTAATGGTGTAGGATGCATATTTTAGAGTCAGTTTCATTCACTTTTTGATCCCCCCAAATTCAAATTTCAAATCTTTTACTCCTTCCACCTCCTGTTTTCTCTTTCCTCCTTCTCTTCCTACCCTCTTCTCTCCGACTCCTCTCCTCCTCCTCCTCCCCTAGCCGCCCCTCCTCCCACCCCTCTCTCTCATGCATGCTCTCACCTACTACTACACCTTTGTCCCTCTATTCCTTAACTACATCAGCCACGCCACTCTTCCAAGACTTTTCCACGATGTTTCTCTTCCTCGTATTCTTCACACTCCCATGAAGCTATTCCTTGTGTGATTCCTCCCCTCCTTATTATGCATGCACCCCTAAAACTTTTCCTCATGTCATTCCTCTCCCTGTGAGGCTTTTCCTTCCACTGTTCTTCTCCCCCTTACTTTGCAAAATGCCTCTCCAAGAGATCACTAACAAGCCAGGTTGTATGCAGATCTTGACCATGAGTCAAATTTACACACATGCCAACTTGGAAAGCTTGTAGGCAAGTCATAAGAAGAGCATTGATCTTTAGACCAATGGTAGGCGCAGCCCATGCAAACCATCATCAGTGTTTAGTTGATAGGTTTTCGACTGACAGAGTAGCATCCACTTGCCCTCTCCATTGGCTACCTACTTCTTTACTTTTATTGGGATCAATAGTGCATTCTAGTGACTTGTATGTGGGTGGTGCCACCATATTAGCAATTACTACGTGATTGGCAACAATAGCACAGTAATCATGCTTCATTGCCAAAAAGGTGCACTTAGCGTGGGATGATCACTTGTGTAAACATGTAACTCTAGGATTGCCAGGGAGGGACTTTTGGATGAATCAAAGTGTTAGTCTTTACTCTCATGGTCTACACTATCTCTTGAGTCGTCTTGTTGATCGTCTTTCTCTCATGTCACTGTCTAGTTTTGGGTGCACGATAAGCACAGTGTCTTGTCAGAGTTGTGTGTGAGTGCATACACTGGAGTAGGGCAGCCACACATCTCCTTAGTCGAGTAGCAACACTCTTGGAGGCATACAGCCATAGAATGAACCCATGACACTATCAGTGCCATAAGCCCTAGTGTACTGGGCATTACGGTATCCTATAAGTACGCTAAAATTTCGCAATCCTACCAAGGACGAGGGATTCCATTGCCCCCTCCTCCCATAACCACTCACCTTGCAACCCTACTACAGTCTTGTTTCCTCTACACCCTTCTTGTCTACCCTTCCCACTATCTACCCAACCCATCCTCTCAGCTTCTTCACATCTGCTACTTGGCCTCTCTTTCTACGTGTTCACTGCTTCTTGAGCTATGTTTGAGTACGTCTATGACAATGGTAGCTCCCACTCAACCAGCCACCCATCGCCAACCTGCCGGCCTCTCATGCTTACCCTACGCCCGACTTGGCTCACCCTTACCCTACGCCCAACCTGGCTCTCTCGTTTACACCATGACACCTTTTCCACTCTCTCCTCAACACCTCTTCCCTCTCTCTCTTTGACATGGCCACCACTTCCCTCTCTTGTCGTTGACACCTCCATCTTCTCTCTCCTCGATCCCCATCCTCCCTCTCTTTGGACACATCGATGAACCTCCAAAATAAGCAATTGCTTTCTCACCAAGGGCTTCCCATTTCAATTGACACCTCCGTCTTCTCTCTCCTCGATCCCCATCTTCCCTCTCTTTGACACACTGGTGAACCTCCAAAATAAGCAATTGCTTTCTCACCAAGTGCTTCCTGTTTCACATGGCCATTCCCATCAGCCTCTCCATCATCCTCGTCATCTCGGCACTTGCCCTCTTTTGTGTTCACCATCGACATAAGCATATGCCACCCTTTCCCCTCTCCCTCCTCAACTTCCCTTCATGGCCTTTCCCTCCTTTTCCAATGGCTTAATTGAGATGGCCTATCCTTCCTTCTCCTTTTCCAATGGCTTAATTGAGATGGCCTATCCTTCCTTCTCCAACAACTTCTTCTTCTCAGTTGCATTCACTAAGACAATGAATCATTTCGTAGTGGGCAGCTTCTAGCCCATCATCATCACAGACCATCTACCAAGTGTTTAGCAGGCAGTTGTGACAATTGACCACCAGCTAATAAGTGTCCAGTTGACAGCTGGATGTTGTACAAGTGTCCGATTGACAAGGGTTCAACTGACAATGATAGGTGTTCAATGTTTAGTTGACATGTGTTCAGCTGATAATGATAGGTGTTCGGCCGACATGTGTTCAATTGATAATGGTAGGTGTTTGGTTGACAAGTGTTCATATGACGTGTTCAGTTAATAGGTGGTCAATTGACAAGTGTCCAATTGATAATGATAGGTGTTTGGCTAACAAGTGTTTATCTGACATGTGTTCACTTGATAGGTGTTCAGTTTGACAGGTGTTCAATTGACATGTGTTTAGTTGATAGGTGTTCAATTGACATGTGTTTAGTTGATAGGTGTTTAGTTGACAGGTGTTCAATTGACAGTAGGTATTCAATTAACACGTGTCCAACTGATAGGTGTTTGACTCACAAGTCTTCAACTGACAAAGTGGCATCTACCAACTTCTTTACTTTTATTGGGATTAGTAGCGCATTTTAGTGACTTACACGTGGGTGATACCATCAGATTGGCAATTAGCGGCAATTGCATGTAATAATCATGCCTCATTGCCGAAAAGTGCCCGCCTATGGGATGATCACTTGCATAAACATGTAACTCTTGGATTGCTAAAGGGGGGGCCTTGGATGAGGAGTCGAAGTGTTAGTGTTTAGATTTCATTTTCTATATTGTTTCTTGAGTCATCTTGTTGATTGTCTTTCTCTCATGTCACTATCTAGTTTTAGGTACACGATAAGAACCATGTCTTGTCAGAGTTGTGACTGTGTAATGGAGCAAGGTAGTGTGCCGCATATCTCCCTAGTCAAAGCAACTCCTGGAAGCATCCTAAAGATAGATTGTACCCATGACACTCTCTAGTGCCACAAACCTTAGTGTGTTGTGCATCAAGGTCTGCTTTAGTTCCTTTGTCGACTGAACCACCCCCCTTTCAAAATGTTATTATGTTTCTACGCTTTTTGGATGGCATTGATTTGGCAAGAAAACCCCATGGTTTAAACATAGAGTTAACAATTTATTAGGATTTTTAATATTAGGTCACCTTTAAAAGTCACTTTTAAAACTATAAAATCCACTTGAACTCACTTTTTATTTTTTTAATTGTTGTTAAGAGCTTTTACAAAGAAGGATCAAAGAGAAGGCAAGCAAAATAAAGGTACCAAGGAAAATAGATGATATAGAGGACACAGTCTCAAACACAAAAAGGAGGCGAGAGAGAAAAAAGAACAATCGGAAGTAAAGCACTAA
Source organism: Cibotium barometz (assembly GCF_041138505.1). Lineage (NCBI taxonomy): Eukaryota > Viridiplantae > Streptophyta > Polypodiopsida > Cyatheales > Cibotiaceae > Cibotium > Cibotium barometz. Next base: position 45,948,058 of record NC_141054.1, on the reverse strand, counting down.
AATAAAAAGAGACATTTTCACAAGGTAAAGCTAAAGGTAAAGCTAAGGGAGGAAGAAGAGAGGAGGATAGAGTAGCAAGTGAAATGAATAAGCAACTCGGCAAGCCATATAAGACCAAAGGCTCAAGGACAAAGAAGTAGCATGCCAAGTAGAGGCAGAGCAAATGTGTAAGGAGGCAGAAGATGCATAGGAAGAGCAAATGTGTAAGGAGGCAGAAGATGCATGTAAGGAGGCAGAAGATACATAGGAAGAGCAAAGGTGAAAGGAGGTAGAGGATGCAAAGGAAGAACAAAGGTGAAAGGAGACAGAGGATGAGAGGAAGAACAAAGACACAAGGAGGTGGAGGGTGCAGAGGAGGAGCTCTAACACTAAGATCGATGGCATAATTTTGAAAGTGACCACCCCCCTCGGGCCAATCAGCCCAGGCTTGTCACGCCCACTACCCATTCCCCCACCGGCCAAGTGAAAAAGAATATTCCAACCATGAGTGAAAGCTTTGAGGGAGATCTTGCAAGTACTAGGAAGAGTATGAATCTTCCCATGCCCAAGATCCTTTGTGAGATTTGTTAAACAAAGTCTAGAGGAAGATACTTTGTGAGATTTGTTAAACAAAGTTTAGAGGAAGATACTTTGTGAGATTTGTTGAAGAAAATTTACAGGAAGTTTCTTTAGATCAAGATCACCACCATCGTATCCAAACCCTACATCAGTGATGGCCCTGTAGGAGGTCTCTAAGGAGATTTTGGTATGACTCTTCGAAGACCCCATCTTGTGCTACATCATGCAAAGTGGGTCACTCTCATGCCTAAGGACTTGTAACTAGCCAACAAACGGCTTAGGGCAAATAGGTTTTTATAAAGATTCATGTTTTGGAGTTGCGTGTTGATGTTACACTATTTAAGTCTAATACAAAACCCTTTTAGTTTTTAGATACTTGTCTTGTTTTGAATTTCGTTCTTGTATTTGTCTGATGTCTTGTAATTTGTAATTATAATTCCTAGGCACACAAATCACCATATGTATGAATACAATGTCATCAAATGTCGTGTGAATGAGTACATGCAAATTGAATATGAAAATTAATCACAACCATTAGATGATTGTGCATCGGTTTGTAATTGTAATTCCAAGGCACACTGATCACCATATTTATGAATCAGATGTCATGAAATGTTGTGTGAATGAGTACATGGAGATCGATGTGCAATGAAGGAACTTTTTAGATTTTTTTAATTACGATTTTTGGATAATTCATAGGCACACAAATCACCATATGTATGAATCTGATGTCAGAAAATGTTGCGTGAATAAGTACACACAAATCGATGCCCCGTGAGAAACTTTTTAGGGTTTTTCACTACAATCTTCTTAGTCGTCTCTTTTTTGATCCTAAGCTATATGTAATCTCCTTCTTGAAACGTCATAAGCTTACATTATTATTGGCTTAGGTCATGTATTGGACTTGAGATTTAGAGCTAGCTTCATGTCCTTCACTCACAATACAAATATGGTCTCTAATAAAATCTAGTGAAATTAATTGCTATGTGAGAACAATATGAGATAGTAAAACTTGAATTCCTTTAAGACCAGACAACAAGAAGAAGAGGTAATATTTATCACAGATACTCGCTGAAGTATAAAGGCCACCCCATAGAAGAGGCTTAATTGCTCCCTGATCATGCCTTCTCGCTACCATACGTGCTTGAGTGCATCTTACACCCATACTCGCTTATAATCATTTCACATTCTTTTGTGACAACTGAGGATAGTTGTGTCTCCTCCTCGAGGCATCTCATGAGGAGTAATTTATAGAACTAATATTTTCATGTTTTTTTTATTAATTTTACGAATTCTCCTAGATGGATTTAGATTGGGACACCTTTCTAAATTTGAGCGATCAAAGTCTACTTTAAATGTACATGAGTGACTCCGTATATGTATAATATTATTGGTTGCATAGCTCAATTTTATATAGGTATTTGTGTATTAGAAATTTAATTAATTAAATTATTATCCAATTCACGTAGTTGATGTAAGTGCAGATCCTTGGGTTGGATGGGCAAGAAGATTTTGAGATGCTCAACTTTGGACCTCAGTAGGTTATTATTTTATTTTGTTGGACGCTTGCCATTTGTTCCATTTTGGGTGGTATCTATAGTTATCAATAGAGCGGATATTTATTTAGACAAATGAATGTTCTCTAATGGACATTTAATTTTATTGCAAATGTTATAAATATTTATTTGGTTAAAAGGATACTCAAATTTTGAGTAGTTAGCATGCATGTTAAGTAAATACATGTACGTAAAGTCAAGATAGTTATTTTTACTTAAGATGGACATGCATGTAAAGTAAAGTTTTTTGAGTCCCACAAAGTCTTTCAAGTAATATGAATTAAAATACACTAAGAGCATTGTGTAGGGGCAAATGTTATGGCTCACCCTAACCCCCCTTGAAACACATCCAACAAGAGATTACCTGGTGAACCGCAACTGTCGTGTGAGAGGATCTTTCCCCATGGCCGAGCTGGTAACCCTTGAGGTCTCCAAGCTCTACAACTCCTTGAGAAGAAATTCCACCACATCTCCTGCGAGCGTTGTCACACCACCGTGTTGCACTATGTGTACTCGTCCCTCCTCTCACCTCACATTATTCACACACACACACTCAGTAGCGTGCAAGCCAGAGGGTTAGCAAGAGCAAGACTCAATTGCATAATGGGAGAGTATATTGTATTATGAGAGAAATTCACTTAAATACATGGCCACCATAAGTGTTCACACTCACTTAAACTATGGCCGGCCATGCACTTTAGGCTCATTAGAGACTTAATGCTATTACAATGACTACTCTCATAATATATCCCCATGAAGTACATCACTTGGGACTTTGTCCTAACTTGCTACCATACGCTTTTGAAGCGGGAATCGCCATACGTATATCCCCATGAAGTACATCACTTGGGACTTTGTCCTAACTTGCTACCATACGCTTTTGAAGCGGGAATCGCCATACGTATTCCATTAAACCATTATGGGCGCCCGTTCAAGTTGTAGATTTGGACGCCCCATTACTTCATATCTTGAATGTATGACCTTTTGGTGTATCTACCTTGACTCCTTAATATAAGATAATGGTAGTAACTTTTGTTAACTCTTGTTAACCGTAGGAATTGGCCTACGGTTAACTCTTGTTAACCATAGGAATTGGCCTTCGATGATGTCCCTTTGTGTGGTAGGATTCTTGTCAAATGTTGTTGAGTAGGACCTGTTCCTGCATGCTTCTTCCCATGTGCTTTTTATGTCTTTATATATATTTAAGTGCTCTTATGAAGCATATATATATGAAGTCACTTATATAGACTCTTATTGAACTGCTCTATGTTGAAGTAGCCACTTGTTGGCAAGGATTGAAAGAATTACATGGACTTGCGAGGCTAATATAGTTATCTTTACTAAGGCTTGGAGATCATTGATTTGTGAATATGGTAGCGATGTTGGGGAGGTTTGAAATTTTAAGAAAAATTCCAAGCGATGGTTTGTACCATTGACCAGGCTTTCGCCCACCATAGCCCCCCCATCCAGAGATGTATCTGGAAAGTTGCTGATGGTGAGGCTTTGGTGCAAATGTCCTCCTGTGTATGAGTATGGATATGTACTCATGGAGCAGCTGCTACATTAACTTAGCCAAAAGAATAGTAAGATATAAGCTTAACAAAAATGGAATGGCTATTTAACATCCTTGGGAGTTGTTTGTGATATTCTACCACTTATAGGTAGGCCATATGTGTGACTCCCTTTTTTTTTTCTTTTTTCTTTTTTTTTGGGTTACCACCTTGCGACGAGCAATAGGTTCTTGTGTGGCTACTCTTCTTTTTGAGAGAATAGATTCTTATGTCTGCCGCTAGCTTCTGCACTTACACTTCACATCCAGATGTGCGAAAAGAGCATTGTGAGTTTATCTTTGATGCGCTCATGATCTCCGTTGTGCAGATGTGGGAATTGATTCTTGAATTTTTGGCTCAAATGTTGTCGAGGCAGTAGATAAGACTGTTGGTTAGTTAATATTGGGGTTGCTTAAACACACAAGCTCTTGTGTAGGTGCTAAATGCACAAGAGTGATTGAGTGACTTACTTGGACCTCCATTCTCGTCAAACTTTAGGTGAAGCTATTGGGGTTAAAGTCGATAGAGCAAGGTTGTCTTCACTTTGTTTGATTTTGGCAACCATATGATGGGATTACCATCAGAGTATCCTTGTTATTGTTGAAGTACATTCACAGGCACCCATCTTTGATGAACATTATAATGTGGTGGTGGCTGATGCTTTTGATGCTGAGGTTTCTTTCTTTGTGCAGGTTTAGGTGACTCTTTGATACGCTTAGGAATCCAAGCTTTGGTATTACTTTGGTAGTACCCTTGTGCTTGCAGTAATTTTTTTGGTACCCACACTTGTTGACTTGGTGGAGTTCTTTGAGAAACTTGCATAGGCTTTTGTGGATGGTGTTGTGGAGTACTTTTATTTTTCCTTGGGTTTTGTGTGCTGCGTTGACAAAGAGGCTTTGATGATCGAGACACCCTAATTGGATTGGTGCCTTCGCAGTAGCCTTGGGCTATAAGTAGTTTCTTCTCCACCCACCTTTTGATACCTTGATTTGTGTTGTCTTGGTGGATTTTTCTTTTTGGTGGAAGTGGAAAGTTTTGGGCCCTCCTTCACATTGGTTGGCACTGAGGCTACAGGTTTGAGACTCATGGGTGTTGTTGACAATGAGGTTTGAGTCTCCTGGCAGAGTGGTGGTTTACTGATATGGAGGTTTTTGAGCATGCAACCCTCTCTTTGGGGAGGTTGGTTGATGAAGAGGTGTTTGCTCTGGGGCTTTTCCTTTGAGTTCCTTGTTAGGAATAGATGGTTGCGCATGGGAAACTTTTTCAAGAATAGCTACCGACTGCGAGGTTTTGGCATTGAACTTTGTTAGTGAGGATGGAGTTGAAGGAATAGATACTTTATTAAAGTTTGTCGTTGATGTAGATGGTAGGCCATTGTGTAGAGAGGCTTCCATGGAAGAGGCTAGTAACTTTTTGTGTTCCTCATCATAGAAATCCATTAGGGTTCAAACCTCTTCCTTGCAATATGGTATTGTTAACTTTGTGTCATTGGACCATCATGATGATGACCCTATCGCGCTAGCAAAGCACAATGGTGCTTGGGCAGCAATAGTCCATTTATGCCCCAAGATCAAATTTGCTTCCAACACATAACCACAAAAAACTTGCAAGAAGTAAGGGGGTTAGTTTCAATATAAATTGTATGTTCAAAGTACTCCAGACATGGCATGTTCAAGTCTTGTGTAAATGGAATTCTTTCACGAGGAGCCGTGAGTGTTAGTTGACCTAACAAATCCCATGACTCCAGCTGGGGTCATGAAAGTTTTCTCCTGTGTTGGATAAAGTTGTGCTTGAACTGTGGTGATTTTATTGGAAAGTTCCAATCCAACCATAATTCTTGGGATATTCTCAGTAAGATATGTTGGAAGTTCCAACTCTTCCAAGGTCTTGTCCTCCCGTATAAGAGCAATTGCACAATGCCTCAGGAGTGTTCAAGGTGAATGTTTGCATGGATTTATAAAGTGAATATAATGAGTCACGTATCCAAGTTCCACCAAGGATGACATCATCCTCAAGGGGATCTATGGTAACATGGAATCTAAATTCCAAATCTCCACCGATTGTTTGAGTAGCATAGCTAAAGTAACCTGGAACTTTAATGTTTTGTCTATTGGGTCCTCTTTCAAGACCATTGTCTTTAGGGATGAGTTTAGGTTGCCCCAATGACACCCAAGTGTCTATTGTCATGATGTTATGACTAGCTCAAGGGCTAATCAATGCGCATTTGCGCTTAATATCATTGCCCGTAGGGAAATCCAACCATATCATGATAGAATCTTCAAGAGGAACCATGGATGTTTCAGTTTTGTTTCAGTTTAAAATACCATTTCGGTTTCATATTCCCATTCCCTTTCACCCTCTTTTTGGCTCTCAGCTTTTTCAAGAGTACCCAATATGTACAATGGCACACTTGGTCCTCTGACAATTCTAATTGAGGTCTGTTTGGAAACTTGTGAATTCCTACAATCCTGTCCTAGGTAGCTCTTTATGTCTTGGTATAACTCATGTTTAGTCCTTAAAGGTGCAAGTGATGATGCTATGCTGGCTTCACCATAAGAGAAGAGCACTCCTCCAAATGAGGTTTTGAGAGACTGCTTTAATTTCGTAAGGGATTCATAAATTTCTCTTTTTCAACCACATAATTCATGTAATTTGCCTCTATTGACTCTTTTATAAAGAGTATGTCTTCCTCTTGAAAGGGAAAGCGATACTTCTCAATTTCTTGTATTTTGGTTGCTTTTTTAGGATTGACATGATGAGGTTCAATCACAATTGGTGATCCTATATAGACTCAACAATTCTAAGCATGCTCTCCTGAGGTTGCTTTTTGCGTTCCGCATATGTCATGTGATCATGATTTTAAATTTAGGGTGGTTAGGTGGGTTTTAGTTTCTTGATTGGTTTGTGAGGAGCACTTAGTTCCGACTCAGAACTTGTTTCATCCTCACTAAGTGATGTACTAGAACTTGTTTCATCTTTAGACTTTCTTTGGATAGTCATGTTTTCATTGTGTTTGCCCATGCGACAAGATCGATTTGGGTTTTTGTATCCTGTGTCGCACATTGTGGGTGTTGTGGTTTGAGTGGTGGACTTTGAGGTGGATGCTTTTGCATCATGTGTAGCTCCTGGCTCTTTTGGGTTTATGTTTTCCATAGGTTCCTTTTCCCTTTCCTTAATTTCAACTTTGGTTTTGATAGTTTGTTCCTTCTCCTTCTTGGGTTTAGAAGGTTTTGCTTTTCCTTTTGGTTTTTGCTTTAAAGCATGTTCTTTTATCCATTTCAAAGTATTGTCTTTTGCATTCTTTTTTAATGTTTCTCGTGCCTTGGCTTACAATCGCGTAAGCACATTCATGCGTACCATGGACAATTGGCCACTTTGTATACTTAAGATGTTTAGAGTTGTATTCTGTGAGACAGGCTGTAGTGAAGTAACTCGCCTTGGGCAATCTTGGAACATGTGGTCGATGACATAACATTCACATAGGGGTTGCAAAGTGTCAGTGATTGTGGGCATGGAAGATTCCAAAATGTGTAATCTGCCATCTTGTACGATCTACGACAATAGAAACATTGAAGTGTTTGATTAACTGCTTCTTGAGCGGTTTCTACCCTTTGGACTATTTTTGTTTGGTGCATGTGAGATGGAGGTTTTGAGTCAATTGTTGATGAATTGGGACACTGGGTAGTATCATGACCAAAGGTTTTGCAATATATGGAGTATAGAAAAATAGGTGCCTTGTACGTACAATGGGGATTGGGATGGTCGTAAAGTGATTACACTTAACTTAAGGCATTTCACTCATCACTTGGAGAGGCATTAAGGATGTTTGGTTTTGAAGGATCTCAGTCTCTCTTAGAGATGTCAATTGAAAGCTTTTAAACAAGGCTGCATAGAATTCAGGGAATGACAATTCCGAGATCAAATTTTCTTTAGCCATTGCTTCACTTGGTTTAGATGAGGAAAATCTCGTATCATGATCATTTGCCATCATATTGTCATCTAACCGTATTGCTTCTTTACAACATTGATCGAATGTTTTCGGATTGGATACAATGATCAAGTTGTGTAAGCTGTTATTCTTTAAGCCCATCATGAAACATCTCTACAATTGAGAATCATTTAATTTTTCCCAGGACTCACATCGTGAGTTTAAGAGTTTTATCCGAAGGATAAAGTCTCTAATGGTTTCGTTTGGTTTACACTCAATTGAATATAGTTCACTTGCTACACTCCACCGATTACCTTGTCTTGAAAAGCCATGGATAAAGGTTGACTTCAAGGTTCTAAAGTTTGTCTTGATCGTCAGCATCAATGTGATGAACCATCGACGACTAGCCTTTCCTTCTAAGCATAGGTTCAATGCATGTACCTTGGTGGGGCAGTGGGATTTCCAAAGGCTTTGCATCGTTGTTCAAACATTTGTATGAATTGAACAGGATGTTCCATCATATTTGCCCATGATTTTGGAAATTTGTACGACCGTGTTTTTGTATTAGTCATTGAGGCCGTATGTGAGTGTTGTTGTTGGTAGGGACTCACTTAGTCCTTAGGCAACACCCCTTCCTAGACTAGTCAATATGTCCAAGGTGTGGGCATTCAGGGGTTGGAAAGGGTTGGTACCTATAGAATTTGTGGAAATGTTAGGTAAAGGACCAAAGCTCAATGGGATTGAAGTGATAGAGGGTGCAAAACCCAATGACACTCTTGTTGTTAGAATGGCAAATGGTATTGGGAGGTGCATTTGTAGCATGGATCTCAATGGCTGGAGGATGTCAGCCATTGGGTTCAGTGAGAGTGTCACTCCACATAGTCCCTCTAACATTGCCATGTTTGACACTATCAATTGCTCCTTAATGAGTAAGCACGCGTGTTTTTTTTTTACTTTTTAGATTTTATCACAGCTCGTTACAGCCTTAAGAGGCCTGGCGTACTCTTCGTTGGGTTAAACAAGTATCCATTTGCCCTAATTAGCTCAAGTGCTACATGAACGTGAACGACCTCTTAGAGATATTTTTCCAGAAGAGGTGCATGCTAGTAGCTTTCCAAATGGAGGAGGAGGTCTCAAAACCTGTTTTTCTTCACTGTTTGAAGATGAAAACTTTTAATGGGAATTTTTTCCTTGTTTCGCAGCTCGATTCTAAAGGTGTTCCAAAAGGAATTTGGAAAAGCTCTGTATGAGAGTTGTATTTTTGAAGTAGTACAACTTTGTGTCTCTGAGTCTTTCGCGATTTTGTCGTTTAGACCCTCAAAAAGTAGCCCAAATATGGTTCGTGGTTATTTTTGCACTGTTTTTGACGATTTTTAGTGCTTTTTTGGCTGTTTTTTTGCCTCGATTTCTAGGACGAATTTTATCACAGCCCGTTACACAGCCTTAAGAGGCCTGGCGTACTCTTCGTTGGGTCAAACAATTATCCATTTGCCCTAATTAGCTCAGGTGCTACATGAACGTGAACGACCTCTTAGAGATATTTTTCCAGAAGAGGTGCATGCTAGTAGCTTTCCAGATGGAGGAGGAGGTCTCAAAACCTATTTTTCTTCACTGTTTGAAGATGAAATTTTTTTATAAGATTTTTTTCCCTGTTTCATAGCTCGATTTTGAAGGTGTTCCAAAAGGAATTTGGAAAAGCTCTGTATGAGAGAGTTGTATTTTTGAAGTACTACAACTTTGTGTCTCTGAGTCTTTCGCGATTTTGTCGTTTAGACCCTCAAAAAGTAGCCCAAATACGGTTCGTGGTTATTTTCGCACTGTTTTTGACGATTTTGTTGTTTAGACCCTCAAAAAGTAGCCCAAATATGGTTCGTGGTTATGTTTTTGACGATTTTTAGTGCTTTTCTAGTTGTTTTTTTGCCTCGATTTCTAGGACAAATTTTGAGGTAGTTGGTCGGAGGCTAAAATGATTGATTTTGCCCTTGCACGGTCAAGACCAAATTCGAAGAGCTCAATGCCGGCTTTCCAATGGGCACTAGAGCGCCTTCATCAGATTCACGGTTTAGGAGATACAAGCCTCCAAACAGGGCTGTTTTTCAGTCCTTTTTTTTTGGTCGATGGACCCCTTTCACAACATGAACTAGCCGGGTGTAGTTCACAGCGTGAAAGGGACTTCACGGATTTTATCAAATTTGATTTTTTTCTCTTTTTTTTTTCCTTTTCTTTTTGTGCGGGGACTGTTTCACGATATGAAACACTTAAGGGTTCATGTCGTGAAACGCTTAAGATGTGAATCATTTTTTTTGGGACGTGAACCCTTAAGGCGTGAGTGCAGAAACAGTTCATGGCGTGACTCACGTGGCTCATACGGATTTTTTTTTTTGGGACGTGAACCCTTATGGTGTGAGTGCAAAAATGGTTCACAGCGTGAGCCATGTACATGGCTCACACGGAATTTTTTTTGGAAGTCTAGTGGGAAATTTGAACTTACTTGTTTGGGGGAATATTTGTTGAATCTTAAAATGAAAAAATATGGGCATTTTCTCAAAAGGTAAGTGGGAATAAAAAAGGCAACCTTTTTATGACACCCGCTTAAACCCCTTATAAATGAGCCCCAAAATGGACAATTTGACAACTCATGAGCATCTGCTCATTCAATGCTCATTAGCTTTAATGAATTATATAAAAAAATTGATTAAAATTTAATCAAGGATTAATTCTTTCACTAATCTTTCTCTCTTTTAGACTAATCAAATCTTTCCCTCTTTTAGACTAATCAAGGGCTCTAATCAACCCCTAATCACTAATTAATTCACACAATTGATCACATCATTGGATAGAGCAAGACATTGCTAAGCTATGTGCATCAACTAATGTGTAAATTAATGTATAGTCACAGATTAATCAGACTCTTAATTTTGGTCCCTTCTTGTAAGGTAGAATTAAGTAAAAGAGAGTCAAATTCCTCCAATTGATGTAATTAGGTGTTTTGATGCATCTAGATGCTCTCAAAACACTCAAAAACACTAACTTCGACTGCTTACATGATCAATTTGGATCCCAAATAACATATTTTCTAAATTTTTTCTCTTGAAGTTTATTAATCACCCTTAATGATAAAAACTAGTCAATTAAGAAAGATTAGTCATTTTAAAGAGTTTTTTGATGTTTTTGATAAATTTTTTCAATGATTAAGCTACTCCAAATGCTTGCTAACACTCTAATGCATACAATTCCAACTAAAAACACACAATTAAAGCTAAAATTAATGATTCTAGTTCTATGTTTAACTCTAAAGAGAGCTAACATTCACTAAAAAGTGCATTCTATTACATGTTTGATGTAATGGATACAAACTAAGGCTAATACACTTTATGTGCAAGCCATAAGAACATTAAAAACCACATTAACAATAACAAAAATACAAATTAAGCTAGAAATCAAGCAAAAAGGCATTCTTTATAAACAAAAAAGAGGGCTATTTCTCACAAAATCACACACAAATCTTCATCAAATCCACATCTTTTCATGGGAAACCATTAACTAAGACAATGGGTAATGGGTAATGCGTAGATTAGAGAAAAACGATGGAAAAAGCCAAGGGATAGCTCCTCGGCGGCACCAAAAATGTTATGGCTCACCCTAACCCCCCTTGAAACACATCCAACAAGAGATCACCTGGTGAACCACAATTGTCGTGAGGATCATTCCAATGGCCGAGCTCGTAACCCTTGAGGTCTCTAACCTCTACAACTCCTTGAGAAGCAATTTCACCGCACCTCTCGTGCAAGCGTTGTCACACCGCCGCGTTGCACTACGTGTACTTGTCTCTCCTCTCCTCTCACCTCACCTCACTCACACACACTTACTAGCATGCATTAGAGAGAGAGAGATTAGCAAGAGCAAGACTCAATTGCATAATAGGAGAGTATATTGTATTATAAGAGAAATTCACTTATATACATGGCCATAAGTGTTCACACTCATTTTGTCATTTTTAGTTTTATTTCGGGTTTTAAGTATTTAATCATTCTCGAGCATACATGTATGCACAATTATTAGGAAATTTCTACGTTACATATAGTGTTAGTGGGAAAATCTAATTCTGGCAGAAAGAAGGGAGAGTAGATACAGTTAGCGTGGGAAGATGTAGTAGGTGGCGTGCTAGGATAGGGATTGAGAAGCCTACTGGCGATATTAGAATATACAGGGTAAGTGTTTTTGGAAAAAGAAGATGGACCCTCCTCTTCGCCTTGACTAGTGCTAGGGGGTGGGTGGCCAGGCTTATGAGCCTTAAAAAAGTTTTGAATTTCAGAAATTTCTTCGTTATCAATATCCGGGTAATTTATGTGAGTGGCATCAAAATTATAGCTTACGTTGGTGAGCATAGCTTCTAAATGCTTATGTATATTAGTATAGAGCTTAAGTATGCTAACCGAGTGATATAAGGTAGACTCACAACAAAGATTTAAATGTTGGTGAGTATTATATACTTCTAGCCACCCATGACTAATTACCCATTGATAAGTATTAGCCACCACCTTGTAGTTGGCTGGCGTCGCTAGTATGCCATCTGGAACAAACAGATCGAGTTTGTCGACACTGTTGTCTAGGATGTATGAATTTTGTAACACACGACACCAACTACGGAGGTTGAGGACTATAGGATGCAAGGGATAGAAGAAGTTGTCTTGTGGGTTAGTTAATATAAGATCTCCCCTCAAAATGCCCATAATGATTGTTGGGTCAGCATCTCTTTCAGCATTTTGTTTAATTAGGGTTAATTATCCTAGGCCTATATCTTCAGCTAAGTTGATGTCATACTGAAGTAATGAGAGTGTCACGGTAGATAAAAACAAAGTAAGAGTTTGAGGAGGGGCCCGAGGAGTTAGTGGGGAAATTGTCCCAATTCCAAAACGCACTCAAGGAGGGTACGTAGATCATCTCTGGGCTCCGGGTGTTGACTCCTTTCTTGTGCAGCTAATTGGCGAGCCAGATCCTACATATGCAGATGTCAGCATTGATGAGTTGGTTAGAGATGGCTATTTCTCGGATCATTCTCTCAGCATCCATTTCCTCAAACCTTCTTGTTGTAGCTTCCTGTGCTCTCCCGACAGTGGCTTCCTTTTGTTGTGCCCCTCAGTAATTTGATTTAGTCGTTGTGCTGCCAATCTTTGTGTATCCTCTAATGATACTTCCAGTTGTGATATGGTCTCTTGACTCCTTTGCACCGCTGCTTGGTTGGTGAGACGATGGTTTCGTAGAGGAGCTTAATTTTCTCTGCATGCGCTTTGTTAGCCTATTCTCTTTCCTGTTGTGCAGACCATGCACTTTGTCTTGTTCTTCCTTGAGTTGGGCTGTTAGGAGCTCTATTTGTTATTGAAGCATATCTTCATTATGCTTTGCGCTATTTTGGTACTCCTTTATTTCCTTGTCATGCATGGTTGTGAGGCTCTCTATGTGTGCTATCTCTTTTTGAAGGTGCTCTTTTGACTTCTCCAGTCTTGCGTTCAAGTCAGCATTTTCGTTGATTTTCTGTAGACAATGGTCTGACTTAAAACCAGATTATTGCTTTCCAAGGTACTGTATCTAGTTTCTTGTTGTTCTGCAGCCTTTAAGCTCTTCATGATCACTTCTTTATGAGTTTCTTCTGCTGTCGCCAGATTTGCTTTTACGCTTTGTATGCTTGCATTGGCCTTTTCTAGAGCCGCTTCCATAAGTTGGCATTCCTATCATGTAGCATGTGTGTTGTCAATAAATGGCAATGCCACACCTTTTGCTCATGTTCCCAGTTGTTAGTACTAGTGTCAACACCCATTTTTGTAAGGGGATCATGGAGTAGTGCCTCTAATCCTTCTAATGTATCCTAGATGAAACGTTGTGAATCCATGTCCTTGAAAGATTCAAGTTGTGGCAGTGGCTCCTTATCATCTAACCTTCTCCTTTTGCTTGGACTGGAAGGATCTGGTGAGCGTTGGCGCTTATTAGACTCTGCTGGATCCTCTAGTACTTGCGTTGCGCGACTGGTACTTCGATTACTGGTCCCTCCATAGCATGGTCCTTCTGTGTCTGTTCCTCATCTCCCTCTATTGGTGTATCCACTAGTCGTGAATCCTTGAGAGGGGAGATATCTTTGAAGATGAGTTGTGTAGGGCTCGTTGGAGGGGAGAGCTGTTGTTGTTGTTTCTATACACAGTGGGGCTTTGTAGTTCTTCCTGGAGGGCCTCTTGGTATGTTTTGATCTCAGATGCCACTGTCGCTTCCAATTGTTGAGATTCTGTTGTGATGTCTACTAGTAGCCCTCAGGGATGATAGCTAGCTGTAGGCTTTCCTCTGGTTCCGGCTCTTTTAACGGCCTCTAAGCCACATGGTTAAGTTAAGAGGTACGGGTTGCTGATCTTTGACTGATGGGCTTTTAGGTAATTCTCCATCTTCTTATGTATGTAAAATGCCCAATCCTCCTCCTTCTCTTCATAAGCTTTCGCTATCCTATTCAGGCCCACCCTATTGTACCTGTCCATCGGCTTTCTCTACATTATTAATGACATTGCTCTACAGGCTTTTTCAGTGGCTTCATCTATGATGTTTTCCTATTCCACACAATTGGAGTTATAGGAATCTCTCTTTAGCATCTCCTTGTTTGGCATTGTATCTAGGGTGTGCCTGTGGGCCTTCACCTATAGGGGGGAGCTGTAAAGCTTCTCTGATGAGGTCTTCTGTTATAAGTATCTCTTGAGTGGCGCCATCCGCCTTTGTAATCTTGCCTCTTTTTGTCTACTTGTCATATGTTCTGAGGTATTCGGCACAGAGATCGTACACCGGTGTCTGATTTTCTTGGTAGAATCGCCCGTGCCTTCTGGGCGAGGGAAGTTTTTTCGGGTTCGGTTTCGGAGGAACTGTCGGACTAGTCTCTTGTCCGGCTATCCGTGGGCGAGGCTCCGAATGTGGATCCTTGCCCCGCGTTAGAGGCTGACGCTGCTTCCGCCGCCAGCTCCCTTGGAGGGGGCACCATGGAGGGGACGGGGGTCCTACATCCGCGGCAATCAATTGATATGGTGCTGCAAGCTTGATAAGCCGCCGCATCTTATCCTTGTTCAAGGGTATGTCTTGCAAAAAACCATAAGCTAGATACTCTGAGATCTCTTCGCTCCACTCAGGTACCATATCCAACTTAAATAAACAAGCATCAGGAAGGTCATCATCATCGACACTAGTTGCTGGTTCTTCTCCATTTGGAATTCTGGACAAGTGGTCGGCCAACATATGCTGTGTTCCCTTCCTTACCATGACAGTAAAGTCAAATTCCAATAACAATAGTAGCCAACGTGTGATTCTTCCAGTGGTGCAAGGCTTATTCACTAGATATAGCAAGGTTTGATGATCTACAAAAAATATGAGTTTGTTTGCCAAGAGATAATGTCAATACTTCTTGACTGCATAGACCACTGCGTAGACCATGGCCAACCCTTCTCTCTCTGTAGTGGTGTAGTTCACCTTTGCATCATTCAACTGATGAGACTAGCGAAGCAAACTTTTTAGTCCAATTTGAACTCACCAAGTTGCACGCAACCAATATAGAAATTTGACGCATCGATGTGTACGTGAAATATGAGATCCCATTGGGGGGTCACAAAATAGATGCGCTTGCTAAGCCTCTTGACACTCCTTGGTCCACTCAAAGACAATTAGAAGTTTGTACAAGGGTCTGGCTATCTCAGCATAAAATATGATGAAGTGTCGGTAATAACCCACATGACCCATAAACCTTTGCACTCCTTTGTAGTTGGTAGGTGGTTGTAGCTCCAGGATCAGTTTGACCTTGCTATCATCTATGGATATACCATTTTTCAAGACTATGTGTCCCAGTATCACACCATGCTTGACCCAAAATTGGCACTTCAAGGGGTTTAATGATATCCGATATAATCGGCAACGTTCAAACACTTTCCTCAAGCAGGTCAAATGATCTTCCCATCGAGAATGTGCACATAGATCATCAATAACACTTTCAACCACTTTTGCAAGTAGTCCTTAAAAGCTATGCACATCAATCATTGAAAGGTCGTTGGGGCATTTGTGAGACCAAACGACATGACCTTGTAAGCAAATGTCCCTCACATTGTGTTGAAGGCTATCTTGTGTTGGTGTTTTGGTGCTATGGACACCTGATTATACCCGAAAAACCCATCTAAGAAGCTGTATGCTTCCCTCCCAGTCACTCTTTCCAAGACATGTTCGGTATACGGTAATGGGTAATGGTCCTTTCAAGTGGCCACATTTACTTTTTTAAGATTGACACATACTCTCAGTTTCCCATTCTTTTTAGGTACTATCACAATAGGTGACAAACCAATCCGTATGTTCGATCTCATAGATGAAGTTAGCAGCAATTTCCTCCTTTACAACTGCTGCATACTTTGGATTCATCTGGTATGGTTTCTGCCTAGCAGGTCGTGAACCTTCCATAATTGGAATCGTATGTTGTACCACCTCCGGCGGTACCCCTTTCATTTCCTTGTAATTCCAAGCGAAACAATCCTTGTATTCCTTGAGGAGAGCAATGAGCTCTTCTTCCTCTGCAGAAGTCAAATCTTTAGCAATGTATACGGGCCTTGCTTCTTCCCCTAGACCTCCTTGACTTCTGTCGGGCCATCGTATGATGTCAATAGCCCTTTCTCTTTTACCCTAGTGGGGCTGTTATCCAGGCCACTCTCTGATCATCTACTGTATAGTTCTTGAAGTGGTTGGGCACTGAAAGCACATCTGTTTTATCCTCATTGTCCTTTTTGGCTTTAGCTATGATTTTCTTGGCCTCACGCTCTGCCTCTGCCAAGGCTTTGTTGTGTTTTTGGCATCCTGCATTTGTAAGTTTGGGTGTATCGGTTTCATGAAGGGTGATTTTCTCTTGGTGCCTCCCTTCCAATGATATTTTGCTCAACTCTTTCATCATGTACCTTTGTAGCCTCTAGGTATCTCAACCATTGGGCATCCGTAGGTCTACTTTGTAGCAAGGAATTTTGTTGGGCTAGGTATTGTTTTGATCTCCACCATCATCTGAGACGTTGATCACTGGTACAGCTTTGTGTCACACAGTACCTTCTGTACTTGATGTCTCCTCTTTTGATTCCTCATTCATGGTTTGCCAATTAACCATGCAGATAGAAGTCGTGGGAATGGTTCTAGATTCCAAATATTGGGTTTCCTTGGGCTGCATTACATCAATGGTAACCAACACATGCATCCAATTTTCACTGAAGTTCGGGGGAGGTAGTGATGCATACATTCTCATTTCCTCCTCATCCTTGGTCTCCCCCTCTATAGGTTGGCATATCTGTAGGGATGTGGTCTGCTCTGTTGTGACCGAGTCATTACCGAACAATTGCCCTTCCATGTGGTGTGCTTTCCATGCTCTTAGATCAATCTTCAAGATTTGTGAGTCCCTGCGTACATATACATGATCCAAGGCCCAATCATTTACCAATTTGGATTCCCTCATGAAGGTTACGTATCAGGTTGGCGTAGGAAGTCCATGACCACAAATGTATGACGATAGTGTGAAACGTAAAAAGTTTGAATTTAACATTTTCCAAGAGCCCAATGGGTCTCGAAGATGTTCCATCAACCATCTTAACGATTAGATCTGCTCTTTTTAGATCAGGTTTCCTCCAAATTTCCCAATAACGTTTGGTAATGATGCTGACACCTGCCCCACCATCCAGGATAGCCAATGCCTGGTATCCATTATGATGAATTGGGATGGTAGCGTTCGTGTCGTCACTTTCATAGTAGCGTCCCAATTGGTTAACTGGTATCTTGATGACTCGCGTTTCCTTGGTATGCTTCAAGGGTTGTTAACCTATGGTGGACATTGAGACGTATTACTGACTCGTCCTCTGACTCTGAAGTCATGGAAGGGCACCCTACCAAGAACTCTGAGGAAGTAAGCCAAAACATGCCAGTTTGGGCCCCACAACCCGGATCTAGCATGTTTAGTCGTCTAATAGAGACTTTTAGTAGAGCTACGCGCTCTAAACCTGCGCGACAAGTGAAGTAAACGAAGGAGGAGGAGAAGTAGATTCACCATTCACATCTCATGTAGACCCTGCCCTCCCAAAGAGTGTCCATGTGGATATTCTACCCACTTCATTTAATGAAGGCCCTACTGAGCTACCACCTTCTGACGCTCTTCCTAAAGTAGAGGTCCCTAGAAGTCAATCCATAAGAAGTGACATTGCGTCCACTTCAAGAGAACCTCTTGGCACGCCAAGTTTAGATGGGATATTTCTCAATGAAAATTGGGAATATGACCTACACAACACTGACTGACCTATACACGGGTTACACATACCATGTAGGTTGGTTAGAAGTCATACGATCTACATCTAGTGCCACCAATCTAGATGAACAACAACAAATGATATGTGAGGTTATCCATAGAATTATCCAATTCGAGAGGCAAAATAGGGGAGTGAGCGTCATGGCCTTTGGCTTAACCAATGCACTTGCAACATTCCAACGATTGATAATAAACACAGCCTTTAAGGAATATCTAAGGGACTTTTGTGAAGCTTTCTTAGATGATCTTTGTGTTCATTCTTCTTGGGACGAGCACTTGATGTGTTTACAAAAAATATTTGAAAGGTGTAGATTATATCGCATCTCATTGAATTTTTTCAAATGCCAATTCTGGGTTAAACACGGAGTTATTCTAGGCATATAGTGTCCAAAAATGAGATTTCCACCGACGAAAGTAAAATCAAGGTCATTCTGGAATTGCCCCCACCCACCAACTATAAGGGAGTCCAATGCTTTATGGGCCATGTTGGTTATTATCGAAGGTTTATTTTATTCTTCGCTGAGAGAGCTCGACCATTGTACAAGCTTCTCACATCGAGTTTATTTGGACCGAAGATTGTGACCGTGCATATGAGCTATTAAAGAAGGCCTTGGCGAGTGCTCCAATCTTACGAATGCCTAACTGGGATTTAATCTTTCATGTGCATATTGATGCATCAAACTTTGCTATTGGGTGTGTGTTAACTCAACCTGGAGAACATAAACTAGACTACCCCATTAGCTTTGCCAATCGCACGCCAATTGAACGATGCTGAAATGAACTACACCACTACGGAGCAAGAAGGGTTGGCAATGATATATGCAGTAAGAAAATTTCGTTATTACCTCCTTGCCACCAAGTTTGTTTTCTATGTGGATCATCAGGCATTGTTGTATCTGGTAAACAAACCATCCTCCATAGGAAGAATCACACGATGGTTATTGATTCTTCTTGAGTTTGATTTCACTGTTGTTGTGAGACCTGGCAAAAAACATGTCATGGCTGATCATTTGTCTCGCATACCTAATGGTGAAGCTCCTACGGGAGTTGATGATGACTTACCTGACACTTCCTTGTTCATGGTGGAGACAATGCCTGAATGGAGTGAGAAGATTGTTAACTTTTTGGTTAATGGCTTTCCACCCAAGGAGCATCATAAAGATCTAGCTCGAAAGCTGATCAAGGAATGCGAACCCTATTGCCTGATGGCCGGGACTTTTTATAAAAGAGGAAAGGATGACGTTCTTAGGCATTGTGCCCGAGAGGATGAGTATCTATATATTTTGCAAGAGGCACATATGGGCGTAGCCGGTGGTCACTTTTCAGGAGACTTAACTGCGCAAAAGATCTTACAATCAAGGTATTGGTGGCCCACTATGTTCCAAGATGCATCACTTTTTGTGAAGGGTTGCGATGAATGCCAACGCTACAAGAAACCCCAGCAGAAAGATCAGATGCCCCTACATCCAATTAAAGTAAGCCAACCATTTGAAAAGTGGGGTTTAGAATTTGTAGGTCCAATTAGCCCAGCGGCCCGCAACACACAATCTCGCTATATTATTGTGGCCATTGACTATGTGACCAAATGGGCTGAAGCGAAAGCGACACGTAAGGCAGATGCGAGGACAACAGCCAAGTTCCTCTTTGAAAATATAATCACATGCTTCGGTTGTCCTTTTGAACTTGTGAGCGATAATGGTAAGCATTTTATAAATGAAGTGATTAAGGAGCTCACAACAAATTTCATGATATCCCATTATAAATCTACTCCTTATTATCCGCAAGCGAATGGCCAAGCTGAGAGTTCCAACAAGACCTTAATCTCTATTCTGACAAAGACTGTTGAGGCTCATCGCACGGATTGGGATCTAAAGCTTATGTTAGCTTGATGGGCCTATCGTACTGCGTACAAAGTGGCTATTAATTGCACACCATTCAAGATGGTATATGGCCAAGTAGCAGTCATGCCGTGGGAATTTGTCATTCCTAGTATTCGTGTTGCTACTCAAGAGGGTTGGGATGGTAATTCCTTAGTAGAGTGTTTGTATATCCTTGAGCGGCTAAATGAAGAAAGACAATTGGCTATGTACAATGCCCTTGTGGAGAAGGATAGAAGGAAAAAATGGTTTGATCGCCACCTGAAAGACAAGGACATCAAAGTTGGGGATAAAGTCCTAATGTATGGAGTGCGTAACGAAAAGAAGAAGCTCAAATATGCTGGTAAGGGACCGTATAGTGTATGTGAAATTACCCCGCAAGGTACCATCTGAGTGGAGACTCTCGACGGAGTTGAAACCATTGGATTCCTCAATGGGAGTAAATTCAAAAGATACTATGACCCCCTAAGCCAAGAGGAGTTACATGCAATCCATCAGAAGAAGGCAGCTATAAAGAACAAGCTGAGCTTAAGAAGATACAAGTGAGAGTTGAAGCCAAAGAACGTCAACAGTGTGTTAGGCGCCAACGAGAAGCCAACTTGGGGATTACGCAAGCATTTTTCGAGGAGGCAGAGGAGGATTCGTTGGAATCTGACCCGCCTCTAAGATACCCAATTGAGCTACATAGTCCTTACGACGGTGCTATATAATGCATTATTGGATACGAGAGCTCAACACAATTTGCTATCATATGGAGTGTGGTGTCAACTTGGAAAACCACCTTTATCCAAGAGTGCTATCCAAGTTAAGGGTATCAATAAGAAGAAAACCACTGTCTTAGGAATTCTACACACTCCTGTTGCCTATGACAAGGGGACTGTAATTCAAAGATTTTTGGTTATGCCTGCTAGTACCATGGAGGGAACTGTAAACTTAGGGCGCAAATGGATGTTAGCCACTAAGTGCAATATTGATTGGGCAACTAGGCGAGTTATAATGCAAGAACCAGTTCTCAATTTGACCGCTCAAGGTCCTAAGCCATCAACTCTGAATAAAACGCTAGATAAGGAAAAATCACAAAGTCAAGTGGCAACACCATCTTTGATTGTTTGCCACCCCTCTAACGCTTCAACGCCAAGAGTGGAAACAGGCAGTGTGGTCTCCAAGGCTCCGCTTACTATACCAAAGAGTACATACAAATGGGTCCCAAAAGCTTCACTAACGGCTACCTCCACTGCTCAATCTCGTTCAGACAAGAAGCCTCGTAGTAGGAAAGCAGCTACTCGCCTGAGAAAAGGCAACGTAACATCACGTTGGATTCCTAAAAAATTATTAGCAGCCCAACGGTACTACGAAGGGAATGACCAGATTTGGGTCCCTAAACATAAGCTGAATCCCTCTACATCGCCTGTAAAACCTTGCACACCAAATGTTGCCACCCCAACGACAATTCAAGACCGTGGTAAGGGAAAGGTAACAAAGTGCTTCACACCACTTCTTCCAGAGCTAGTTTGGATTCCCAAACGATATCAATCGATACCACCTAGCTCAGGAAGGGGGGAACCACATGAAGCTTCTAGCTCCTCATGCCAGGCACACGTTGATATAGAAGTTTTTGCACGCTCTACACCTATCCATGTCAACACCCACCAAGAAACCAATGAGTCTACGTCTCCCCTTGTAAAAGTATCATTGAAAACCATTTCCTCCGTCGTTCGTTCAGCGTACACTACCATCTCTGCAATTTGATGTGGCCACAAGGGTCATAAAAAGCTATCTGCCCACATCACCACCTATAACCCACTGGACAAATTGGTTCCAAGGGGCTACAACATCATTGCAAAAGATATGATCTACCCAAGGAAGGAGCGAGCATGTACTCATGTTCGACATTCTGTTGCTTCCTCCCTAACCTTCTCCCCTGACCAAGTAACTCCGAAATTCGAGGGGATGTATATATATAGCTTCATACACAAAAAAGAAGAAAAGAAAAGAAAAATAAAAAATAGTAAAAAGAGAAAGAGCACATTAAGAGGAGAAATACCCGCATACAATTAGGAACTAGATTGACCTATCTTCATAAACCTACTGATGCTATATCTGTGTTTGCAGATATGGCAGATACACAAGCATCACACACTTCATCCAGTCCCACCTTTGGTGAGAGTTATCATCTGTACCTTTCTCAAATATTTTACGTGCTATCCTGTAATTAAAACCGAATTCGATCATATAGATGTACTAGCCAGAGAGGGAAATGTTGAGGAATTAGAATGGCTAATTCGCCTATTGACCACGACTGACCCCTACTCCGGTAGGACGTATCCCTGATAGCCCAAGACTTTCCTTTTCTACAGGATGACTATCCTCGCATAGTTACATTCTTGGTGACGAGTTTATGTGGATGGGAAAACGAAGAAGATATATCTGACACGCGATGAATGGATGGATGAAACTCATGGCACTACCGAGGCTGACTTTATTTATTTGGATGATGCGGATAGAGGCTTAGCCTTAGGGCTAGAGCCAGAACTCTACAACATCCTCTTTCCTTGATCCTCAGTATTAGTGTGGTGACTGGTAGGTAGGTTAATGTTTTCAAGTTGTTTTTAGTTTTGTGTACTTAAACGAGTCCTTATTTTTTCCCACTGATGTGCCTCTTGAGGTATAGTGTTTGTTAGTTAATTGTACAGGTTGAAAATTTTGAGGTGGGTTCGCTTTCAAGTCCTGAGACTGCCACAATGTTCATACATAAATATTTACATCAAATTGTGAGCTTTCTCATCGAATCAAGGAGATCTCCAATTTACAGGTGTAATTCTTCAATGCTCACTCTCTTTAATTTTTACTGTTCAATTAATTGCATGAACTATAATGCATGACCACATGGAATTTGTCAACGCACTACTTAGTTTTTGAAGTTGCCTAATGTGTTAGTGTAAATCATTAATGAGTTTAACCTTATTTGAGAAATTCTTGGGAATGCATGAAGTCTTTAGTTAACCTTGGAATATGGTTGTCTTAGGTCTAGGGTGAAAACCATCTTAATGTTTGAACAACCTGGCCGTGTGTGTAATGTAAGAACACATTATAGTTAAGGAGCAAAAATCCAAAGAGATAAATAAAATAAAAAGAAAAGCCTACAAAAAATGGCAAATGTAAGTCTATTATGTGCTTTAATGTCGGCCTATCGCCCTATTGACACTTGGTAGGCGAGGAGTATTCTACTCCAGACTGATGCCCTGGGTTGGTAGGGGGTAGCCTTGCCTAAGGTGAGCTAATAGATTCCTGGAAAATGCCTTATGTTAAACATGGCACCAGGATCGATGCTAGTTTTGCCTTAGGGAGGTCGCCATTGTGTATAAAAATTGTCACGTGCATAAAAGAAATAAGGTGAGCAATTTTAAACCAGGGGCGGCCTAGCAACATGGCATAGGCAGACCCGCTATCCTGCATCCGGAGCACCACAAAATTCACAAGAAACGACAGACCACCCACCTTAATAGATTGATTCTTGAGAATCCCCAAAGGTTGAAGTCGCCTCTGATCTGCCATCCTTACTTGAAAAGGTGCTGGTGCTAACGCTCCCAACTTCATACGGAGGTAAACGGTCTCCGGTAGAATATTGACTCCGGAACCCCCATCCAGTAAAACCTCTTCAAACTTGTGCCCGTGGAATGCCACCTTAATCACTGGGACTTGAAAATCCACATCTGTGGACTCAGCTTGAGAAACTCCCACAAACGGGGCTTGATCCTCCACCATCTTTGCTGGAACGGGCTCCTGCAGCTTCCCCAACAGCTGTTCCCGAAAAGCCGGTACCATGCTTAACAGCTGATCCAAGGAAATCTGAATAGGCGCATGCATTAGTGCATCAAATAGATCCCCAGAACCTGGTACTGTTTCAGTTACCTTAGGAACTGGATCGGAATGGACCACCGCAATCTTTCCTGGAAGTGGATCACAAGGTGGCTGGGCTGGAATCGGTTCCTCCGACAACTGTGCCTTTAGCAGTGGCTCCATCGGTTCCACCGGCAGGAGCTACTTCTGCTGGAGTTTCTGAACCTGACTGGAAACTTTTCTACGAACCACCTCCTGGTCCTCCCAACTGATAGGTCCCTTACCCTTTGCATGGGTAACAGCCAAAGTATCCACTAAATCTTGCCCCTTACAATCCCCAACGAGCATACCCGTGGAGCACTCACCGAGCCAGCAAGAAGCCCGAGGGTTAGTGCTAACACCCTGCGCATCAACAGAGCTAGAAGCTTTCAGCACTTGGAACTGCTGCGGCACACCCTGAAGATGTGAAATCCCCGTGCTAGCCCCCGCTGCTTTATCTCCCACCATCTCTATCAGGATGGCATTTGCTTGAGCTGGAGGTCGCTGCTGCTACTGGTCCTGGGGAGGTCCCTGACCCCGATTCCCCTCATTGAATCGAATGACAGGTCTCCCTCTTTCCTCCCTATGCTTACACCATAATTCACAGGCCGGACCAATTCGATGCCCGTCTTTTCCACAGTAATCACACAGTGGCACACCCTGAGGTCCCCTCTGAAACCCTTGCTGCCCCTGCCAATTAGGTCTTGGAGCATATGGTCTTGGAGGCCTATTATAGGGAACATGCGGAACGGTCGGAACCACCGGATTAACCTCTGCAACTTGCTGAGGTGGTGCTCGCTGAACCACATTGGGTCCAACCAAGGCATCGGTCTGGAGTAGAATACTCCTCGCCTACCAAGTATCAATAAGGCGATAGGCCAACATTAAAGCACATCATAGACTTGTATTGCCATTTATTGTAGGCTTGTTTGTTTTTTTTTTAAATTATAAAGTTTCTTTTGATCTTCGCTCCTGAACTAAAATGTGTTCTTACATCCTTTCGACAAGGGGTAAAAGCTATGTCCTAGAGGTCAACACACACACAGCCAGGTGTTCAAACATTAAGATGGTTTGACCTTAGACCTAAGACAATCGTATTCCAAGGTTAACTAAGACGTCATGCTGCCTAGGAATATTTTCAATAAAGTTAAGCTCTTTAATGATTTACACTAGCATGCAAGCAACTTCAAAAACTAAGTAGTACATTGACAATTTCCATGTGGTCATGCCGTATAGTTTATGAAATTAATTGAACAGTAAAAACGAAAGAGAGTGGGTATGGAAGAATTACACCTGTTATTGGAGATCTCCTTGATTTGACGAGACAGCTTGCAATTTGATGTAGATATATTTTGATGAACGTTGCGGCAGTCTCAGGACTTGAAAGCGAACCCACCTCAAACTTTTCAACCTGTACAATCAACTAACAAGCACTATACCTCGAGAGGCACATCAGTGTGAAAATTTCAAGACTTGTTTAAGGAATCTAAACTAGAAAAAACTTGAAAACGCTAACCTACCTACCAGTCACCACACTACTACTGAGGATACGGTAAGAGGATGTTGTAGAGTCCTGGCTCTAGCCCTAAGGCTAAGCCTCTATCCGCATCATCCAAACAAATAAAGTCAACCTCAGTAGTGCCATGAGTTTCATCCGTCCATTCATCATTATCAGATATTTCCTTTTCATTTTCCCATCCACATAAACTCATCAAGAATGTAACCATGCGAGGATAGTCATCTTGTGGAAAAGGAAAGCATTGGGCTATCGGGGATATTTCCTCTACGGAGTAGGGGTCAGTCATGGTCAATAGGTGAATTAGCCATTCTAATTCTTCAACATTTTTCTCTCTGGCTAGTACATCTATATGATCCCATTCAGTTTCAATAACAGGATAGCACATGTGAAATATCTGAGAAAGGTATAGATGATACCTCTCACCAAAGGTGGGAGTGGATGAAGTGTTTGATGATCGTGCATCTGCCATATCTGCAAACACAGATATAGCATCAGTAGGTTTGTGAGACAGGTCAATCTAGTTCTTGATTGTATACGGATATTTCTTCTCTTTTTGTGCTCTTGCTCTTTTTACTATTTTTTGTTTTTCTTTTCTTTGTCTTTGTCTTTTTGTTTTTTGTTTTTTGTTTTTTTAATGTATGAAGCTATATATATACATCCCCTTGAATTTTGCAATTACATGGTCAGGGGAGAAGGTTAAGGAGGAAGCATTAGAATGTCGAGCGTGAGTACATGCTCCCCCTTTCCTTGGGTAGATCATATTATTTGCAATGATGTTGCAGCCTCTTGGAACCAATTTGTCCAGCGGGTCATAGGTTGTGATGTGGGCAGATAGCTTTTTATGACCCTTGTGGCCACACCAATTGTAGAGATGGTAGTGTACGCTCCCATTGACGAATGGAGGAAATGGTTTCCGATGATACTATTACAAGGGGAGACGTAGACTCATCGGTTTTTTGTTGGGTGTTGGCAAGAGTAGGTGTAGAGCATGTAGAAACTTCTATATCAGCGTGTGCCTGGCATGAGGAGCTAGAAGCTTCATGTGGCTCCCCCCTTCCTGAGCTAGGTGGTAATGATCGATATCGTTTGGGAATCCAAACTAACTCTGGAAGAAGTGGTGTGGGGCACTCTGTTACCTTTCCCTTACCACGATCTTGAATTAACGTTGGGGTGGCAACAATTGGTTTGCAAGGTTTTACAAGTGATGTAGAGGGATTCAGCTTATGTTTAGGGACCCAAATCTGGTCATTTCCCTCGTAGTACCCTTGGGCTACTAATAATTTTTTTGGGATCCATCGTGATGTTACATTGCCCTTTTTCGGGTGGGTAGCTGCTTTCCTTTTACGAGGCTTCTTGGTGGCTGAAGGAGATTGAGCAGGGGAAGTAGCTGTTAGCGAAGCTTTGGGGACCCATTTGTATGTACTCTTTGGCATAGTAAGCAAAGCTTTAGGGACCACCTTGCCTGTTTCCACTCTTGGCGTTGAAGCGTTAGAGGGGTGGCCAACAATCGAAGATGGTTTTGCCACTGGACTTTGTGATTTTTCATTATCTAATATTTGAGTGGATGACTTAGGTGCGGGATTTTGAGCGGTCAGACCTAGTGTTGGTTCTTGCGTTGTGACTTTTCTGGTTGCCCAATCGATATTGCACTTGGTGGCCATCATCCATTTGCGCCCTAAGATTACAGTCCCTTCCATGGTACCAGCAGGCATAACCAAAAAGCTTTGAATTATGGTTCCCTTGTCATAAGCAACCGGAGTGTGCAGAATTCCTGAGACAGGGGTTTTCTTCTTGTTGATTCCTTGAACTTGGATAGAACTCTTGGTTAAAGGTGGTTTTCCCAGTTGACACCACACGCCATATGATAGCAAATTGTGTTGAGCTCCTGTATCCAATAATGCATTATACAGCACCTCCCCGTAAGGACTCTGTAACTCAATTGGGTATCTTAGAGGTGGGTCAGATTCCAGTGCATCCTCCTCTGCTTCCTCGAAAAATACTTGCATAATTCCCAAGTTGGCTTCTCGTTGTCTCCTAGCACGCTGTTGACGTTCTTTGGCTTCGACTCTCGCTTGTATCTTTTTAAGCTCAGATTGTTCCTTAGCTGCCTTCTTTTGATGGATTGCATGTAACTCCTCCTGGCTCAGGGGGTCATAGTATCGTTTGAATTTACTCCCATTAAGGAATCCAATGGTTTCAACTCCGTCGAGAGTCTCCACTCTGATGGTACCTTGTGGGGTAATTTCACATACTCTATATGGTCCCTTGCCAGCATATTTGAGCTTCTTCTTTTCGTTTCGCACTCCATACATTAGGACTTTATCCCCAACCTTGATGTCCTTGTCCTTTAGATGGCGATCAAACCATTTTTTCCTTCTATCCTTCTCCACAAGGGCATTGTATACAGCCAATTGTCTTTCTTCATTTAGTCGCTCAAGGATATACAGACGCTCTGCTAAGGGATTACCATCCCAACCCTCTTGAGTAGCAACACGAAGACTAGGAATGACAAATTCCCACGGCATGACTGCTTCTTGGCCATATACCATTTTGAATGGTGTGCAATTAATAGCCACTTTGTACGCAGTACGATAGGCCCATAAAGCTGTCGTGAGCTTTAGATCCCAATCCGTGCGATGAGCTTCAACTGTCTTTGTCAAAACAGAGATTAAAGTCTTGTTGGTACTCTCGGCTTGGCCATTCGCTTGCGGATAGTAAGGAGTAGATTTATGATGGGATATCATGAAATTTGTTGTGAGCTCCTTAATCACTTCATTTATAAAATGCGTACCATTGTCGCTCACAAGTTCAAAAGGACAACCGAAGCGTGTGATTATATTTTCAAAGAGGAACTTGGCTGTTGTCCTCGCATCTGCCTTACGTGTCGCTTTCGCTTCAGCCCATTTGGTCATATAGTCAGTGGCCACAATAATATAGCGAGATTGTGTGTTTCGGGCTGCTGGGCTAATTGGACCTACAAAGTCTAAACCCCACTTTTCAAATGGTTGGTTTACTTTGATTGGATGTAGGGGCATCTGATCTTTCCTCTGGGGTTTCTTATATCGTTGGCATTCATCGCAACCCTTCACAAAGAGTGATGCATCTTGGAACATAGTGGGCCACCAACACCCTGATTGTAAGATCTTTCGCGCAGTTAAGTCTCCTGAGAAGTGACCACCGGCTACGCCCATATGTGCCTCTTGTAAAATGTATAGATACTCATCCTCTCGAGCACAACGCCTAAGAACGTCATCCTTTCCTCTTTTATAAAGAGTCCCGGCTATCAGGCAATAAGGTTCGCATTCTTTGATTAGCTTTCGAGCTAGATCTTTACGAAGCTCCTTGGGTGGAAAGCCATTAACCAAAAAGTTAACAATCTTCTCACTCCATTCAGGCATTGTCTCCACCATGAACAGGGAAGTGTCAGGTAAGTCATCATCAACCCCCGTAGGAGCCTCACCATTAGGTATGCGAGACAAATGATCAGCCATAACATGTTTTTTGCCAGGTCTCACAACAACAGTGAATTCAAACTCAAGAAGAATCAACAGCCATCGTGTGATTCTTCCTGTGGAGCATGGTTTGTTTACCAGATACAACAATGCTTGATGATCCACATAGAAAACAAACTTGGTGGCAAGGAGGTAATAACGAAATTTCCTTACTGCATATATCATTGCCAACCCTTCTCGCTCCGTAGTGGTGTAGTTCATCTCAGCATCGTTCAACTGGCGACTGGCAAAGCTAATGGGGTAGTCTAGCTTGTGTTCTCCAGGTTGAGTTAACACACACCCAATAGCAAAGTTTGATGCATCAATATGCACATGGAAGAGTAAATCCCAGTTAGGCATTCTCAAGATTGGAGCACTCGCCAAGGCCTTCTTTAATAGCTCATAGGCACGGTCACATTCTTCGGTCCAAATAAACTCGATGAGAAGCTTATACAATGGTCGAGCTATCTCGGCGAAGAAGAGAATAAACCTTCGATAATAACCAACGTGGCCCATAAAGCGTTGGACTCCCTTGTAGTTGGTGGGTGGGGGTAATTCCAGAATGACCTTGATTTTACTCTCGTCAGTGGAAATCCCATTTTTGGACACTATATGCCCTAAGATAACTCCGTGTTTAACCCAGAATTGGCATTTGAAAGGATTCAAGGAGATGCGATATAATCTACACCTTTCAAATATTTTTCGTAAACACATCAAGTGCTCATCCCAAGAGGAATGAACACAAAGATCGTCTAAGAAAGCTTCACAGAAGTCCCTTAGATATTCCTTAAAGGCCGTGTTTATCAATCGTTGGAATGTTGCAGGTGCATTGGTCAGGCCAAAAGCCATGACGCGAAAGGCAAACACTCCAAACTCCGTGATAAATGCTGTTTTAGCTTGGTCCTCATCTGCAATTGTGATCTGATTGTAACCCGAGTACCCATCTAAAAAGCTATATGCCTCCTTGCCTGCTACTCTTTCAAGCACATGTTCAGAATATGGCAAGGGGTAATGATCCCTTCTGGTGGCTGCATTAACCTTTTTGAGATCAACGCACACTCTAAGTTTCCCATTCTTCTTTGGTACGATGACTATCGGAGACACCCATTCTGAGTGCTCAATAGGGTATATGAATCCACATTTTACAAGCTTTTCAATTTCCTCTTGTACAATCTTTGCGTACTTAGGATTCATTGGGTAGGGACGTTGCTGGACTGGTTTAGCAGTGCTAATCATTGGAATCGTGTGTTGCACCACCGAGGGTGGAACACCCTTCATATCATGATATGTCCAAGAAAATATATCCTTGAATTCTTTAAGAAGCTTCGTAAGTGCAGCTTCTTCCGCCTTGGTGAGGTCTTGAGCAATAAAAACTGGTTTAGACTCCTCACCCGGATCTGCTAAGTCTATCTCCTTAACTACCGCAGGGCCATCGTAGACACCGCTACTCCCATTGGTAGGCGTTCGTTGGGCTTTTGTGTAGACTACTTTACGTTCCCCTGTGGTGAATGATTTGAAATGCTCGGGTGCGGGGTGTAAGTCTACTGGTTCTTGTTGTGCCCGGTTTTTTTCTTTTAATTCCGCCTCCTTTTGTTGTTGAGCCAACTCTTGGTTTTGCCGCCTTCTTGCAGTACGACTTAGTTTTGGCTTCTCTTCGATTTCTAATTGGGCGACGTCATGAGGTTGCGGAATACACCACATGACACTTTGGAGGTATTGTCCCCAATTATCCGCTATCTTCCGATGAGCGTCAATGGCTCCTACATAACTAAGCCATTCTGCAGTGGATCTTTCCTTGTTTATTGCAGTGCGTACATTAGCTCGATAGCGTTGGCGCTTATGTCTCGTTTTCTTCTTACCAAGTTTTTGATTTTTGTTTCTATCAGATTCGGACTCACTTGGTCGATCTTCACTTTCGGATGAACTGCAGGAGGCCACTGTCTTAGGCCTTGAGCACATTGCTTCCACATTTGGGTGAATATTTGATTCATTTTTCCCATCAGGCTCAGGGTCAGTTTCTTCGTGAGATTCATACTCAGAGTTGCATTGGTCAGAGTCTTCGCTACTTTCAGTGTCGGTGGAGTTTGCCACGTTCTCGCCATCAGGAGTCATGTGCATAACACCTATCATGTTTATTGGCACTAACGGTGGCATATCTTGCCCCTCAGGTGTTACCCAACTTGTGCCTCTATTTCCCCATGTGTTTATGGTTGCCGCTAGGTGTACCCAATCCACGTTATCCGACTCAGTCATACCCGGTAGGACATCCATGTAAGGAGAATCTTTCCCATCATCAGTCTCTTTTTTGCATGTATAGCAATACCTTAATGGGGCGGAATGAATAGTGGTATCCGATCGATTATCGATGATAACCTTGCTTCCTAAAGGATGTGCACGACCATTCTCAAGATCAACTCGAATGACAGAGTCCTGGAATTGTAGGTAGACATGGTTTTTCGACCAGTCATGCACCATTTGTGCTTCCCTCATGAAAGGACGTCCTAAGATCATTTGATATGACATAGGATGCTTGGAGAAATCCATTACAATGAAGGTATGTTTTACCTTGTATCCCAGGACCTTGATCTTGAGGTCCCTTAACATTCCAATAGGTTTAGCTATGGTTCCGTTTGCCATCTTAACCACTATGTTTGTGACTTCAAGGTGAGGTCTCCCCATGGATTCCCAATAGTTTTTAGTCACAATGCTCACTCCAGCACCACCATCAAGGATTCCCTTTAGAGTTAATCCCTTGGTAGTAATGGGGAGGGTGGCATTGGATTCGTCACCTTCAAAGTACTGTCCCAACTTGTTCACAGGTATTTCCATGACCGAGTTTTCATCTAGGTTGGGTTGTAGATCCCAATGTTCCTCCTCATCTTGAAGCGTGTCGGGTCTATCCATATTTGCAAATTGTGGTAGCCCCGCCTTAAGTTCTCCATTGAGAAATGCCCGAAGAGCTAAGAATAGCTCAGGATCTCCGTATAATTTGGATATGATCGTGGTTCTGATCTCAGAGGACATGAAATCCATTAGCTTAGACACATTTAACGGTACTTTTCGAGACATCGCCCCTTGACTAGGGACTGGTGAAGATGGAATCACTTCCTCTTCGATGGGGTCAGGCATTCCCTCACTAAACATTCTTTCCAGCAAGAAGGGTGTTTGCCCACTTCCGGATGTCCTATCCTCACTTTCTTCCCGAATGATACTAGGTATAGCTAACGGTTTATGGTTCCGGTGAGGCTGAACTTGCGTAGGAAACACTGTGTCTGGAATTTTGATTTTTCTCGGGTTTGACTCCAGCTCTCTTTGTGTTTCTTCCACCAAATCCCTTAAGTGTTGCACTTGTTCAATCTCCTCAACTGGGTTTGGGTAAGTTCCAATCTTTTTCTTGAGGGTTTTTGGCCCACGTGGCTTGTCTGGGGGAGTCTCAGTCAGTTTGGGTGGTCGAGAGGGCATTAACTGACTTGGTTGTGGGGCGGAGGAAGTTTCCTTCTGTTTCCCCTTATTTTTGTACTCGCTTGATTCTCCTTCATTGAGCTCCCGAGTGGGTTCCTCCCTTAAGGTAGTGGCTTTGGTCCCCATGGTTTCTATTGAATCAGAATCATCTTAAGGATCATTCATATACACGGGGTCGTCTCCTGTCCCTATGTTGGTCTTTGAACTGGGCTTGGAGCTCGTGGCATTAAGCGATCTCTTTCGTCGTGTTTTCTTTTTCTTTGCCTGAGCGATTGATGCAGTATCCCTCTCTTCAAGAATGTAGTTTTGATTTTGAAGCATTGACCGTGTAACTACATTCGCGGGTACAACAGGTGTGGTTCCTCGTGCTTGGTTGGTGACCTCAACCAAATTCAATGGCGTAATCTTGGGTGCATTAGGATTATGTGGACATTGAGCGATCAAATGATCTATGCCACAACGATTACATGTAAGTACCGGCATTCCCGATGTGCTCCCTTGATTTGGTTGCATTTGAGTGGCGATCTTCTGTAGCCTATTAGGGCACTCCGCTATACGATGCGGTCCACCACACTCGTAGCATTGAAGAGGTGGTCTCCTTGCCAAGGTATTAAGGTTTTGCCCTCTTGTGGTGAGAGCAGCCGCTTGATATACAGGCTTGACTTGCCCGAAATGATCCTCCATGTAGTACTGGGGAATCATTTCAAACGTATCAATCCCGTATGGAGCAGTAGGGTCTATCTCCTCTTCATAATCCCCACATGCACTATGTGACTCATAACCCATCTGGTTTATTGGGGTAATCCTTGGATGTGGAGGTTGTTGTCCTAGCACTGGCGGTGGTAACGGCACAGACTGGACTACATTCGGATTCCTTGGAACTATGTGCTGTGACGGTTGCTCGATAGGTTGTGCAGGCATTAGCGCGGGTACTTGAGGTGTGTTTGACCAAGCTAGTGGTGCCTGGTTTGCCAACATTCGCTTAAGTGTTAGGCAATCTTTAGATTGATGGCCATACTTACCACATGCATTGCAATTCCCATTGAATTTGACTCTAAATGTGGGACATTCACTCGTGCTATGTGGTCCTAAGCACACCGAACACCATTGTTGCTCTCTTCTTGGGTACATATGGCTATTCTGAGGAGCTCGATTACCCCTAAAGTATTCTTGGAGAGCCTTAGTAAGGTCGGTCACAGACATTTCAGATATCTTGGGCTCCTTGGCAATTGGTTTTACTGTCATTGGCTCGTGCCCAGATACTTGCGAACTAACGGATTTTGTTTCTGAAGACACCTTTTTACCTGCAATCATCAAGTTGTCTTCTAACTGGATTGCATTGGCAGTGACTGCTTCCCACGTTGTAAGACCTCTAATGACTAGGCCATTGTAAATGTCCTCGTGGCGTAATCCTCGGATGAATCTATCGAGGAGTTGGTTGTTATTGAAGCGTTCATCGGGAGTGCAGCGAGAATTTAGATGCTTCAATCGACTTATAAAGTCTCTCACTGACTCCCCTTCCTCACGTTCAGCTTTTTGGAGTTGAGATGCTACTCCCCAAAGCACACCCTCACGTATGTATTCTTTCAAGAACAATCTCTTGAGAGTGGGGTAGTGAGTGCGCTCTTCAACCCTTAAGGTTCGATACCAATCTCCGGCCTTCCCACTTAAGGTTAAGCCTAAGGCTTTACACTTGTGCAGCTCATTGTGCTCTTCCAAGGAATCACACACGTGTTCAAAGACTTCAATGTGCTTCCTAACATCCTCGTTACCACTGAAGTTTTGAGTGAGCTTAGCCACTTGTACTGCCTTGCTTCTAGGTTCTCTCTCAGGCATGCCCCGCATGTTTTCCGCAATGGATCGTCCTATCGTCTGAGCAAATGCTGCGAGATCACCTAAGTGAGTAGGCATAGTTGGTGGAGGCACTTCTGGGATAGCCTGGCTGATAGGAGTTGGCGTTGGTCTGAGTAGGTTGGCAAATGACGTAGGATATGATATGTGACTAGGCCTAGCTCCCCTTGGATAATGGTTATGATAAGGCGGTCGTGGAGCATACGCCATTGGCATACTAAGAGGCGTAGGAGCTACCTGAGCATGAGTAGCGATAGGTACATAGGGTCGATAGGCACTGGCACGCACTGTTATAGGTACTGTTCCACTAGGTAGCGGTGTCGTACTAACTACAGCGGTAACAGGTGCACTTTCAGCTATGCTCATCATTGGGGTAGGCATTGCGGATTCCCTAATGGAAAGTTGAGCCAAGGTTGGAAAACTAAAGTTACTGCTCGTGGGCTCAACCTGCATTGAGACTCCAGGCGAAACAACATACGAAGGGTCTATGGGACTCACCGAGGGAGTCTCCAATTGTGATAGGGTTGGTTGTTTGGCCTTGCCCGTATCCAAAAACCTCATAGGGCCAGTGGAAACTAGGTCCACTCCCCTATTTTGCCTCTCAATTTGGATAATTCTATGAATCACCTCACATATCATGTGTTGTTGCTCCTCTAGATTAGTGGCGCTAGATGTAGATCGTAGGACTTCTAACCAACCTACATGGTATGTGTAACCCGTGTATAGGTCCGTTAGAGTCTCTGTGTGTAGATCATATTCCCAATTTTCATTGAGAAATATCCCATCTAGACTTGGTGTGCCAAACGGTTCTCTTGAAGTGGACGCAATGTCACTTCTTATGGATTGGCTTCTAGGGACCTCTACTTTAGGAAGAGCATCGGAATGTGGTAGCTCAGTAGGGCCCTCATTAAACGAAGTGGGTAGAATATCCACATGGACACTCTTTGGGAGGGTAGGGTCTACATAGGATGTGAATGGCGAATCTACTACCCCTCCTTCCTCATTTACTTCGCTTGTCGCATGTTCAGAGCGTGTAGCTCTACTAAAGGTCTCTATTAGACGACTAAACATGCTAGATCCGGTTGTGGGGCCCACACTGGCATGTTTTGGCTTGTCTCCTCAGGGTTCTTGGTAGGGTGTCCTTCCATGGCTTCTGAGTCAGAGGACGAGTCACTATCCACTATTCGTGGATCTTGGGTTGCACTCCCTTGGGTTCCAGCCGAAGGCCAAGATGCCAACGTGGAGGGATGGTGTGAGCCTGCGTAGACTGAAACGCTTTCTAGTGGTTCAGGCTCTAGCACCCGACCAGAACGTAGATGCATGTGACGTGGGTACCCTACGTGCGTTGGTAACTACCCTTGAAGTCCACACAAGTGGTTTCTTGGGTATTTTGCACCTTGTTTTTACTTGTTTTTAGATTGTTTTTAACTCGTTTTTGACCCCCTTACTTACGGTCGAACTTGGACTAGGGCGTGTGATAGCTTGAAACGAGCGTATCGTTTAAAGGGTCCTAGTGTGCTTTACAGCACCGTGTTCGCCTATCTAGAGCTCCTGTAGTCCTCAAAACAGTCCGTTTCCTTTGGGGGGAAGGGGCAAAAGCCTATTTGCTTGTGGAGGAAAGGGTGAGGGCTTTATCCCACATGCTCACTTTACTCCTTGGGGAGTGGGCTACATATAGGGCACGACTTCCCATAAGCTCTCACTTGAGAGAAAGCTATGGAGGCTCACTCTCCTATATATATATATCAAAAGACCGAGACCGAGACCGAGACCGGGGCCGGGGCCGTGGGTCGTGGGTCAATTGGGGTTCTTTCTTTTCAAAATTTTTTTCTCCAATTAGAAAATCTTTCCTCTCCACGTGTTTGGTTCTTTCTTTGAAAATAAAATTTTTTTATTTTCTGTTTTTTTTGTGAGATAAGTTTTCTAGGGTTTCCTTAGGGTTCAGCCTTGGCCGCGGTGCAGTTCGCACACACAGCGCAGATCTGGGGGTTCAAAAATCTCTCTCGCACGCAGAAACCAGATAACAGAACACACGCCCACACGCGGAGCGAAAATATAACAAAAGAAACAGAAATGCAACACAGAAACACCTTAACAACAAACACACAGTCGCTTTCCTACAGTGTAGATTAAACTTCACGCAGCAGCCGAGCTGCAAACTGGAGCTTGGTGCAGGGCAACTCCCCGGCAGCGGCGCCAAAAATGTGCGCTTTTGTCGCACAGGTCGTTGCTGGGGACTTGCCAGACACCGTATGCGAGCCACGAATGGCTGCAAGCATACAACCAGGGAAGCAAGCTCAAAACAGAATGCAAAAAGGTGTGTCACTCACCGCTTAACTGCCGCCTTGAAGGATTCCCTCGTCGCAGCTGTGAAGAAGGAGCCGCCGTCGCCGCTCTACCGCCTCTCCGCCGCCGTGCCGCTACACAGTGCTCGATCACTCTCTCTCTCTCTCTCTCTCTCTCACACACACACGCAGGAGAAGGAAACCAAAGAGATAAGGCAAGAGCACTCTTCTATTCACAACACATGAGAATGAGGATTTTAGGGTTACATTTAACTCATATAGGTGACTTGGCCGTTCACACTTGGGCGCCCATACATGGTCGGCCGACCTTAACCCTTATCCTACTGATATCCAGGGTGCGCCTCTCATCGGCGATCACCCAATCCCTTTATCCTTAACATATGGTGCCGACAAGCCCGGCCCATGACTCAGAATATTTAAATTAATGACGTAAAACATAGTGCGTCCGCCATGGGTTAACAAGCTCGAGAGGGAGTGTTGAGATATCGAGCTCATCTAGTGAGGCGGTGGACACTGATGCCCGCGTGGGGGATAGGCCCCACACTTACACCACTGGCATGGAGATCTTGGGTGATATGCGGCCAGTGGGATGACAGGCTGTGTGACAGCCATTCTAGAGACTGGCATAGTTATAGCGCCAGCTCATTTAGTTGGGTTCACACTATAGAGAACCCTTGTATGTATTTGGTTGAGTACCTTTCATAGTGTGTGTACTCTTATCTTGTATATGGTGTGTTGAGTGTTGAGTAAAGAAGAAGAAGATTTTTCAGCCTCTCACCTTGTGTAAGGTTCCCCCCTTCCACAAATAGAGGAAACACTTAAGATAGTCCACTAAGTCTTATCTTAGAGAAAATTTCCTACTCATCGACACCTTGACTATACAGAGATTCAAGGATACGATTCATAGGTAAGACCTAGTTCTATCCCGCAGGGGGAGCGTGGTCTTCTAAAATAAAATCACCCATAGGGTAATTGATCACATAAATTGGGCAACTACAAGACTTGATTTCTAGAGGCAACGCTTTTTTCCTCATCCATGCAAGGCACAGTCGCTGGCCTAGTCTTCTAGAATAGAGTTGCCCGAGAACCTATTTATCTAGCGTAGGGCTTTCACTTAATCTGTTGGAAAGCTATCCGACTAATCGAGTCCACCCGTCCGTAGGATGGTGCCATCGGGGCATTCCATCCTCCCACTTTCCACCCTACTCACGCGTCAATTTGTTTTCTAATTAATCCTACCACACTGTTTGACATAAATAAACATGTTCCTTAATTAAGGTCCTTTTCACAAGGTTTGTTAAAACAGCCTTTTTCTACAATACAATCATACCAAAGACAAGATTTATAAAAACAAAGTTTAAACATGAATCAATTTCATACAAGCCAAACCGGCTCTCTTATTCTTTTCCTTTATACCGCCGATGATCTAGAATTCGGCCTTCCAGCCTCTACATGCTGGGCAAAACCCTATGGGACCATACACCTCATCGTCGGCCGCTGGCGAGGACTCAAGCCGGCCTGTCGCCCTCTCAGGCTCCATCGCTCGATCCTCCCGCCCCTCAGAGGGATGTCTGCGCACTAGGGTGGGCTAATTCACCGCACTAGCCTGGGCTCTCAGAACTAGGCAGCATCATCACAATCACTTGCCTCAATCGGCAAACCTCATTCTCCCAATGGTATGAGGGATACCATGGGCCAACTCTGGGCCTTACTAACGTCTCCGTCGTCCGGCTACATAAGCACAAGAACGGGGCAGCGTCAAGGCAGGGAGAAGTTGTACCTGTACTTTAATTTAACCAAGATAACAATCCATTTACTCACTAAACCATATGACTAGGATCCATGTCATCTTCTTTAAGAAACAGCAAATTATTTTGGCCATAACTCTCTGATGAAAACTCTGAATATAGTCATATAACCAGTCAAAAGAACGGGAAGGCATCTGGTCTACAAGCCCACGTGAGCAGAATAGGCAAAAACGTCTGTATATAGCCACAAACATGCCATCTTTGGAAACGCGTTGTTTTTTCATATTTTTAGTATGCATGGACTCTAGATGTGTAAAAGTACTCTAAATATGACCTCTTATCACCTAAATTCGAAATTCTATTTTTGGAGATACTTATCTCTTATTAATAGAACTATTCTTATGTTCTTATTTCTTTTAGGATTTTTGGAGCTAATATTTTTATTCTAACACTTTTCTAATGTTTCTAGCCTTATTGTCTCACTCTTCTCTAAGTACACTCTCTTTCTTTATTGAAATCTATATTAAAAGAGACACATACATACATGGCTTGGAAGGGACGTTACAATCTCCCCCACTTAAAAGATTCGAGATGTCCTCATCTCGCGAGCTGGGGTAGTATCTAAGTAAATCCTCTTGTCTCTTTCAAAGTGGTGTCCCCACTAGTTAAAAATCTTCTTTTATCTAAACATTATTCTTAAAGAGTCCTCTATTTCATGTGCTTGGCTCGTTTTGTTGTGTCTCCAAAATGTCTATTATTCTAAAGTTAATTGGCCTTATTATCCTAATTTCATGCATCCATATACCTCTCATATGATATGAACCTTAGAATTCTTTATTCTATACCCCTATGTAATATGGTACTTAGCAAATTATCATGGAAAAATATAAGAGAATCAATTCTTTACGCAATCTAACCTATGATAGTAATTTCATAATCTTAGAATCGTCAATTGGGCAACTACAAGACTTGATTTCTAGAGGCAACGCTTTTTTCCTCATCCATGCAAGGCACAGCCGCTGGCCTAGTCTTCTAGAATAGAGTTGCCCGAGAACCTATTTATCTAGTGTAGGGCTTTCACTTAATCTGTTGAAAAGCTACCCGACTAATCGAGTAGTCCACCCGTCCGTAGGATGGTGCCATCGGGGCATTCCATCCTCCCACTTTCCACCCTACTCACGCGTCAATTTGTTTTCTAATTAATCCTACCACACTGTTTGACATAAATAAACATGTTCCTTAATTAAGGTCCTTTTCACAAGGTTTGTTAAAACAGCCTTTTTCTACAATACAATCATACCAAAGACAAGATTTATAAAAACAAAGTTTAAACATGAATCAATTTCATACAAGCCAAACCGGCTCTCTTATTCTTTTCCTTTATACCGTCGATGATCTAGAATTCGACCTTCCAGCCTCTACATGCTGGGCAAAACCCTATGGGACCATACACCTCATCGTCGGCCCCCGCTGGTGGCGAGGACTTAAGCCGGCCTGTCGCCCTCTCAGGCTCCATCGCTCGATCCTCCCGCCCCTCAGAGGGATGTCTGCGCACTAGGGTGGGCTAATTCACCGCACTAGCCTGGGCCCTCAGAACTAGGCAGCATCATCACAATCACTTGCCTCAATCGGCAAACCTCATTCTCCCAATGGTATGAGGGATACCATGGGCCAACTCTGGGCCTTACTAACGTCTCCGTCGTCCGGCTACATAAGCACAAGAACGGGGCAGCGTCAAGGCAGGGAGAAGTTGTACCTGTACTTTAATTTAACCAAGATAACAATCCATTTACTCACTAAACCATATGACTAGGATCCATGTCATCTTCTTTAAGAAACAGCAAATTATTTTGGCCATAACTCTCTGATGAAAACTCTGAATATAGTCATATAACCAGTCAAAAGAACGGGAAGGCATCTGGTCTACAAGCCCACGTGAGCAGAATAGGCAAAAACGTCTGTATATAGCCACAAACATGCCATCTTTGGAAACGTGTTGTTTTTTCATATTTTTAGTATGCATGGACTCTAAATGTGTAAAAGTACTCTAAATATGACCTCTTATCACCTAAATTCGAAATTCTATTTTTGGAGATACTTATCTCTTATTAATAGAACTATTCTTATGTTCTTATTTCTTTTAGGATTTTTGGAGCTAATATTTTTATTCTAACACTTTTCTAATGTTTCTAGCCTTATTGTCTCACTCTTCTCTAAGTACACTCTCTTTCTTTATTGA
Source organism: Cibotium barometz (assembly GCF_041138505.1). Lineage (NCBI taxonomy): Eukaryota > Viridiplantae > Streptophyta > Polypodiopsida > Cyatheales > Cibotiaceae > Cibotium > Cibotium barometz. Next base: position 45,907,758 of record NC_141054.1, on the reverse strand, counting down.
AATCTATATTAAAAGAGACACATACATACATGGCTTGGGAGGGACGTTACAATCTCCCCCACTTAAAAGATTCGAGATGTCCTCATCTCGCGAGCTGGGGTAGTATCTAAGTAAATCCTCTTGTCTCTTTCAAAGTGGTGTACCCACTAGTTAAAAATCTTCTTTTATCTAAACATTATTCTTAAAGAGTCCTCTATTTCATGTGCTTGGCTCGTTTTGTTGTGTCTCCAAAATGTCTATTATTCTAAAGTTAATTGGCCTTATTATCCTAATTTCATGCATCCATATACCTCTCATATGATATGAACCTTAGAATTCTTTATTCTATACCCCTATGTAATATGGTACTTAGCAAATTATCATGGAAAAATATAAGAGAATCAATTCTTTACGCAATCTAACCTATGATAGTAATTTCATAATCTTAGAATCGTCTTGTAGAATACCTCTATTCATCATGCACATTACTTCACATGAATCTTGTACTAATCCTCTTCTATTTACTCATAGAAATACTTGTTGAATTCGGTTATCTTTAACCTAGCTATCCCTATTTCTTGACCTAATTTTTTTCTCTAGCTCATGATTCCTTGTAGCCAGGGGTGGGCTTGATGTTCCTCTTGAATTAGGAGACCTCTTCTTGATTAACATGGAAGGACTCATGTCCTTCGTGACACTTTCTATATAAAAAAAAACTTTATCACAATCTCTAGCTATAATTATGGCTTCTAAAATAGAGGATAGTTTTACATTCTTGATGAGGTTATTCAAAGATAGATTAAGCTTCCAAATGAATCGATGGAGAAGAGTTACCTCATCCATCTTTGGAGCAAATCGGAGAAGTTTAACAAAATTTTGGTGATATTCTTTTAGGGTCTTCCCTTCTTGGGTTAGCTCCAAAAATTCATTCATTTTATCTCTCGAAATCCTGGAGGACAAAACCTGGTGTACTTTCATGGCATCTCATAAGTGATTCTAGCTCCAGTAGTGGTTAGATTGACAACAGTGCTTCCAACTAATTTGGCATTTCTTATGATTTTTAGATGAGCAAGGGTGAACTTGCTTCTTTCATTGTATCCATTAAAAGTTCAAAACTATCAAATACTTATCATAGCACCACATTTGAAGGTGGTCGGGATTAATACATCTGAGATCTTCATTTTTTTGAGAATTACACATCTGGTATCTTGGGATTAACACATCCAAAGATTATCAGGATTGACACATCTAAGATGATTAGTTTTCTGAAAATTATACATCTAGTATCTTGGGATTAACACATCTAAGAGCATGATCCTCTGGGAATTACACATCCGAAGTTGTCTGAGATGGGTTCTAGATCTTGGATGATCGTCCTAGCGTAAAGCATCCAATGGATGACATTCACACGTCAACTATTCAAACCTTAATGGAGTTATAATCTTAATAATTTATAATATGCAAACTAATGAGATATATCCTGAAAATTTCTCTAAACAAAGTTTTGGTCTATCCTTCTATTCAGTCTCTCACTAGATTAATTTGATCACCTATGTTTTTCCTCACAAAAGGTTTTCTCCCCAATCTAATTTCTCAAATTTATTGTACAAATATCTTGCGTGTGCACCCCCAAGATACAAGCACAATTTTATAGGATGATTGTCTCAACATGTGAGGATATTCAAATCACTTCTATGGCCAGTAGAGATGATTGATTCGTCCTCATATGATAAACAATCACTTGTTTTAATCTCTTGATAGTTAACCTTTGAAAAACAAATCCTAGGAACTAAGATCAGCTCTGATACCACTTGTAAGGTTCCCCCCTTCCACAAATAGAGGAAACACTTAAGATAGTCCACTAAGTCTTATCTTAGAGAAAATTTCCTACTCATCGACACCTTGACCATACAGAGATTCAAGGATACGATTCATAGGTAAGACCTAGTTCTACCCCGCAGGGGGAGCGTGGTCTTCTAAAATAAAATCACCCATAGGGTAATTGATCACATAAATTGGGCAACTACAAGACTTGATTTCTAGAGGCAACGCTTTTTTCCTCATCCATGCAAGGCACAGCCGCTGGCCTAGTCTTCTAGAAGAGAGTTGCCCGAGAACCTATTTATCTAGTGTAGGGCTTTCACTTAATCTGTTGAAAAGCTACCCGACTAATCGAGTAGTCCACCCGTCCGTAGGATGGTGCCATCGGGGCATTCCATCCTCCCACTTTCCACCCTACTCACGCGTCAATTTGTTTTCTAATTAATCCTACCACACTGTTTGACATAAATAAACATGTTCCTTAATTAAGGTCCTTTTCACAAGGTTTGTTAAAACAGCCTTTTTCTACAATACAATCATACCAAAGACAAGATTTATAAAAACAAAGTTTAAACATGAATCAATTTCATACAAGCCAAACCGGCTCTCTTATTCTTTTCCTTTATACCGTCGATGATCTAGAATTCGACCTTCCAGCCTCTACATGCTGGGCAAAACCCTATGGGACCATACACCTCATCGTCGGCCCCCGCTGGTGGCGAGGACTTAAGCCGGCCTGTCGCCCTCTCAGGCTCCATCGCTCGATCCTCCCGCCCCTCAGAGGGATGTCTGCGCACTAGGGTGGGCTAATTCACCGCACTAGCCTGGGCCCTCAGAACTAGGCAGCATCATCACAATCACTTGCCTCAATCGGCAAACCTCATTCTCCCAATGGTATGAGGGATACCATGGGCCAACTCTGGGCCTTACTAACGTCTCCGTCGTCCGGCTACATAAGCACAAGAACGGGGCAGCGTCAAGGCAGGGAGAAGTTGTACCTGTACTTTAATTTAACCAAGATAACAATCCATTTACTCACTAAACCATATGACTAGGATCCATGTCATCTTCTTTAAGAAACAGCAAATTATTTTGGCCATAACTCTCTGATGAAAACTCTGAATATAGTCATATAACCAGTCAAAAGAACGGGAAGGCATCTGGTCTACAAGCCCACGTGAGCAGAATAGGCAAAAACGTCTGTATATAGCCACAAACATGCCATCTTTGGAAACGCGTTGTTTTTTCATATTTTTAGTATGCATGGACTCTAGATGTGTAAAAGTACTCTAAATATGACCTCTTATCACCTAAATTCGAAATTCTATTTTTGGAGATACTTATCTCTTATTAATAGAACTATTCTTATGTTCTTATTTCTTTTAGGATTTTTGGAGCTAATATTTTTATTCTAACACTTTTCTAATGTTTCTAGCCTTATTGTCTCACTCTTCTCTAAGTACACTCTCTTTCTTTATTGAAATCTATATTAAAAGAGACACATACATACATGGCTTGGGAGGGACGTTACAATCTCCCCCACTTAAAAGATTCGAGATGTCCTCATCTCGCGAGCTGGGGTAGTATCTAAGTAAATCCTCTTGTCTCTTTCAAAGTGGTGTACCCACTAGTTAAAAATCTTCTTTTATCTAAACATTATTCTTAAAGAGTCCTCTATTTCATGTGCTTGGCTCGTTTTGTTGTGTCTCCAAAATGTCTATTATTCTAAAGTTAATTGGCCTTATTATCCTAATTTCATGCATCCATATACCTCTCATATGATATGAACCTTAGAATTCTTTATTCTATACCCCTATGTAATATGGTACTTAGCAAATTATCATGGAAAAATATAAGAGAATCAATTCTTTACGCAATCTAACCTATGATAGTAATTTCATAATCTTAGAATCGTCTTGTAGAATACCTCTATTCATCATGCACATTACTTCACATGAATCTTGTACTAATCCTCTTCTATTTACTCATAGAAATACTTGTTGAATTCGGTTATCTTTAACCTAGCTATCCCTATTTCTTGACCTAATTTTTTTCTCTAGCTCATGATTCCTTGTAGCCAGGGGTGGGCTTGATGTTCCTCTTGAATTAGGAGACCTCTTCTTGATTAACATGGAAGGACTCATGTCCTTCGTGACACTTTCTATATAAAAAAAAACTTTATCACAATCTCTAGCTATAATTATGGCTTCTAAAATAGAGGATAGTTTTACATTCTTGATGAGGTTATTCAAAGATAGATTAAGCTTCCAAATGAATCGATGGAGAAGAGTTACCTCATCCATCTTTGGAGCAAATCGGAGAAGTTTAACAAAATTTTGGTGATATTCTTTTAGGGTCTTCCCTTCTTGGGTTAGCTCCAAAAATTCATTCATTTTATCCTCTCGAAATCCTGGAGGACAAAACCTGGTGTACTTTCATGGCATCTCATAAGTGATTCTAGCTCCAGTAGTGGTTAGATTGACAACAGTGCTTCCAACTAATTTGGCATTTCTTATGATTTTTAGATGAGCAAGGGTGAACTTGCTTCTTTCATTGTATCCATTAAAAGTTCAAAACTATCAAATACTTATCATAGCACCACATTTGAAGGTGGTCAGGATTAATACATCTGAGATCTTCATTTTTTTGAGAATTACACATCTGGTATCTTGGGATTAACACATCCAAAGATTATCAGGATTGACACATCTAAGATGATTAGTTTTCTGAAAATTATACATCTAGTATCTTGGGATTAACACATCTAAGAGCATGATCCTCTGGGAATTACACATCCGAAGTTGTCTGAGATGGGTTCTAGATCTTGGATGATCGTCCTAGCGTAAAGCATCCAATGGATGACATTCACACGTCAACTATTCAAACCTTAATGGAGTTATAATCTTAATAATTTATAATATGCGAACTAATGAGATATATCCTGAAAATTTCTCTAAACAAAGTTTTGGTCTATCCTTCTATTCAGTCTCTCACTAGATTAATTTGATCACCTATGTTTTTCCTCACAAAAGGTTTTCTCCCCAATCTAATTTCTCAAATTTATTGTACAAATATCTTGCGTGTGCACCCCCAAGATACAAGCACAATTTTATAGGATGATTGTCTCAACATGTGAGGATATTCAAATCACTTCTATGGCCAGTAGAGATGATTGATTCGTCCTCATATGATAAACAATCACTTGTTTTAATCTCTTGATAGTTAACCTTTGAAAAACAAATCCTAGGAACTAAGATCAGCTCTGATACCACTTGTAAGGTTCCCCCCTTCCACAAATAGAGGAAACACTTAAGATAGTCCACTAAGTCTTATCTTAGAGAAAATTTCCTACTCATCGACACCTTGACCATACAGAGATTCAAGGATACGATTCATAGGTAAGACCTAGTTCTATCCCGCAGGGGGAGCGTGGTCTTCTAAAATAAAATCACCCATAGGGTAATTGATCACATAAATTGGGCAACTACAAGACTTGATTTCTAGAGGCAACGCTTTTTTCCTCATCCATGCAAGGCACAGCCGCTGGCCTAGTCTTCTAGAATAGAGTTGCCCGAGAACCTATTTATCTAGTGTAGGGCTTTCACTTAATCTGTTGAAAAGCTACCCGACTAATCGAGTAGTCCACCCGTCCGTAGGATGGTGCCATCGGGGCATTCCATCCTCCCACTTTCCACCCTACTCACGCGTCAATTTGTTTTCTAATTAATCCTACCACACTGTTTGACATAAATAAACATGTTCCTTAATTAAGGTCCTTTTCACAAGGTTTGTTAAAACAGCCTTTTTCTACAATACAATCATACCAAAGACAAGATTTATAAAAACAAAGTTTAAACATGAATCAATTTCATACAAGCCAAACCGGCTCTCTTATTCTTTTCCTTTATACCGTCGATGATCTAGAATTCGACCTTCCAGCCTCTACATGCTGGGCAAAACCCTATGGGACCATACACCTCATCGTCGGCCCCCGCTGGTGGCGAGGACTTAAGCCGGCCTGTCGCCCTCTCAGGCTCCATCGCTCGATCCTCCCGCCCCTCAGAGGGATGTCTGCGCACTAGGGTGGGCTAATTCACCGCACTAGCCTGGGCCCTCAGAACTAGGCAGCATCATCACAATCACTTGCCTCAATCGGCAAACCTCATTCTCCCAATGGTATGAGGGATACCATGGGCCAACTCTGGGCCTTACTAATGTCTCCGCCGTCCGGCTACATAAGCACAAGAACGGGGCAGCGTCAAGGCAGGGAGAAGTTGTACTTGTACCTTAATTTAACCAAGATAACAATCCATTTACTCACTAAACCATATGACTAGGATCCATGTCATCTTCTTTAAGGAAACAATCTTTTTCACAAAGATTTTAGCATTTCAACTTGAGATTGCGATAAGACATTCTTTATTAAGGCATATGTTGTTGTTTAAAAGAATACAAACTTTAAATGGTAAATCAATCAAATAGATCACTGTAACAATCAATAGAGAAGCCGGGGCCATACCTCAACCCCTAAGAATGATATATAATTGAAAAACAGAATATGTATATACCTTATAGAAATTTGTCGTTTATCGTTGTCTTTGCTTGTATTAACAAGAGCTTTAGAACCTGACATATGAGAATAGAGTCTTCTAATACCTTGTCTTATGATTGAAATCATCCAGTCATTCCCAAGCTTTATCTCCTCTTACTCGTAGTGTGACTCTTCTCTCTTTCTAAGGTTTATGGCAATAGCCTCTTCTTACAGGACTACGGCATACTATTCTTTCTCTAAAAGAAAAGCTATGGAGTTTAGGTCTCTTCCTCCGAAAGACCATAGCAATCTAAGCTTATTTTCTGAGATATTAGATAAGAATGAAGGGATATATGCATCTCAAACTCTAGGATTACCTTAAGACTACTTGCTGCCTTCTCACAGTTTTCTCTATGTAAAGACCCTGACAGAAACAGCAAATTGTTTCGGCCATAACTCTCTGACGAAAACTCTGAATATAGTCATATAACCAGTCAAAAGAACGGGAAGGCATCTAGTCTACAAGCCAACGCAGGCAGAATAGGCAAAAACGTCTGTATATAGCCACAAACATGCCATCTTTGGAAACGCGTTGTTTTTTCATATTTTTAGTATGCATGGACTCTAAATGTGTAAAAGTACTCTAAATATGACCTCTTATCACCTAAATTCGAAATTCTATTTTTGGAGATACTTATCTCTTATTAATAGAACTATTCTTATGTTCTTATTTCTTTTAGGATTTTTGGAGCTAATATTTTTATTCTAACACTTTTCTAATGTTTCTAGCCTTATTGTCTCACTCTTCTCTAAGTACACTCTCTTTCTTTATTGAAATCTATATTAAAAGAGACACATACATACATGGCTTGGGAGAGACGTTACACCTTGTGTGTTCTCTATTAGGGTTTTGTGAGTGTGTGTGTGCTTGCAAGAGCTCAAGCTCTCTTCCCCCTTGCATCTTTTCAATAGGGATCGATGAAGAAAAAAAAATTGTGAGAAGATGAGAAAAGATGGGGACTAATGTGAAAGGATGTGGAAGGATGAGAAAAGATGGAAATATTGTTGGAACTGTATTTGTATGTGAAATCTGTTTTTAAATGACTGTTTTATGTCAAGAATGCTGGGGAAGCATTTTGACCATCTTGTGAATGAGGTCGTGGAGACCTATCTGTTAAAGTCGCAACTGCTGACGGAGAGGCAACGGAGGATGTCTCGCGTACCAAGGTCAGCCGAGGTCTTGATTTAAATGGTGAACTTCCGATACAGTGGATGAGGAACCAACAAGGAAGCGGCCTATGAGTGAAGCGCTAGGTGACCTGCGAAGGATCCTAGAGGGTGCTGACCATACGGTGCTCGGGCTCTGGGTCATCGAAGATACCCACACGTACGTCGGGGAAGATATTGGAACAAGGAGTAAGAGTTGTTTTCTGAATTCGGGCATGGATCTGGCTGATTGACCTTGCTGGTCCTCAACGGATTAGTCCATGGCTCTTTTATATGGATTTGTTGGTTAATCTTGCTGATCTTCAACAAAGACTCCATTTTTTGTTAAAGTGAATACTTGCTGGTTACTATGAGCTAGGAACTATGAGTGGACAGGGGGTGAGCGTTCTGGTTGCCACAATGATGCCATAGGTACACTGATGAAGGAATGTTTGGAAATAAGGATTCAATTGGATAATAAGAGGATTATGATCAGTGACTATGGTTTCATTAAATGATTGTTTTAAAGACTGTTGAATCTGTGAAAAAAGCAATTTCATATTGGGTGTGTAAGTGGTGTGACTAGTTTTAAGTTTGCATGAATATCCGGCTAGGGGGCCTGGGAACTCTTTTCCCTGGTACCCGAGAAAACCTAACCAAATTCTTAATTGGATCCCATTACTATAGTGGTTGGGCGGTTGGCTAACCCATGGGACTGGATGGGGTTAGGCTGGATTGATGGATCCCTAAATTGAAACTCAATTCTGTTCTGGTTCGATAGATGAAATAAATCCCGGATAAAAATTATTCTATGGAAAAGAATCAACGGCTGTGTCTCTCAATGAGGAAAAAAGTGTTGGTCTCTATGATCCAAGTACAATCTTTTCCCTGATCTGACTATGGGACTTACGGGTTCGGTCAGATCAGTTCAGTTAATTAAGGCTTTTGACTACATTAGAGAAAGGTTATCCTGGAGGAATCGCCCGTGCTTTCCGGGCAAGGAAAGTTTTTTCGGGTTCGATTTTGGAAGAACCGATGGATTAGTCTCTTGTCCAGATATTCGTGGACGAGGCCCCGAGTGTGGGACTCTGCCCTGCACAAGAAGTGCTACTTCCGCTGTTAGCACCCATGAATTCGTTGCGCGGTGGGGAGAGGGACCTCACAACGTGCGTGTAAGGGGGCTTTCACTATCTAACGGCTTAAGAAGCGGTTAGATAGAAAAAGCCACCGTGGCATGCGCCCCGTGCAAAGGCGGTGCTGCCACGTGTAATGCTCAAGCTCGAGCATTACACGTGGCATGCCTACGAGGACAATTGGTGCCACATATAATGCCCGAGCTCGAGCATTACACATGGCAGCGTTGCGTGGACTCCATTGTACACGGGGCCATGCCATGTGTAATGCCCGAGTTCGAGCATTACACGTGACATGCCCACATGTACAATGCAGTCCATGTGGTAGCCACATGTGCCTATATATAATATAATAAAATATAACATAGTATAATATATATAAAAACATATATGTGCATATATACATTGACACCAACCAATAAAAGGGATCAAGATTTTCATTTACAAGGGTCTTCTATACTATGGGATCCTCGAGACCTCCCCAACTAGTGCAATCACTTTTTTTATCATCAAATTTCCACATTATTGTACAAATGTAGTATGGTGAGTTGCAATAATTCCATGATGCAAAGGGGGGCTTGCATAGGCCTTGATATTCTTGAAACCTTAAATCACTTATCTGACTTTTTTCATGCATGTAAAAGCAATAAATATAAAGAGGTTAAATTTCACAACTTAATGACTTTAAACATCATTCCTATTTTGAAGAACCAACCTAATAACTTTCCTAGATGGTCTAGCTTGGGGATGTTTGAGGAAAAATATCTTCCTCTTGTGGTTGGAGTATATGTGTTATATATCTATTGGCATGTAGTGCTTTGAGAGAGCACTTACACGAGATTCTTCTATGGAATGTGACCATATCACATAAGGGTGATCAGCTTGGAGCACAACCCTCCGCACACAAGACCCCTCCTAGCACAAGTCAAGCGGTGGTCGTAGATATTATGGATTCAGGCAAATTTTTTTATGTTTTATAGTCTCTGTTAGACATATGAATGTGTATTCAGAAGTGAGAATGTGTGTTTCCACTTTGGCATGTGTGTGGCTAGGTGAGTTGGGATGTACGTGGCCAAGCCCTAGTTATAGACCTACGAATGTGCATTCACCATCTTAGGAACATGTGTGGGGAATAAAGAACGTGCATGGCCAGGTAAAATCTATGAATGTGCATTCTAAGATGACAACGTGCTTGTTGCTAGGTGTCTATGGACTTGTAAATATGCGCTTAGAAGTGAGAATGTGTGTTCCCACTTTGACGCGTGTGTACGTAATTCTGACATGTCTGCAGTGGTGGAAGTTAGGGCTGTGTGATGGTCAATTTTTGGAGAGAATATTATTTGATCTTTCCTTCATGAGAATATTATATAGATCTTCTTTGTAAGTCTTAGGAACGTGCCTTCCTATTTGTGAACATATGTACGCACAGGCCCAATTGAGCACGTACACAAGCAAACAAAAGACTAGTTTATTGTGTTTTGGTCAAAAATTCCAAACTTTTCCCTCTAAATTATTCTTACTGGTGTATGTTTTTGGATTTTTAATTTGATAGAATTATTTAACTTTTGCTAAGCTATCTAATGATATGCATGATGCAACATAATGGTTTTTTAGAGTTATTAATGGTGAGCTTAATTCCTAAAATTAATAAAAACTCAAAAATTTACAAATGCAAGCTGGAAAGAGCATGAATCAAAGGAAATAGAGTAGAATACTTACTTGTAATCATGCAACTCGAGCGTAAAGGGTTTCTTTGTGCTCCATTGCACTAAAGTAGCAAAAAATTGTGAGAATGGGATTATGTCTATTCTTATTAATCTAATTGTCTTATATACAAGACTCATTTGTATAATGTCCGATCATCCAAATAATGTCCGGGGGTCCAATAAGTCGTATAGGCTAATTTCTTAGTAAATGTACATTAGTAACATTACAGAAGTCGTAAGCTTGGTATTTTAATATCTTATGGCATTACAAAAGTCATAAGCTCGTAGATTTTCCATGATCATTTTACATAAAGCGCGTTTTGCGATACAAAAAATATGGATTAAAAGTGTTGCCATGTGTTCAGAGTAATGTAGCCAATGTGGTTAACACAACCATAGAGGTGGCATGTGGTTTCTTGGACTTGATGGGGGGCGATAGTTAAATTGTATACCTAGAGATTAGGGTGTGCTGAAATGGATCAACATAAACATTTCGACATGATAAGAATGCAAGAAAGGGATTAAGACTACTGAAAAAACTAGAACATAATGATCTAGTAAAAAGCTAATATAATGTTGCATTAGACAGAGAGCATTTACATCTCCATTAGCCACTAATTATGATTACATTAGAGGGCCTTTATATAAGCTTGAGAATATCTCCATTAGAGCCATTAATTGTGATTCCTAAGATTGATTAAGCCATCTCCTAATCTTGCCTAGATTTGAGAACCACCTTCCTTGAAATGGGCATCCATTTGGATCTTTTTTCACCTTTTTCTACGTGCCTTTTTTTGGCCTCCATTTGGGCTAGACATTCCACATTCATCTTTACTTTTGGTATTCCTTTGAGCCTTTGAACCTTAGTCTATGACTAATACAACACATACATCATTTCAGGGTCACATAGCACTCCACCTTGCTCACCCAACATCACTTGCTTTTTCAACACTCCCCCTCAAGTGATGAACTACTACCACCATGCATACACTGAATCTACACTCTTAGTCAATTAGACTAGACATTCCACATACATCTTGACTTTTAGGCTTCCTTTGAGCCTTTGAACCTTAGTCTATGACTAATACAACCCATACATCATTTGAGGGTCATATTGCACTCCACCTTGCTCCTAATATTCACCCAACATAACTTGCTTTTTCAATACCCCCCCTCAGGTGATGAACTACTACCACCATGCATACATTGGATCTACACTCTTAATCATTTGCTAGAGTGGTCTATTACAGGTGTCTCATAGGCTACAATGTTGCCTTAGGGCTTGAAGTTTTATACAAGGTAGGAACACAATGAGGGTGTAAAATGAAAGGTGGTTCCATCAATTAGAAGAGATGTTCTGATGATTGGCCTCCTTCTTGGGAAGCCCCTTCATTTGGTTCTTCTTTGATTATTATGTTTTCTTGAGTATTGGCCAAGTCTTCTTTTTGTTCCAACAATCTTTCTCCATGTAGCCTACTTTGTCACAAAAGTTACACTAAACTCTAGATCATGGTTCTTAGGTAAAGAATGCTTTCTGCTCATAATGTGATGAAGATCCACTTGCTTTGACTTTGAGTTTCTTTAAATCAAGGCTTCTTCAATGCCGGTGAAGTAGGTGCGGGTAGATTTTTCAAGGTAGCCACCAACTTTTTTGTTCCAACAATCTTTCTCCATGTAGCCTGGCTTGTCACAAAAATTACACTTTACTCTGGCTCTTGGTCCTTTGGTGAAGAATGCTTTCGACAATGAAGATCCACCTGCTTTGACTTTGAGTTTCTCCTCTTGAATCAAGGTTTCTTAAATGCCGATAAAGGCTAGGGTGGGTAGATTTTTCAAGGTAGCCTCCAATGGACTAAATGCTTCCAAGGTCATGCTCTTGAGAAGAATTGATATGGCATCGTCCTCATCCACTAGAGCTCCAACACATGTGAGTCGTTGGATATTTCACTTTTCATTTTGTTTAAGTGAGCTTGAACTAAATCACTTTATTGGATGAAAAATGAAATTTTGAACTAATTTTTGGGCTCTTTTGTTTGGCACCATCCCTTGTTTACTAATTCTAGAGTTGTGTGTATGGCACCAAACAGCTTTTCTAGTTCATCCATGATCCTTTTGAATTTTCTTCTGATGCAATATGATGGATGAAACTATCTCCTAGTCCTAATGCAATGATGGCTAGGACTCTCTCATCTCTCCAAGGATTTGGCAATGTTGCTTAAGATTGGAAGCTTATGATAGAGGGATTTAGGAATTATCTTATTGAAAGAAATACACTTCCTAAGAGGTGAATACTCCTTCAACACTATGAAAATGCATTTCAAGAAGGCAAGTTCATTCGTTTCCTCAGCTCTCTAGAGTTCCAAGCACAAAAAAAAAACATTATTTTATGGATTTGATGGGAACAATAAAGGATTGATAAATCATTTTTTATAAAAGCAATGTTGAAGGTAATTTCAAATCTATGGGGTGAAATAATCACGCAATCATGATCACCTTTTTTTTATTAATCTTCCTTGATTCTCTTTTGGGTAGCATAGACTTTCCCATTCCTTAAAAAATAAACACATCATTATATGCTAACGTAGAACTTCTTACAAGGCCCTTTAAAAAGCCTATTTGGCATTTCCTTCAATACCCTCTCTTGCAATGCAACACTTACAAGCTAACACATTTATTAAAAAAACCCTCATTGATGCATGCTATTTTAGGAGTTCTATTTTCTAATCCTAAGTATATATCACTACCAAGGAGAGTGCTTATGCATCATCGTATAAGGCATTTTTAATACTAAAACTCCTACCATGCTTTCGAACTGTTTACTACTTGGAAATCATGCTATTCTTTTTCTCTTCTTCTTCTTCTTCTTCTTCTTTCTCTCTCTCTCTCTCTTCCTCTTTTGGTTCTTTGTTTTTCTTAATTTTGATTTTTTGAATTATCCCTAGCACTTCCAACTTGATTAACTTTGATAGTGGTCTTGTGCATGAATGCACAAGACCTAGCACTTACAACTTGATTAACTTTGATATAGTGGTCTTGTGCATGCCTGCACCTATTGTTTTTCAAGAGTGTCTTAAGGTAGCTTTTTGTGGAGCTTTTATTCCAATTAATATTTTGGAGAAAATTGAGTTTGGTTGGAGCGATCTCGAAGGCCTAGATGACAATATTAGTCTATGTTTAACTATGAAAGTTGGTGGGGATTGGGGAGAGAGAAGATCCATGCTAATGAGGTCAAAGACTCATCAGTAATGACGGTTTGTCATGACCAGTTCAGTTGTCATCACCAGTTCAGCTACTGCTAAAAGTTTCTGAGTTAAGGCTTGGCTGAACTCGAGGTTGCTATGGAGTTCCTAGAGGTAGCATATAAGGCATTCAATAGAACACACAGGATATAATTTCCTTTCATCCTCCTCATTGGAGTACACCTCACCTCCCTCCATTTTGACATCAACATCTTAAGTGAAAGAGGCAATGGCTATTGAAGTTGCACTACCATCACCAATAGTCCCCACAAGCACACTTCCCCTCCTCAAAAACATGATAGTGGTTCGTATCTTTGACAAGAATTCTTCGCTGCTCTATTTTTGATATAAGTGCCACAGCTGAGTAACAGTCCTTACAAACCCGGATATTTTTTACAACACGTATGGATGTCCCCTTAGGTGTATTAATTAGGGCACATGCAATAGCCAGCTGCTCACGGTGCCCGCATAATAACGCATCATTCTTTGCATCATCCAAAACATCTCATGACACCCAAGGCAGACCTGGGGCACACCCTCACTACCTCATTTGGTGGGAAAGATATTCTAGCTTTGCATAAATGTTTTTGCTTTGAGAATGACTTCTGTCCCCAATCATAAATGAATGCACAATACCAGTGTCATCCCTCCACCAACAATGTTCTGGCTTCTTCCATGCTTGTTTTGCCACTCTCATTGCCTCAATCTTGTTTGCATCCTCCTGCATCCCAGCATCTGCATAGATGTTTGACATACAGACATAAGCTGAAGGATCCTTTTCATCCACTTGCACTGCATGTTCAAATGCCTGTCTACCCAGCTCCACATTTCCCCACTTTCGACAGGCACTCAACACAGTGAGCCACACCACAAGATCAGGATGGACCCGCATCTTCTTTATCATCAATACCGCTTTCTCTAGTTGGCCAGCACGGCCAAGGAGATCAATAATGCAAGCGTGGTGCTCAAGAGTTGGGGTAATGCCATAATCTTCGCTCATGGACTCAAAGTATGCCTGGCCCTTATCCACTAAACCTGTGTGATTGCATGCATTAAGCACACTAATGAAGGTGACCAAATTTGGCTTTATACCTTCTCCTATCATTTTGTCAAAGAGATGGAAAACATTTTCACTTTCTCCAAGCTGGGCGTATCCTGCCATTAGAGCATTCCAAGAAATGACATCTCGAGCTGATAGTTTCTCAAACACCTCCTGTGCTTTTGCAAGCGAACCACATTTAGCATACATATCGACCAAGGTGCTGCCAACAACAAGGTCTCTTTCCAACGACCCTTTTCTAGCAATCTCAGCATGTATTTCTTGGCCTTTGGCTGTGGCTCCTATGCTGCCACAAGCTTTCAAGATGCAAAGGAACGTGACAGCATTTGGAGAGACACCATCCAGTTGCATCTGTTCGAAATGATTCAGTGCTTCTTGACCATGGCCGTGTTCAGCATATCCTGCAATCAGTGCAGTCCATGAGACTACATCTCGAACAGGAAGCTTGCTGAACACTTCCTGTGCCTTTGCAAGCAAGCCACATTTTGCATACATATCAACCAAGGTGCTGCCAACAACGTGGTCTTTTTCCAACAACCCATTTCTGGCAACCTCAGCATGTAGTTCTAGGCCCTTGTCTGTGGCTTGTATGCTGCCACAAGCTTTCAAGCTGCAAGCAAACGTGACAGCGTCCGGAGAGACGCCCTAGAGTTGCATCTGTTCAAAACAGTTCAATGCTTCTTCACCACGCCCATGTTCGGCATATCCTGCAATAAGTGCATTCCAAGAAACAACATTCCGAGTCGGAAGCTTATCAAACACTTCCTGTGCTTTTGCAAGGAAACCACATTTGGCATACATATCCAATAAGGTGCTGCCAACACGAGGGTCTGTTTCCAACAACCCTTTTCTAGCAATCTCGGCATGGATTTCTTGGCCCTTGTCTGTGGCTCCTATGCTGCAACAAGCTTTCAAGCTGCAAACAAAGGTCACGGCATTTGGAGGCACGCCATCACGTTGCATCTGTTCAAAACACTCGAGTGCTTCCTCACCACAACCGTGCTTGGCATATCCTGCAATTAGTGCATTCCATGAGACCACGTTTCGAACTGGAAGCTCGTCAAACACTTTCTGTGCTTTTGCAAGCAAGCAACATTTCGCATACATACTAATTAAAGCAATGCCAATGACAACATCCCTTTCCAACAACCCTTTTCTGGCTATGTCAGCATGTATTTTGTGGCCTTGTTTCAGATCTTTTAGCTCAGCACAAGCCTTCAGTAGGGCCACAAACGTATGCGGACTAAGATGTACAGACTCAACCTCTTGCACTTTCTCATACATGATGAGAGCATGGCGTGATTCCCCACATCTTACATAACCTGTGATGAGTGAATTCCACGAACACTCATCGCAATACACCAGCCGGTCAAAAACCTGCTGGGCATGGTACACGCTTCCAATGTCCACCAACATCGAGATGAGCTGGTTACCCAGTGATGGATGAGATTCCAGCCCGCTTTTGAGCATGTAGGCATGGATGCGCAGCGCACAAGCACGTTTTCTCTCCTTTGTGCACTTGTGCAAGATGCATGCAATGTGCTCCACCAAAGGCTGGGGCAGCAGCCCTTCTTCCAAAGAGGCAAGTGCCTCCTCTAAGCTAAGCATCTCCCAACACCTGTTGATGCTGTTCACATCCTCTTGAGCTATGTGCATGCCCTTCATAGCACAAGACCCTTTGGTTCTCTCGTGTTTTTTTAGCATGCCTTTAACCCAGCTTGGATTGTTCCAGCAGTCCATCCATAGCAAATCCTTGTTAAATTTATGCTTAAAATCTGGGTCCCTTGGATTCGTCTGTAATGCAAGGGAGAGCAATCATCAGCAAACACATCTAATCCTGGCAAAAGAGGTCTTTTGCATGGAAATGAAATGGCAGCAGCGCACTTACTTTGCTTTTGCGGTTGTCCCACCACTGGGAGGGATCCCTGAAGTACTCCGTCCATAAGCGCTCGGTACGTGCTATTGATGATGATGACGACCACGAAAACGGCGACGGCGACGGCGACGGCGGCGACGAGCTACCTACTCCTTGAGCTACCGGCGCCGGGCAGCAGCCGAAAAGCACTTCCATCTGCGCCGCGGCAAATCAACGTGAAGAGTTTTACATCTCCGTTCGAGTTTTGGGACAAGAGCACGCGCGAAATGGTATTGGTGACGCAGGTAAAGAAAGCTTAAGGGGGCCGGCTTTCTGAGGCCAGCCGCCCGAGTCGGCGGAGAGTATCTGACGTGGCAAGAAGTCCGCTGCGTTTGGGATACGGCAGCTGGTGCTGGCGGCACGGGACAGGCAGATCTACGCCAGCGAAGAAGAGCAATCTCCGTGCGGCCTCTCTCACGCCCGCCAGCGTGTGCACACACGCCTGCCCATAGAAATCTTCATTTCTTCTTATATAATTCCGAAAACATCAATTTGCTAAAACAATAAAAAGAAAAGGCCTCGATTATTTCCTTGATTTTGGCTGAGCTTCATGCATACTTGGGTTCTCTCCTTACTGTGGATTTGTTGGATGCAGGCGAAGTGCTGGATTGAGAAGAAAAGGCCTCCAAGATTTGGTCCTAAAACTCAGAGATGGTACCGCAAGGAAAAAATATGGATCACACTTTTGTGGCTTTTATTGAGAACCCAGTTGGCACTAGACTTACTGTCAAGGTGTGGTCAAAGCATGGGGGAATATTAAAAAAAGGGTCTCCCCAAGGCTGCACTACTGAGGCCATGATGGAGGCTTGATTATTATTGGGGTATCAGATCTCCTGGGATCATGGTGATGTATGACTAATTTTGAATAGTTAATATAAATGTATTATTGGTCCCAAAAGAAAAAAAAAAGAGCTATGGTCCAGGGCCTCCAACTAAATCAAAAGAAAGTACAACTAGGATGCTTGCGTAGCCTTATCTGCCTGTACAAATTTCGGTTTGCCATGTTACCTATAGCAAATGTTTGGAGGTTTTGATTGATATATCTCGAAGACAATGTTCCAAGTTAACAAACATACAACCATGCATTTTTACTTATAAATATCTTGAATTGATCAAACGAACATGAATCTATATACATACTTGGAAAGGGTGCTAGAGGCGCGTTCGCTATCGATGAATCGCATGCCTATACTTATGATCGATGGAGATCTTGAAGTACGTTGCAAAAAGGATAATTACAAATAGTTACCACATCTGAATCTAAGTTATACATCGTTGTTCAAGTCATACGAATTTTGTGCTTGCTTGTGCTTTTGTGAAAAAAAAACATACATAAAGTATGGCGAGGAGTTGGCACAGTCCTCCCCAAAATTTTATAAACATAAGGGAACGTGCCCTAAATAACACTCTCGGTATCGAAAGTGGACCAAAGATACACCTTCAATGTTGAAAGTGGCCATTAGTTTGTTCGAATATAAAAGAGAGAAAAATAGGAATACCTTTGTCGGTATGCGATACTGAAGTCGATGATGTGACGAGTCTCATGTGATATTGTTTCACGCGATCGCTCACGATCGTTGATTAATGTAGAGCTATAACTGTTGTCGATGTGCACGAGTCATCTTCGACCTCGTAACCAAAGCCGCAATCTATAAAAAACATCCAAATCAGGATGTGACGAGTCTCATGTGATACTGTTTCACGCGATCGCTCACGATCGTTGATTAATGTAGAGCTATAACTGTTGTCGATGTGCACGAGTCATCTTCAACCTCGTAAACAAAGCCGCAATCTATAAAAAACATCCAAATCAGGAACAAAATTAAGATGTAGGCAAAGCTTCTCCTGCAAAAGTGGCTATCAAGGCAGCTTGATCAAATAGCTAAGCCTAAAGAGGGCATGCTTGAGGAGATTCTTTCTCAGGATGTTGTCTCTTGGAGTGCATTGATTGCAAGATATGTACAACATCGCCAAGTGTGGTGCTGCTTTCTCGAGATGTTGTCTCTTAGAGTGAATTGATTGCAAGATATGTACAACATTGCTAGGTGTGGTGTTTTGGCGAGAGCACCACACTTAGCATACATATCAAGCACAATCTTGCCAAGCACCATATCATTTCCAAACAACCCTTGTCTAGCAATCTTATCATGAATTTGTTTCTCTTTGTCAGCTGCCTTTATACTGCCACAAGCTTTCTTGATGCAAGCAAAGGTCATTGCATCCGGAGAGAGGCCCTCATGCTCCATCTGTTCAAAACAATTTAGCGCATCTTGACCATGCCCCTTCTGAGCATACACTGCAATCTTAGAATTTGCATTCGAGCTTTGTAAATTTTGACTACTCCTTTGCAGATGCTAAATGAACTTAGGCAGATAATAGAACATATGTAAGGAGAAGTCTGCAAAGAGACACCCTGACCAAGGGTTGGGGTGAGAGACAAGGGTGGCCTCCCATGGGTGTTCCCGCAAATACATGGACTAGAGCACTTTTATTGGTGGCTTAACAATGGTTTCGTTGCTTGGACAAGTTTGCCACCAGGAGGCATATTTGTCAAAATGGAATCATCATCATCAAAACAAGGGTTTTGGTTACATCAACAAGGGGGAATCACTTGAGATTGTAAGTTGTTCTTTATTTTACTTCCTTAATTTCATTTTCTATAATCTCTTTAAGTAGCACAAGAAGGCAAGGGCAACCATCAAAAGAAGTTGGTGAGCATGTATGTGAAAAAAGGTGGGCTAGCTAGAAGCCCCGCCCACAAACCGAGCTTGTGGCTGTGGCTGCCATCAAAAAAAGAAGAGAAGAATGTCCACCAAGCCATTTTAGTAAGGGAGGAGTGGGCGGTCATTTGAATGATGAATTTGAGGCAAGTTTGAGGGAGAAAGTGGTGCACCACCCACTAGCCAAGGATGTGGCCATTTTCATGAGAAAAACACTCAGTTGCACACCAGGTTTGCAACCCCAAGGTTGTGGCTGCCATCTAAAGGGAAGAAGCTCTCACTTGCAGACAGGTCTGCCCATAAACTAGGCTAGCGTTGGCACTCACCCAGTCAGAGCCATTTAGAGAGAGGTGGCGGGCTAGACCACTACACGCGTCATCGCAAGATCAATGAAGGGCGGGGAATCATGGGTGGTGCTAGGCTAGACCACTACACTCATCATCACAAGATCAATGAAGGGCGTGGAGTCATGGGTGGTGTTGTTCATTGTGGCCTACACTAAACACAGAAGGGAAGCTTACCTCCCAACAATGTCTTTAATCACCCATCCATAGCCACCATAAAGTCATTGCCTACCCCTCCTGCAATAGAGCTATGTAGCGGAGCATAAGGTGGTGGTGCCCACCTGTAGCTAGCGCTCAACAAGACATCCCCCTATAGTTGGCACAGAATAGATATCAATGCCCTTCTGCAGAAAGTGTTGAGCAAGGCAGGCCCCTAGGTGATGGGGGTAGTGTCACTTGTCATGGGTGTTGAGAGCTTAAGCAAAAATCACAAAGTGCCAAGCGTAATGAATTTCTCAATGCCTCACCCAATGTAAGAAACGGGAGTTCTATGCTCAATAGCCACCTTTACCCCCACCACTAGATCCCTGCCCTATCACATCCACCTTCTTCACAAAGGGCATGGTTCTCAAGGACATCTATAGAGACTATGTAAGGCAAGCCCAAGATCACAAGGGACTCATTGATCACATGCTGATGATACCCTAGAGCCCCTACTATCCTACATGTTTAATAGAGCCCTTTGTGAAGGATTTCCACCCTCTTGGTCCACTAACATCATCACTCCTATCCTCAAGGCCGGAGATCCACTTGATCCTAATAATTATAGGACAATTGTGATTGGCCACACATTGGCCAAACTCTATGTATCGATGCTAGAGGCAGAGCTTAGTTCATTTGCAAAGAGTCAGGGATGTAGAGCCTCAAGATAGGAGGGATTTCGAAGGAGCTACTCTACCCTTGACCACATCTTCACCCTCCGTGCCATCATCGAGGAGAGTAGAGCACGACATCAAAGGATTTACTGTAACTTTGGGGATTTTCACAAAGCTTTTGATACTGTACCCCGAGCCTACAACATCAAAGGATCTATTGCTACTTTGTGATTTTTGCAAAGCTTTTGATACTTTACCCCAAGCCCTATAGCATCTACAAAACATAAGAATCCCGTCTGCCATGGTTTGGAGCATCATTGCCCTCTATGAGCACTGGGTGGATGAGTGAGAGCCTCAAGAGGTACATCTCAATAGATTTCTAGCACTATTGGGGTGAAAAAGGGCTACCCTTTATCACCCACACTTTTGGCCTTTACATTGACAGGTTCATTGATAGATTATGTGGGGCTGGTCCTACATTGGCCAGGCATATTGTTCCCTCTGATAATTTATGTAGATGATATCATCCTCCTTTCAAATTTAGGCAAGGGGCTTCAGAGACATTTGGATGCCTTAAAGGAATTTTGTGCTCAGCGGGACCTCACGATAACCTTGGTAAAACCAAGGTAATGCTCTTTAATAACTCCCGCGCCTTGACATCAAGATTGAGCTTCACATATAGAGGGAATTCTGTGAAGATTGTCTCATCCTATGTCTACCTTGGTGTCACTTTCAGTGTGGCCCACTTCACCATGCTTTCCTTGTAGCATGCCAGAGTGAGACAGGCATATGCATGCTTGAGCTTACTTGAGTGGCAGTGCTTCTAGGCACATTTCTAGGAGCCTAGGATGAAGGGTTGGCTTTTTGACACCCTCATCACACCAGCCTTGATGTAGGGAGCACTCTTCTAGGGGCCAAATTTATTTTATGAGGATTGGTAGAGAGTTGAGAGGCCCCACCTCATGATGCTCTCCCATCTGATCTAGGTAGAAAACCACCCGTGCGGATTATCTAGGCAGAGTTTGTTGCTGCAACTTTGATGGTAGTGGATGCACTCTTCTAGTCACATACCTCCATCGCATTAGTCACATGGATCCCCACAGGTACTGGTGGCTTGCCCTCAAGTCCTCGAGGGCCACCCTAGAGTATGGTATGCTTGAGTTCCCATGTGGTTCTTGGGATATGGCTCTACATGGATTACCTCCCACCACTTCAGTACAGTTTGGACTCCCCTTTTCTTTGGCTCTCTCAATCGGATTATTTAGTTAGATCTTCTCAAACCTTTACACCAACTACACTTGGATCACACCTTTAGAGCTCCCACCAAAAATGCACTTCTACAGAGATCACTTCCTCATGCTCACTGAGGATGGATTCATCCATCCTCATGCAGCTCGCAGTCAGGCTACATGAGTGTTCACAATCCCATGACATGAGGATTGCGATTGGCAAGATACGGGTTTCATCCCACCACCTTAGAGTGGAGACACGAAGAGCTGAGCACGTGTCTTCAAAGCTATGGAGCTCATACAGAGACTCAAGGCAGAGAGGATATGTCGATTATGCCACACAAAGGTTAAGACAGAGGAGAATTACATATGTCATTGCCTAGTATACTATGAGATTTGCAAGAGGTTTCACTCTCTGTTCCATGAGGGATTTGCCCACTCTAGGATCATTGACTTCTCGGACTTAAGATTGCCTAGGGCTCTTCTTGCTCGAGCTATGTAGGGACACTTTATTGAGAGGGAGTTGGCACCAACTACCCCAAACTCTCCCTCACCAACTAACCACCACCAGCTTCTTCCGAACCTAGGAGGAGGAAGACACCCATATAGTGGATCTCGTGGCTTTGGACCCACCTTGCATGAGAGGATTTACCTCAGATCAAGCCTCCACATTCCAACGTGGTCAATTCCCCCCAGCCCCTTGGACATTGGCCATGATCCCCTTATCAGCCCTAGGACATGCCTTTCCACATGATGTAGCTGAGGGAGACCTTTTATTCATACTCATCAGCTCCACGACATGCCTTTCCATGTGATGTAGCTAAGGGAGACCTCTCCACCATAAATAGCCCAATGCTTGATATTTTGGAGAGTAGTATACCATCTAATAGGAGCTAATGCTCCTCTCATGTTTCATGTTCCTAGTATTCTATGATGAGATTTCCATGGACAGTTTTGTATCACTCCAATGAGATGGTTTTGTTCTATTTCCATGTTATTTTCCCTTCCATGATGAGATATGCCATATGGAAATTATTGTATCACTTTGGTCTCATAGGCTCATTGGGTCTTTAGGAGATGTTTAATCTCTCTCTCTCTATATATGTGTGTGTGTGTGTGTGTGTGTGTGTGTGTTTAGCATATTCTCTTGCCATCATGATGAATAATCTCTCTCTCTCTCTCTCTCTCTCTCACACACACACACACACACACACACACACGAACACACGCACACACATGCTCATCTATTATAACCGACTCATATATGTTTGTAAAACATTCTCAATGCTTTACACTAGACCTTTTACACACACACACACACACACATATGCTCTTCTTTGAGAACCGACTCGCTATATGGATATTTTTGGAAACCAATGTTAATGCCTTACACTAGGCCTTACTATGTTTTACCTTATTACCTGCAAAGGGCATTAACTTCAAGCGTGCCTCTCTGGCGACTATGGCTGCATGCGAATAATGGTTTTACACAAGAGACTACGCCAATGAAGGCGTTGATGGAGGTGACAGCTAGCAACCTCAACTCTGCTTTGACTATAAATGGAAAAAAGATGGTGAGTTTTACAAGCTCACTTAGCTTGTGTTAGGTGTTCTTCTACTATGTCTATAGCACTTGTGTCGGGCTGTTGGGAGCTTCCTCTCAGGTATCTATTTCTTGACTTTACATATGGGATAGTGATGGATGTTTTATGGGATAATGACTTGTTGAATAGTTTTAAATGGATTTCCAAAATTTTTGTTCTAGCTTTTTAGGGCATGCGCCTCATGCTGCAGCAGACGAGGAAAAATTTTATAGTTTATGCTTCTCTGAAGATTGCTACTGTCAGCCCTAGGAGTATGCTTTATGGGGATAATGGCTTGGTGAATCCCACTAGATGGAATGTCGATGTTCAGACTCTGGTTATTTAGAGCATTAGTATGGCGATGCATGAGCAAACAAATTATGGTTTATGACTTCTCTAAAGCTCATGTTTTTGTTTATGGGATAAGGACTTTATGAATCCCAAATATGGATTTACGGTATTTTAAGCTCTAGTTTTTATGGCAATTATATCTTGTTGCATGCATAATGTGAATTAAAAAATTATTATCCATGCTTCTCTGGTATCTATGCTGCGTGCAACATCTGATGATCATTAGGGACATGCAAGGGGCTTACCCTCTTATTGTGTTAAACATGTCATATGATGGACTTTTCTAACTTGTATTTGTTGTAGTTCTGAAACTCGGAACACTATTACACACAAATATTATGTAGGATACAGTTTTTTGTCATGATTATAGTGTTAATCAATTTGTATTAAGTGGGATCCTCAATGAAGCCTAGACTGCATATTATAATATTCTGACTGAGTATTATGTTGGGTTGTAAAACAAGGATTGTAGGTCCATATATCAGATTAAAAAGGGCATGACCTTATGGGTTAAAACTGATTTCTATAATCTTAATTAGTCAAAACCTATATTAAATACAATTTACCCATGAGGGTGCCATCTCCATTGTTGATACTGATTGTTTAATTAGCATAACTAATTGTTTAATTAGCATAACTAATAATACTCTCTTTTGAGATTTTTGTCACACACCTTTTATTAGGGTATAGTACAATGGGTTCTCTTACGAGAATATCTTGAGAAGCATTTACAAGCACATCTGACTCATAGATTACTTAATTTTGTATTTAGATTCAATTTGATGACCACCTGAAGTATAATATTAGCTAGTACACAACGTCTACTTACAAGGTGTTTAGGGCATCTATCTAATTTGGCCTTCACAGGGTATATAGTATGACCTACTTGATCTAATAAACACCTTCACTTCATGGCCTTTTTACGCTTAACAATATATATATTTTTGACTAGATAATGATGGATATGATTGTTGGCATTGCATTGCCAATAGGAAATTAACAGATAGAGAATCGCCATTGAAGCTTGCTCATTGTATTGCATAATTGTATATGTCAATTACAACCGTGTGTGGGAGAGATAAAGGGTTGTGCTCCCAAAAGGCACATATGAATGGGTTCCACCTCTCTTAAGGTTAAATAACCATATAAATGTTAATAGTGTGTATAATTAATGTATGTTGTGCATCCCCTAGCACTTGGCACATCCGGTGGGTCGGATTCCCAATCTGAAGACTAAACCCACAAGTATGATAGTGGTATGCCAAAAATGAAATCCCATGAGGTATATGCAATACCTTGTCATATCATACAATATGAATATATCAAAACCATAAATCAATAATGATGTCCACACTCTAAGAGCATGGAGTAGAGCATGTAAAATTGCCACATAAGAATCTGCATGAAGCTCTAGCATCTACATCGTAGGCCAAAAATAGCCTATCACCATAAAGATACGTCAATGAAGAATTGCCAGCATCTAGAACATAAAAACATGTCGATCCTCTAGCTGGGACATATGCCAAGAAAGGCATACCACCAAAAGAATAAGTCAATGAAGCACATGGTGAAATGTCATCACCATAAAACCATGCCAAATAATATCTAAGCATCTACATCAAGAAAGCATGAATGGTCGAATCATCCTCCAAAGAAATCATCAAATCTAAATGATCCACCAAAGGTACTAGATCAAGAGTATGATACTCCACTAGAATATCATTTAAAGTATCATAATACTCTAACTCAAACATAGCATCATAATAGATATCATCATTAAAAGAATGATCATCATGACTATGATCCACATAAATATCCTCCTGAAGAACATGTATGTCACCAATCAAGGTGAGAAGAAAAATTTGCTATGCACTGCATAGCACACAAAGAGGGTCTTCAAAAAATATATGTGCTCCAAGTATGAGAGTATTGTCATCAAAGAAAATGAACACATAGAACCATAAATGTTTGATATCTGCATGCCAATACCATATGAAAATCCAAACTCTCCTGCTGCGATATATAATCCATAAGCATATGCCTGAATAACCATCATATGAAAGAGCATAGAAAAATCTCCATGAATAACCGCATGCCTTGTTACCCATCATAGGAAACAACATAAATATATCTCTTGTGAATATCTACAAACCTACTTTTGCATGGATAGGCAAATCAGCCCCATCATACCTCATAAAACAATGGGATAAACCCTCCATGACATGGAAAAATCCATCAACATGGATCCCATCATGCATAGAAATATCATGAATATCATCATGGATCACCATAGTATCATCAAGAATAATATCATGAGAAACAACATCATCATGGGAAACATCATCATCATCATGATCAAGAGAAAGTAAAAACTACATAACCACTGCAACATCAACATGATTGGCATCAAGATCAATATCATGTGAATCTAGAGAACCCTCAAATAGGATCATATCAATGTGATCATCACCATCATGCATAATAGGCTCAATCAACAAAAACTCCAAATTTGGATCATGTGTAGTAGACTCAATGTGATCATCACCATCATGCATAATAGGCTCAATCAATGAAAACTCCAATTCTGGATCATGTGTAGTAGACTTAATGTGAGTCTCCACACTCGCATAAAGAACTGGATCACCATAATAGAGTGAAAGATATCTCATCTCATATCTGCATTGTTGAAATTTGAGCATTGTGATGAGCTATGGTGGATCAAACACTAGAATCAACATCATTAACAAAGTGATTAGCAAATAATTAAGACGTAATTAGTAGGTAATTAGCAAATAGATTAATGTAGGCATGGATACTCAAAAACCAGCAAATTCTCATTAGGGCTATGCCTCAATTTATAGAGTTTACATCAAGCATCAAATCCCACTGATTTCTCCATGATTCACTCCACCTCTTTTCCCTGATTCTCTCCACCTCTTTACTTTTCCCAAAATATCTCCCAGAATATCTCCACACTTCCTAAATCTTCTCATGCTACCCTTTATTCTCTCCCAGTAGATTCTTCTCACCTTTTCATAGGTTCTTTCACATTTACATCTTCTCTTTTACAGCCTCTAACCAAGGGCTTGTTCCCGCACACACCCTATTCACTTGTATTTTCAACACCTCCCCTCAAGTGAATACTCCTAGTACACCTAGACCCTATACCAAGTTTGCCTCCCCTTACTTGATAGTCCGCGACTAGTGCCTACACCTCCCCTCAAGTTATCTTAGCACACCTGGACCCTGTATCAAGTTTCTTTCTCACTTGACAGCCCGCGACCAGTGCCTCAAGTCCCTAAACTCCATAGTCCTTGACACACTCTCTTTCTATGTGTCCAAGGCTACTATAAGTGCCTGCGACCTTGACTAAAGTGCTCACACATACATCTACCACGTGGCCTACATCATCGGTGGCTCAGAGGTGGTTTTACTTTGTTGGGGCAGGTTACATTGGGTTGTGGGGTCTCTCTCTCTCTCTCTCTCTCTCTCTCTCAGAGATTTTCACATGGCTCCTCACTCTTTGGAGCCTCACATCTTCTCTTGTCTTCAGTCTTCTTGTCGTGGCAGTTTCTCTCCACGCATCCGTCTCTTCTTTCAGTCTTCTTGGGGCAGCTTCTCTTCTTGTGTCCATGTCTTCCTTTAGATCTTCTTGGTGTGGATCTTCTTCTTGGAAAGAGATATTCTTCTTCTTTCATGGCTGGGGCCATGAGCTTGTCCGTCGGGTTCTCTTGCTCCATGTGAGCAACATGTTTCAATGTTTTGCTGACAGTTTCTTTGGGCTTTTGATGTTCATCTTGTGTCATTATGCAATGCAAACCCAAATTTATGCGGGAGGTCTTACCTCTTGCCTTATTCTGGACAAGGGCAGTGTCTGATCCCATATTTACACTGATGTAATGTGCCCAATACATAATGCGTATAGCATTCATTCTTATGCACATTCCCAAATGCAACTCTGGCTGTGAATAATCTTGAATTTGAGTGAGATTTATAGGCATTAACCAAGGGTTAAATGCAAAATGATGATTTTGACAAATTTATCAGCACAATTTTACCACCAGAAATTACATTAAATCAAGGGTAACCAATTTGTACGGGATGGTTGGAGTATCAAACCAACTGCGAATTGCAATATGAAGTTATAGGGATCTGTATCAGATACCTAATGGTTAATTTGAACCCTCAATTGCACCAAAATACAGTGATTAGCACTGATTAATCACTGATTAGCAAATTAATGCTCTATTTTGTGTGCAGAAAACGGAGTATGCGGGGAGTCCAGATTTGGTGCCTTAGACTTCAAATGAGCTCAAATGCTTTCAAAGGCATCAATAGCAATGAGTCTAGAGGATTAAGCCAAGAAACACAAGATTTGACCAAATATTAAAATCTTAATCTCTGTTTTACCAAAGTCACCTGCAGATTTGATGAAGAGCTTGGATCTCACTGTAGACTTGATGAAACTGAATTCTGTCTTCACCAGCTTGTAGAGCATGCTTGAATACACCTTGGGCTAAGAGGAATTAGAGGCATTTGAACTGAGCAAGAAGAAATCTCCAATCTCCTTCAGAAAAACGGCGCCTACTAAAATCGTAAATTCTGCTGCATCCGTCGGTGGTTTGCTGCGTGGAGTTGATGGGCTTGAAGAGCCTTGAGATGGCTAGCTATGGTTAGAAGCACTAGGGCTAATTTTGACTGTGCAAGGAGAATGAGATCCTCCACTGGCTGGGGGTACAGAGATGAAGTGAAAAATAACTAAAATTTTGATTATTTTCTAATTATCTACTAATCCTAATTAATTAGATAATGGGCTCATAAATCTGATGGATTCTAGGCATGGCTCTGATACAATGTTGAAATTTGAGCATTATGATGAGCTATGGTGGATCAAACACTAGAATCAACATCATTAACAAAGTGATTAGCAAATAATTAAGACATAATTAGTGGGTAATTAGCAAATAGATTAATGTAGGCATGGATACTCAAAAACCAGCAAATTCTCATTAGGGCTATGCCTCAATTTATAGAGTTTACATCAAGCATCAAATCCCACTGATTTCTCCATGATTCACTCCACCTCTTTTCCCTAATTCTCTCCACCTCTTTACTTTTCCCAGAATATCTCCACACTTCCTAAATCTTCTCATGCTACCCTTTATTCTCTCCCAGTAGATTCTTCTCACCTTTTCACAGGTTCTTTCACATTTACATCTTCTCTTTTACAGCCTCTAACCAAGGGCTTGTTCCCGCACACACCCTATTCACTTGTATTTTCAACATGCATCAATATCAATACTCATCTCATATCTGCATCAATATCAATACTATCCAAAGCTAACTCTCCTTTGGATCATCATCAAGAATCAATGAGATACTACATCACCACTGGAAACAGGATCAAGAATATGCATATCTACAACTGGAGTAGAAACTAGGAGCAAGTCATCCTCAGCTTCTATTATGAGCGGTGGATGAAAAAGAATAGTTGTTGGGTCCCAATGCAGGTAGATTAACAAGTTGTTTTGCCTCTTGACATATGTGTTCGGTTGCCCAGTGGTGCAGTGGAAGTTGTAGGTGGTGTGCAAGTAGACATTGGAGCCTCCTAAATATTAGAGAGCACCTCAATATCGTGGGAGGTGAGGATATTAGAAGAGCACAATTCCAGGTGAACAATAGGAAGATTCAAAAACGGCTAAGACCTTGGTAGATCCCGATTGGGATGTTGATGGTCTATCGCTCAGTTAATCGGGATTTTGAATTTTGTGAATTTTGAAGCTACTTCAAGTATGTTAATTTTGTAAAGTCCTTACCCTCAAAAAAGTGTTCTGAACAATGAATTTTTGTCTTGTAAACAGCTATAAATTTAGATTGTTATATTAAAGTTATAATATAGCTCAACAAATTTACTCTAAAGCTGTCTTGTATGTGCACAATAATGGTCAGCTCAGTGTAGGTACTAGGGTTCCTATTCCAAAATGGCTTAGTGCCACACAGATTTACAACACATGGTTTTTTTATGTCGATGGTTTTGGAGTCCATCCAAAACAGTATATAAAGACCAGTCCTAAGGGAATTGAGAACATAATATAAGCTCTATACAAAAGCTGCCCATGGATGAAAATTCTTCTAATGAGAGGACTGTTCCTAGCAAGGTTGCTAGGCTAGCTATTTCAGCTATTTCTTCTGATGATGACTCCTATTCCTCTATTGGGGATATAGATGATCAACCTATCCAGATATCTGAAAGCTTCAAGAAAGACCTTGAAGATGTAGACAAACTGATAGATGAAGCCAAAGAGGTGCATCAAGGAATTCTTCAAATGAACAACCTAAAGAAGGACACTGAGGAAAAATCTATCGTATAGAATTAGAAAGATCTTGTATTGAGGGACTTAGGCCTAATAGAAGTCATTGTAAGACTTGTACTGAACTGTTGTATTTTGACTAATGTGATGAAAAATTTCTACATGGACATGTGTCTACAAAGTACATAACGATTTTGAAGCAAACATCTTTAAAATTCAGTTTTAACCAAAGATAAGTTATAAGAATAAAAATTCTCAACGATCTATTTTATTATGGCAAAGCACAGTACTCATAAAATACAAAAATGAGTAGGACTCGATAAAAATACAAAATGTTTATACAAAAATGAGCCGAGCTCAATAAAAATACAGAATCTTTACAACGCTTTGTCTCTGGACAAAGCGTTGTAAAAATGAGCTCGGCTCAATAAAAATACAGAATTTTTATTGAGCCAAGATCAATAAAAATACAGAATCTTTACAATGCTTTGTCTCTGGACATATACAAAATGCCTCTAAGCGGTTTCGGGCTCTGTAGGGCCTCAGCCTTGGCCTCCTCCTTTGACTCAGCCTTTGGCTTTGTCTCCTTTGTTTGTTGGAACCTTGCCTGCCTTGTCCTTGTCCTTGCCCTTGCCTGCAAATGGAAGCTTCCTCTTTGCCTTGCCCTTGCTTCCCTTCTGAGGGACTCCTTGTTTAAAGCTGAAATGCTTAATACGGGAATGAAACGACATCTTTTTTCTCTTCTTTGATGCACTAGTGCCAGCAACTGGTGGAAGTGGTGAGTCAGGGTTATCAGGCGCGTAATTGCATTGTTGGAGGAAAATGTTTATTGCCTTTGCCCGCACACTCTGCAGCCAGAACTCATTTGAGCGAACAGATTGCAAAACAACATAAAAGTCAATTAGAATAATGTGGGATCTCTCATGAAATGAACATAGAGAAATTATATTACAATGACACAAGAAACTTACACAACTATCAAAATTAGTGTACTTAGAAAGGAGGAACTTCCATACATTTGTGACTACATGCCAGCCACAAGAGTGCGAATCCTTTTGCATAGGAATGGGTTGGTTAAGAAAGGAGGAACTTCCATACATTTGTGACTACATGTCAGCCACAAGAGTGCGAATCCTACACAACTATCAAAATTAGTGTACTTGGAAAGGAGGAACTTCCATACATTTGTGACTACATGCCAGCCACAAGAGTGTGAATCCTTTTGCATAGGAACGGGTTGGTTGAGAAATTTCCACTCTATATCCTTTTTCAATTTAGGACATAGAGTTTCAATCAATGCAACCGCCCTATTACATGCCCTACAATCAATGATATAAAGTAAGAATGACTTACAATAATCAACAATTAGGAAGCAAGAAGGAAATGATATAAAGTATAATGACTTACAATAATCAACAATTAGGAAGCAAGAAGGAAATGATATAAAGTATAATGACTTACAATTTAGATTGTCCGTGCATTCTAAGACGGTTATTCATAAAAATTGTTCGGCATTTCACCACATTAATTAAACAAGCAGACCAGTGCCCTCTGAAATTGAGAAAGTAAACAAAAAACATAAGAAACCTAACACATGCAACTAATAACTTAAATTCCATCAACAGCTTGAAATCCAAAGAAAATACATACTTCTCTATATATGGCAGCACAACAAAGTAGGTACCTGAACTAACTCCCTGAAAATAAGGAGTAAGGTCTCCTTCAGACCTCAACGGGTCAATTAGGATAGTTGATACCAAAGGATCACAAATATATACTTGCTTTGCCTGGCAAAAGCTCTTTCAACAGTGCCCTACACATTGAATTAAAAACATTAGGAAAGGGAAAAAGAAATCAAAATAAGGAAGCTTTCAAAAAAAAAGGCGAAGAGTACACACCTTAAACAAGTAAGCACAATACTGTCATTGATCTCTCTATTCTTTTCAACGAGCATATAAACATCCATTGGAGCGATATGGAGGTACTCCTCCTGCTCGGCGGTGACCAGGCACCGCCTTAAGTCTGTCATTATTATCTCCCTCCAACTTTAGAAGGTTTTCTGCCAATTCATCCCTAATCACATTCTCTTCTAAAATTGTCTCCTTTCCCTTCAGATCCACCCCCTTTACAAGCCTCTTCAGCCCTTTGTGGACCTGGTGTTATCACCTCTTCAATAACCGCCTTGTCGTGGCAGCCCTTTTCCTCTTCAAAGTAGGAGGAATGGAGAGGAGTTCTGCTGCCTTCCTATCCCTAAATGGCAGAGGTCGCATGAACTTATCATACCTATACCTAACTCTCATTACTAATGTCATGTCCTTGTCCATTAGTGTGACCCTTCTGGCATGGGCAGCATAAATGTTACTATCATTCAATAAGTCTATAAGGAAGTCCTCGTATGACTCTTGAAGACATGCGAGGGCACTACTCTGCCATTTAAAGTAACCTTTCGCCTTTATTCTGTCGCTAATAGATCTGACAATCCTCAAGAAAGGAGCTTTGGGGATGATGAGATTCACAGCTGCTTGCGCCTTCCTTTATCTCCGCAAACATTTTCCTTTGCCTCTACAAAGATACTTGGGCCTTTGAAATATTCCTGTTGGTGCTGGGTTTGACCTCAAGAAGCAAAGGTTTGCTTGTGAGGTCCTTTGGAACGTCCTCTAGAAGATCTGGAACCGACGCTAGACTTGGTGTGTTAAATCTGGTGTTGGCACTGAAACTCTCCTGATAGTCTATTTCGTGCGTGCCATGGTAGTACTGGAAAAGAGAAGGTAGAGTTAGTAGCCAAAAATCACTCGACCACCATCCACCATGCAATAAGATGAATCCAAATGTGGACCAATGTAAATATCACTTAGTGAACAAAATAAGAATGTATCAATAAAATTCACCCAACGGTCCACGGAGCGATATGTCGATTCAAAAAGATGGAGAATGGCCATATTGCACCGTGAACGAAATCAACGAAAGAAAAGGGGAAGAGAGAGAAAAACTTACAGGCACTTGAAACAAGGGCTGGGATGGATGGATTCAGCTATCTGGCGCGCTGCATGAGTAAAGCGTGGAGAAACACAATGGAAAAAAAGTGTGGGAAAAAAATATTCCTCCTTTTTATAGAGCAAAACGCAGTCATGATGTCGACTGAGTCACTCCGTTGCTTTTCCCTTATCGCACGATGAACGGTTTCCAGCCAGATCAGAGCAGCGATGGAGGTTAAGAGTTCTCACTTGTACAATGTTATAGATGACGTGGATGATGTATTACTGGAGAGAGGAGATTAAGGACGAGCCTAGCACCACAGAGCATCTCTTTGATCTGCTGAGGAGGGCTGGGCAGGAGAAATCCCTTTCCCATGTAGAGCCTATGTTCAATGTTCCTTTCAGAATGGAGGATATTATCAAGGACATGGCAAGGACATCGCTGGAGGGAGAGTGGACAGAGTATTGCAAGTTGGTCGGTGTGGAGGGACCATCTCAGATGGGTCCATTACGTATGTCCACATGTCAAGCTTCACAGTCACCTCGTCTCAAAATTCAAGCATATAAATCAGAACAGTCCTTTATTTCAAGTGCTCAGTCTGCAAAAGAAGAGGGCCTTGTGTCCGAGAAGGAGGAGGAACTCGTCAGCACAAATTTTGATGTGGTAGAGTTTAAGGCCTCCACCATCATTGATGAAGGAACGTCATCCGTCCATTGGGGAGCGATTCACGTCCAATTTTTTCATCTTTGGGCTACCTTCCTTCCTAATTAATGGGAAGTATTACCTCCTCCTCTCCCACATTCAAAAACTCTATAATTTTAGGGAGGATTACTATCTTACTATAATAGCAGATGGTTGTGAAGCTGCGTCCAGTGTTCTCAATGTAGAGAATCAGCATAAGGATGAATTTCTCGCACTGGACACGAAAGTGACAGAAGACTTCATAGAGACCCCAGAAGCAATGTCCTTGTGCTTTAAAAAAGCCAAGGAGAATGAAGCTTCTCTTCCTTTAGAGGAAGAATTTCAAGCCCTTCACCAAGATATGGGCATTTCTGAGTTTGGCATAGAACCTCTTCCTGAACTTGACCAAGAAAATGAAGAGGGCTCCATCAACCTTTGGGATGCAGCCAAGTTGGAGGAGGATGAAAACCAAAAGGTAAATTATTGCTTAAGTTTGCCTGAATTAATTATTTCTTTAGTTTGTCTGGTTTAATTCTTATTGCTTCAGTCTGTTTGAATTATTTTTTACTTTAGTTTGTTCCTTCGTGGTTCTTTGTCAATGCAGATAGAGCTTGACGATGCCGATGGATTTCTTGGACGAGGTGGTGCTGGTCGTGCAAGAGTTGGACAAGATGCCGCTCTTGCATACTACGTCTCTTCTATCGACAAAAATATATTTATTATATATCATAGCAAGTACTCTAGGGATGCAAAGATTCCACTCCTTACACTGAAAGCCCTATCTAGGTATACAGGGTATGCATTTATACCTTATAATATACATAAAGTCATGCTTATAGAGAAGTGTGCTTCCATCCGTATCTTTGGATACAACCCTGGCTTTTGGCCTTCTCTCGAGCAAGTTATTTCCTATGTTATTCAAGCTATGCCTTGGGTGCAGGAGTGGAGGATGTAAAGTCACTCAAAGGCTATAGTTGTAAGAGGTTTTTGCGTTATAGAGGGAAAATGCCTACCGAAGAGGGAGAGCAAGAAGAGAATAGACTTAAGAGCAATTAGCTCTTTTCGTTGTAAATATTTTCACTGTAAATCTTCAATATAATGAAATGGTGCAATTATTTTTTATTTTCAAGTCAAAAAGCTTTACAACTTTCTTCTAAATGTTGTCTACTTCCTAAGTCAAAAAGCTTTACAACTTTCTTCTAAATGTTGTCTACTTCCTAAGTCAAAAATGTTTACAACTTTATTCAAAATACTTTCAATTTCAAAGTGTTGTTTCTACTTCCAAATTCTTCCTATGCGTCTTCATGATGAAGATCTCCATGCTGCATGACGTGCTGGTCCTGTGCCAGCTTTCCACTTTAGTGATCTTCTCTGTTTGGCATTATTTTATACTGCCCTTGCTAGATTACTCATACGTGCCCTTTCCATGGATAATTTTTTCCCAAAAGTGTATCTGTAAAACGAGTTAAACATCTCCTTGAGGTAATTTGTACGAGTCTTCCCTCCTCCATGCCGGGTGTTTTTAAAATATATTCCTCTAGCTCGATAGTGAGATTTCTCCATTCCTTGTGTTC
The DNA here is from genome assembly GCF_041138505.1 of Cibotium barometz. Lineage (NCBI taxonomy): Eukaryota > Viridiplantae > Streptophyta > Polypodiopsida > Cyatheales > Cibotiaceae > Cibotium > Cibotium barometz. The sequence continues at coordinate 45,872,584 of NC_141054.1, read as the reverse complement.
TCCACATGTCCAGAGAACCATACTTATTCATGAAGTATGCACCATGAGGATAAAGAATGTGCTGCACAAAAATTAAGACAGAGTTAGTAGTTATTCATACTCGTTTCTTAATATCGAGTAGGAAGGAGCAAATGTGTTTACCATGTAGTGCATAATGTTGGTTTTACCCCATGTATCAACCATGGACTTCGTAAAATTAGAAAGCTCGTCTTGAAATTTTTGTCGCTCCTCTGTGGTTGTCCTGCTTTTGGTCAAAAGTTTCACCATCTTATTGAAGTTTGACCAAACCTTCTCACGTAAAATTACAAGGCTTGAATTGGTGCAGTCAAATGTTGTACATTTTCATAAATCCTTCCACAAGTTCCAAGGCTTGGTTGAGTCCTTTGCATTTTCTGGTTTCTCCAGAAAACGTCTTGCTTTATTTCCACTATGTTGTGCAACCTCATGATTCATGCCAGAGGTCTTTTTGTTAACAGTAATCTGCACATTGCCACCATGGCACCCAATTGAGTTGAGTAGTTGCTCTACTTTATGAAGAGCTTCTTCTTGTCGTTCTTTGCCTTGCATGGTAAATGTATAATCTATGTGACACTTGAGCAAACGGTCAAACACATGCATGAATGCATGCAGTGTACAGAAGTGGACATTCTTCAGTTCAAATGGAATTATAGGATTCCATTCTAGGTCTCTCAAATGCCTGTTTGGCACAGCTAGCATGTTGGTAGACAAGACACCTCCAACCCAGTTGCCAGCATCATCGTTCATGGGGTCGTGCTCAATATCTTGATTCTCAAGCATCCTCTTCTTTCCCGACTTTTGTTTGTTTTCCCTCACCATTCTCATGCACCACGGCAAGGATTTGGGGTGTTGGCACCTTCTGGACACCCAAGCAAGCACTTTATTGTCTTCAGGTTACTCAAGTTTTTCTCCCTGAATCTGTGCTTTAATGACAGTGGTAATCAAGGGTATCCGATCAAACATCCAAGCGAGAACTTCATGTGTCTCTTTTGGTACTTCAAATGCCCCAAGCCACCATATCTCTTTCTCAGATTGGACACTATATGAGGGAAAGTCTAGCTTGCAAATCCACTCCCTATCATGAGTCTGGTTGATCTCAATATTCCCCTCAAATGTGTCTTAACTGAGAAAAGATAACTCTGAACTTTTTGCATATACCATAGCCTCATTCATGAGTGTGATACTCATTTGCTCTATCCTCTTTCCTTTCACAATCTGACACTCATCCATTTTCAACACAAAGCTAACTTTGTCACCTTGCATGACAAACAAAATTAAATAAGCTTTGATTTTTCATAGACTTTTTCAACTACTTTGCAAGAGATATAAAAGTTACTTATAATTATTAGGTAATCCATAGAATAAGTTCGTAACTTTCTGAAGAAGACGTTGTAGATCAACAAATATATTGTTGAACTCGTTTTGTAAGGAGCCACAATATTACCATTGTTGTCTCGCTTTTTCTCCCAAGCTCTAATGGTCAGAACATCATTGACGCAGTAGTACTCTCCAATCTTACGTTGCACATCTTCATTGCACGTCCTCTTTGCTAATCTTAATCTTCTTGGGACAGGAAAAATATTTCATGTGATGCCTTGTTTGTGAAGTGTATCTTACAGTAATTGATGGAGAGCCTGGTATCCTTTTGTGCTTATGCCCACTTCATCGCATGCATTCTGAACTTCCTCAATGTCTAAAATGTTAGTTATATCTTTCATTATCTTATTTGCAAGTATCTGACGTACCTTCTTGTAGCGTGGATCTCGAACTATGGAAAGAATGTCATGTTTTCTCACGCAACTACGTAGCATATCTCCAATATCTTGAGGACCATTATCACCACACGTATCTTTAAGAAAGGTCATGTAATGAACTAACAAAAGATTACTTATAGCAGCAATATTATATAATGAATTAACAGTTAATGAAAAAAATCAAACAATAGATACATTCTAATCAGAATAACTTATAACCAAAAAGATGAATAGAAAACAAACCTTGCTGCATGAATTCTTCGCTTGAGAGCACCACCACCAATTACAAGTGTCTGAATGTTGTTCATTGTCCTTTTTTGCTCTCTGGCTCCCATGGGTGTGCTCTTCATACGCGAGATTGTATCCTGTAACTTCAAGATGTGGTCCTCTTTCTCTTTGTCCTCTCTCTGTAGCTGTAAAATATTATTATGTGCAATTTCGAGAGCTTGTTGCACACTACTCAAAGTGACTTGCAAGCTATGAATTTGTGAGTTTAGAAATTGACCATGCATTACATATACTAAAGCATTTTCAATATCCAAGGAGCCCATTCTCACCCTCTCCAACAAAATGAATGCATGAGGGTAGGTCTATGAAAGGTGGAGAGAAATTTAAAGAAGGATCATTAGGATATAAATACCCACCAACCCAAAGATCCACATTACAATGACCCTGATGTCTTCTTTCTTGCTTCTCCTATTACTATGCTCCTAACCAAGCTTGCATTATTCCATATTTAGCCAAGTTAAATCGTCTTAAGAGTTTTTTCTATTCATATGAACCTTCGCAAAGCTTTAAAAAATCCGCTCTCTTTTTAATTAGTAATTGAAATCCACTCCTACAAGATATGCAGCATCAAGATCATGTGCTTAGCTTTTACAAACATGGCCACATTTGCCAATGCACAAGAGTGATGCCTTTGTACAAGTGCAATCTCTTCTATAACAGCATAGAGTGTTCTTAAGAAGTGCTCCTTGGATGTGTAGCATGTGATTAGATATTGACACAAAATGGAAGTGCCAACCCTAAATCATTAGTTCTTCAAGAGAAACGTTATCATGTACAGTGTCATATGTCGTGTGTTATATCAAATGGGTTTTAATCGATGTAATTTGATGATAAACATTCAAGAATGGGTGAGGGAGCTCACGCATGACATATGTTGTCCCTCTTCCGGCAGGACAGGGTACGTGCCCAGGGCACATACATTTTGACAAATTACCATGATGAGCTATAACTTGAGCGTTTCTGTGTGATTGAGAACCTGCTTCCATTGCCTATTCAAAGAGGGGTTTGGTCCTCTTCGCCTAACGAGTTGCATGTCCTCCAATGAAGCTACATTCTTTACACTATCTTATGTTTATCTTTTCCACCTACCTTTGCATAATTGGTCGTGCCCAAGTTCAAATTACAGGGTATAAGAGCACAAATCGCCTTCTAAATCATTCAAGAGGTTCTTATCACACAAAATGCATGAGGGCACTTCACCACCTGTGGACAAGACAATGATAAACACCAAACAAGATTGAAAAGCATAGAGACATGGAAGCTGGGGAAGTCCTTTGAATATGTCAAACACTAAACAAAGGCGCCGCCATCACTTTCAGAAAAACCTAGACCAGTTTCTTGCACTTCACGAGCCTCCAATCCAAACAAAATAACATGATAGTGTTGGCTTTGGCTTGGGTCCACAATCAGCAACACAAACCTACAGTAACACTCCGGTAGACTCAACCTGGCCAGATGCTCCAGATCTTGTACAGTATGGTGGTACGGTTGTCTGGATGCATTCTAGAGGACACGGGAGCATGGCTTCTACGGAGCAGCACACAAGCAGCCAGCACAATTGGGTACCCACAGAAAATAACTTCACGACCACAGAGGACATGGGAGCATGGATTCTACAGAACATAGGAGCAGTACCCAGCAGATTGTATGACAATCACAAAGGACCTCATGTTCCCTGGCTGCATGAAGCACACTAGGTGTAACCCAACTCTTCACATCCCTTAACTAGAAATTGCTCAATAAAATTAGAAGTTACATACATAAACAGTCCTGGGTCCAAATAATCATAAATCATAGGCAATAGCCCAAAAGAACATGTGCACACTGGTAAGAAAGAAACCATACCAGTACTCGCAATGTTGAGAAAGCACAAAACCAACTCGTTGGGCTCTCTACACAAGGTTTTCTTATGCAAGCTGATGCCCTCATAGCGTCAAGGCTTGCTACAAAACTGCATGCAAATTCAAGTTACGTACCCACTTCATGGTTTCAAAAGCCAACTCAGCTCGTGGAAGTGTGACATGTACATGACAAGCGAGCACTATAAATGGGCAAATCTCGCCCCCCACTGCCTTGAGAAAAAATCACCACGGCAGCCAAGAATCAGAATAATGTTGCCAACTTCTGCTATTATGTCAACACAGAACTATGGCTTTTTTTTCTCATGACAATGGAAGCTAGTCGTCTGATAAAAGTCCTTTTCTTTATTTTTTCCTTTTCTTTTGTTAGGTCTTCTAGTGGTAAGACCCTGCCAAGTCTTTCTGGTGTGGGTGCTTTGAGGCTCAAAACCTGGGCTAACGAGTCCAGACCCATAACCGTTTTTTCTTGGAAAGACGGAGGCATGCCTTTGTCTTGAGTAATAACTTTGGCAGCCTCTTCATCACTGCTGAGTTTTCTTTGAGGACTGTGAGCTGAAGTCATTTTGAGTTCAAGAGGAGCATTTCCAACTCTCCGCCGCTGGTCATGCTCGGCCCGCCATTTCCGAAGCGCTCCCTCAGCCACCAGCTTCGCTTCTTGGGCATCATCCACTTTCTTCTGCGCCTTTTGCAACTCATCCCTCCACATCTCCACTTCCTTGATGGCATCATCAAGTCTTGACTGAGCACCTAGCTGGCTGGCCTTAGCTTCCTCCACGTATGCTAAAACTTCTGCAACTTTCTTTTCCGAAACACCCTCTGCTTCATGGGCTGCCTGCTTCAGAGTGCTATACTCTTCCAGTGAGATAGTGACCCCCATCCCTCCCCCCGATTCTGATTCCATGTCAGCACCTTGTGTTTCTGACTCTGTCAAAGCTTTGAACTCAGCCAAAGCCATGGCTTCTGAGGCCCGGGCTGCTTCTAACTCCTTCAAGGCTGCTTGTTGCCTACTAATGGCCGTGCTGGTGGCCGCCTGGGCTTGTTCCATTTCATGCCTTGCTTTACGTGCTTCTTCTTTTGATACCTCTGCCGTAGCCTTGGCTTCATCAGCCTCAGATGCCGCCTGTTTTATTGCTGTTGGCAGGGTCTCTTTGGCCTCTAGAGCCCTTGCTTCACCGGCTTGGGCGGACATCAGTGATTCCTTAACTTTGTGCAGATCGTCCTGCAAGGACGCTAACGTTGTGCATGCCATCTGCTCTTTCTCATGCATTCTGCCAAGCTCTATGTGACCTCTCTCCATGTCTGACTTGAGCGCCAGCACTGCTGATGAGAGAGTGGCATTATCCTGTGTTGCCTTACCCAGTCTTTCCTTCAACTCATCAAGTTCTTCCAGTACTTTGCCAAGTTTCTCAACAGTGCCCAATTCTTCAGATTTGGCCTGCTCCAGCTGTAGCTTCACCTTTTGGATCATATCATGAGCTTCCATGGAAGCTACAAGTGCCGTGTTCTCCACTCCTGATGATGCTGTAATTTCTTCTTTCAGCTTCATTACCATCGCATTGGCTTCTTCTAGCTTTGATTCCAGACCATTTATTTCTGCTGATTTCCTCTCCATCAAATTGCTGGGCACCTTGTCCTGTATCTCAATTTTGTGACCAGACCTCAATTGCTCTACCTGCTCCTCTGCTTCTACAAGAGCAATTTGAGCAGCAGCCACAGCTTCGTTAAGAGATGCCTGCTCTTCATCAAGTTCATCAACCCTTTTCGTTACTGTATTCAGAGCTGTAAGAGCACCTTGCAGTCCTTCCACTGCCACTGCTTTAGAAACTGTTTCTGAGAGGAGTTGTTCCTCCACACTTTGAATCTCTTTCAATATCATCTGCAGTTCAATGGTTGTGTGTTTGTCCATAGCAGCTGTCTCTCTGCTCTTTGGTGGTTCAGCAGCCTCTGCAGCTTTGGGCAGCGGCACACACTGATAATCCAAGATGATGTTACTTTCTGGTGTTCCGGCAGATCTTCGAATCAGCTCTTTTACTTTCTCCAGTTCAAGGAGGACATCAGATGTAGATGCTTGTGTCAGAGAGAGTTTTTCTTTATAGTATGCAAGGTCCTCTTGGACTTTGTGAAGGTCTAATTCTGATACCATGCACCTCTGCAATCAGAAAAAAGGTAGTTCAACACACACAAATCAAACACAGAGTTGCAGAGCATGCACAGTGCAGACAGATGACCTAGTCTTGGTCCACACAGCTAACCTCCACACTAGGCATTTGCAGTTGACGGGTTTGTAGCTGAGACTTCCAGTCCATCCTCTCCCCAAACAGACTGACAGCTGCTTTCACAGATTCAAATGGCGCAGCTGTATCAATTTCTGCTTTCCTGACCTTCGGAGACGATGGTAACAGTTGAGAAACAGTTGTAGATTCTGTGCTGGTAACTTCCTCTGTAAAACGTTTTGTTAAACATCAGTCTCAGTTCTAACAGCAACAGCAATGGACCAAAGACAATGCCACTACAGTCACTTACGAGGTGGTTAGAAAAATTATGTTCAGTATGTACTGTACACATATGGAACACATACGGGACTGGATAAATGATGTTAGCATAGATGCTGGCATTATGATGAGGCTAGGTCCAAGTGCGGAGTTATATCAATGTTGAAATGACTTGATAGTTATCACCAGTGTGATACGCTCATAATTGTGGGACACCATTGATGGGTCTACATATATGAGTTATTAGCTCATTTGAGGGGTTCTCACGGGAAGAGTCCTTGGGACACCGAAACAAAGAGCAGGCCTATGCCTAGCCCACCAAACACCTCGATTCGTGGTCCCCTATGCTATGGGACAGGTTGCAGCCAAGGTACACCGCTTGGCTAGCCTCAAGCTCAGACGGTGATCCTCAGACTAGTCAAAAAGCCATAGCTTTGTGCTGGGTTCTTGGAAATGTGCTTGGAAACCATAGTCACAGGAAACGGTCGTTTCAGTCCCTAAAAACGCATTTCTCCATTTTAGGACCCCATCCGTTTCCATGGTCGTTTCTCATTTCCCAAGTGATATTGTCACAGGAAATGGCCGTTTCCACCCCTAAAAACTCGTTTCCCCATTTCCATTCCTCAAATGTTTCCATTCCCGTTTCTCGTTTCTGGTGACTATGCTCGAAACATTGTCTCTCCAACCTAGCCAAAGCTGCATGCCCTCGTGTCATACGTGTCTGTGCTGCTGGCCTCATGGTAAAGATCAGTCCTGAGAAGGTAATACCTAAGTACAGGTATGATGAGATTATCTCCACCTCCTCTCCGCCATATGTAAAATGTATGTCTTGTTGGGTATTTGGAGCCTCATGTATTTGAACCAGCCCTTGTACATGTCCCATCATGTGTGAGTACCCCTCTTTATGTGTCCTTTTGTGTGTGTGTGTGTGTGTGACTTGTGTGTAGTGAGAGAGAGGTGCGCTTGCGAGCGCCTCTGCAGAACCGCCTTCTGACTGCTGCCGTCTCTGCAGCGCCTGTCTTCGCCGTTTCTACTCTGCTCCTGTGCACCTGCTATTCGTGCCTTCGCACACGTGAGTTTCCATGTGTCTCTGGTGTGCATATACAGGCATATGCTGTGCTGCTGGTGATCGACATCACCTGCTTCCCCTCTGTCACATCATCCTGCATCAACTGAATCACTTCAATGTGTGGTTCAGTATGGACTCTTCTCCGGATCAGTTGGTTTCAGACCAGAATGTGAATATCAAGGTTTATTATCATGCTCACAAGAATGATGAGCACAGGAACAAGGTTCTTTGTACTGAGCTTGGCAAATCTCTCCACCAGTTCTCCTGAGGAACATTTTGTTCATGATATGCTGATTGATGACTTTGTGGACAGTAAAAAGGATTGTCAATCGCCGGATCCTGATTTCTGGTTTGATATCCCTCTCCCTTTAGTGGTCTCACCACTGAAGCAGTTCTCAGAAAATGCTGCAGTGGTTTTTTTCCCAAGCAAAATGCCTCTTGCCAATGAGGTGGCACAATGGATAAAATCAGAATTGCAAGGAAATGTAGTTGATGGTGTGTACTGGGCTGCCAGAGGATTCTATTTGAAGAACCTAAACACAGAGTAGCTTTGTTGGAGAAATCGCCTCTCATGTTTGGCACTCCATTGGTTCATATATTGCCGTGGTCGGCGAATAAAGACTACGAAAGTGTCATGAAGCATACATGCTCGGTGTGGGTCACAGTGAAGCATTTCCCGGAGCATTTCCAAGAACATTTGCCTATGTTGGCTACTTCATTGGGTAAGGTGATTTGTCCTCCTTGACCTTCAAAAGATGGAAATCGTTTTATGATTCTTTGCGATACAACTAGGCCTTCAATCTCTATTGGAATAAAATGTATTGAAAATCAACAGCTTGGGATTGGCCATCCGAACTATGAGCTTATTTGGGGCACCTTTGTTGGTGCATGCTTTAAATGTAAACAGTTTGGGCATATCTCCAATAAATGTCCCACTGTCATTCATAAACCAAGAGCTGTGGCCCAACCTCCGGTGGCGTCAATTTCACCTTCTAATTCTACTGCAAATGCCATTCTTGTGTCGCCGTCTACTACTATGGCTAAGCAACACGAAAAACCAAAAGGCTCATTTCCCGTAGTTAATTAGTAAGGCTCTACCATCTGGCAAGTCTAAAGGGAAAAGTACAGTGGATCAGGATGGTTTTGTTGCCTACTTTCAAGGCACCTTTGTACAAAACTCGTAATTGGACCTAGACCTACGAGAATGTAGCTCATAATGTGGATTCTTTAGTGGCCAATGTTCTCAATGCAAAAGCAAATCTTGTTGCCAATGTGGTCTCACATAATTGGGTTCAAGTTTATACTGGAGGTACTCAGCTCTTTCATAAGCATGATGTTATTGGGAATGTATTGCGGGATCCCGGGGGGATCTCTGCATATGAATGAGAGTTAAATCCCCTCATTTCGTTGTCATGTGCATAAGATGCTTCCAATAAAGTGTGTTACCTATAATGTACAGGGTATTTGCAATCCTCATAAATGGAGATATTTATGGGATTATGTACATACAATGAGACTAGATATAGTTTGTTTGCAAGAACACAATCAGCATGAGTATGGTGGTCAGTTTGGCCATTTTGCTGGATATGACATTTTCTATGCTCTTTTGCAACATGAATTGAAGCCAGCATTGGAATATAATGATTCATTGGGCCGATGTATGATTGTGCAATGTATTTTGCAGGGTGAAATTTTTCAATTTGCAAGAGTGTATGGATCTCAATTTCCCATGAGTGGCAAAGGATTTGGAATTTCTTCAATTCCTATCCCTGGTTGACAAATGCTTTTGTTTGTGGAGATTTAAACAACTCTCCACAAAGGGAGGATAATACATCTTGCTCTTCTCATATGTTACATGTTGAGCGTCAAGCTTGGGAGGACAATTTCATTCTGCAAACAAATGCCCCTGATATTTGGCTTTCTACCATGGCTGGAATTCTAGGATTCACTTATCGCCATAATGCTCTAACTCAATACGAGGCTAGATTGGACAGATATTTGTTACATACTCGACAATATGACTCCTTCTCATGTGAGCTTTGGGTTGATTATGCCTCAACATTCTCTCATCATACACCACTAAGGTTGGCATTATATTTTCATATGCCCTTGTGGGAACCTCCTCTACAGCATCATAGACTGTTACACATAAATAATAGCATCTCTCACATGATGACTTCAAAGCTTTAGTAAATGATGCCATTTCTCCGCTTCCTGCTCAACTGCTAGATAATGTTGACACTGCTTGGTTTCCTTTTGTGCAACAAATGCAAATAGTCATTGCTGACTATGGCAAGTACTATGTTGCTGACACCAAACTAAGAGTTGAAATGGCTAAGCAACAAATCCAATCGCTCACGACGCTCAACCATCTTCAAACTCTTACGCAAGATCAACAAAATGTGTTGTACGAGGCCAAATAGTCTCTCTGTGAATCAACAAAGAAAGATACAAAAAAATGGCAAATCCAATCGGGATGTAAGCAAATCCAAGGTAAAGGTTGCTCATCGAAACAATTTTTCAAAAGCTTGCATGCTGATAGGCAGAGACACAAAATTGTGTGTGTTAAGAAATTTGATGGCACACGGACATCCACAAAAATGGAGCTTGCAACTGAATGTGTCAATCATTATCAGCACATATTTCAAAGTTCATCTATTGTGGATGCTGATGTTCATGATGCTCGAAAAAATTTCTTAAATTGTGTACATCCCATTGTTGACAGTGAATCTATATATACCTAGATGAATCCAGGCACATGCCCAAATTCACCTTTTAGGAACGTGCATGTTATATACTCATGGTAGTCAACCCACAAGACTATATAACTATCAACTCCATTATGCATAGTATGGACTAGATACTACGGCATCCCCACTGACGTCATCAGTGCCCAATAGTAGGTGTAGAACTCTGTATCAAGATATGCTCTCACACACGCACTCCACACACACACACACACACACACACATAAGAGCATATATTCACACAAAGCCCTTCGTACCGAGTTTCTGTCAAACCTCTAGAGATGCAGGGCAGACTCAGCCATAATGAAGCCTAGCACTAAGGGAAGTAGCAAATAGAAAGAATTAGTACAGCAAATAAGTAGTTGATAGGACAAATGCGCTAAAGATAGAAATAATAAGCACAATATCAACTGGCCGCAACTCGGATGAAAACTTCACAGTGTGAAATTTGCATGTCTGCTAATACAACTGAATTATATACCTAGATGAATCCAGGAACATGCCCAAATTCACCTTTTAGGAACGTGCATGTTATATACTCATGGTAGTCAATCCACAAGACTATATAACTATCAACTCCATTATGCATAGATGGACTAGATACTACGACATCCCCACTAACGTCATCAGTGCCCAATAGTGGGTGTAGAACTCTATATCAAGATATGCTCTCACACACGCACTCCACACACACACACACACACACATAAGAGCATATATTCACACACAATGAATCTACTTTAAGATATGATCCGCCCTTCACTGAGAAGGAGCTAACACGTGTTATAGGAATGGGATGTTGGAGGTCACCTGGTTGGGATGGTTTGACGGTTGAATTATTTGTTGCCTTCTGGGATGAGTTTAAACTTCCGATCTTGACCATGATTAATGTTGCGTGGGAGACAAGATATATATATATACCTAGATGAATGCCCAAATTCACCTTTTAGGAACGTGCATGTTATATACTCATGGTAGTCAACCCACAAGACTATATAACTATCAACTCCATTATGCATAGTATGTACTAGATACTACGACATCCCCACTAACGTCATCAGTGCCCAATAGTGGGTGTAGGACTCTGTATCAAGATATGCTCACACATGCACTCCACACACACACATAAGAGCATGTATTCACACTAAGTCCTTCGTACTCAGTTTCTATCAAACCTCCAAAGATGCATGGCAAACTCAGCCATAATGAAGCCTAGCACTAAGAAGAGACAAGATGTATGCTTATTTCCTAGAAAGAAGGCCTTGTGACTTTGGTACCTAAAAAAGCATTGGGAGAATCCTTTAATGACTGGAGACCAATCACGTTAATGCCAGATATCTACAAATTGGCAACTAAAATGCTTGCAAATCGTATTGGTGGTATGTTTTCCCATAATTTGCATCCACAACAATATGGTTTTGTCCCAATATGGATAATATTGCTAATGTTTATCTGGCAATGGAATATACCAAATATACTTATCAAGGCGTCCTTGTTATGCAAGTGGATCAATGTGACTACATAGCTGAGGTCATGGTTGCAATGGGCTTTGGTCGTAAAATGCAACAAGCTATTTTTTGGTTACATCTAGATAGTATTGTCCAGTGTCGTGATCTTTCATCGAAGTCGACATTGCAAAAGTCTGTGCGTCAAGGATGCCCTCTTAGTGCATTACTCTATGTGATTGCCACACATCCACTTTTGATGTATATGGATGTCCTGACTACACAAGGACAATCACATGGTCAATTACCCAATGGTTCGTATTTTGTGGCCCAAGCCTATGTAGATGATTCTTTGTTTATGCCTAAAAATGATCCAAATGATCTCAATTGCATCATGAGAACTCTGGAACTATTTGGTAAAGCAGCTAGACTTTATATCAACTCTTCTAAGTCTAAACTGCTTCCATTGACTTCTTATGACGGGCATGCACTGCTATGGCCAAGACAAATTATTCCACCAGACCACCTAGTTAGACATTTTGGATATCCACTAGCATGGTATATGTCTACGCAGGATGCCATTCATTGAATATTGAACAAATTGAAGGCCAAGCTAGCATATTGGCAGCTTTCTACATGGCCTTAACATGTGCGTCTCAGAATTGTTCAATCAATCATTATGGCCTATGTGCAATTTTATTTGCCGTTGTTGATCTGGCGTAAAACTAATATTGATACTTTTATGTCTGATGCATTGGAATTGTTGTGGAAAACCAAGCATCATACGAGAGCACTACGTTTTCTGAGACGTTCCTCTCAGAATACGCAGCGGAGATGATAACCAGATCTGGGAACAAGAGCAAAACGCAATGTAGAAAAATAACAGCACAAGAGAGAATGGTAGAGGCATGTAACTCTGCTCTATATACACAAGAAGATCCCGGGAATGATGCAATGGTGACAAGGGGGCTGGGGGCCATTTTATATGGCCTCCCAACAGCAGTCGGCCTGCTGTAGGGCAGCCGACAGGACATCAGAACTCCACGACCAGCAGCAGCACCAGTCGGCCAGCAGCTGTGAGGTCCACGACCAGTCATCCGCAGTCGGCCACCTCCAGCAAGTAGACTAATGCAAGCAGCTGTAGTCGGCTACAGACAAGGACATACTGCCACCTCAAGGCTGCCTCCCAAGGCACAAAAAAATAGGGGAAAATGGGGGAAAAAATACGGAGAGTGGGGAAAAATGAGAAAACACCTCATAAGGGCGGGCACACCCACAACACAGGCCCTGGTGTATATGTATAAACAGGAGATGACTTCTAACACCCCCTCTCGGCTCCAGGCTGTGAAACCAACCACAGGGAGCTGGGGTGCCGCCTGAGCAAATCCTCAGATAGCGACTTCGTGAAAAGGTCCACCATTTAGGATTATATGTCGTATGCCATGGCCCCATTGTGAGCCCTAGTCAGGCACGAGCTACGTAGGTCACTCTCCCAGCCTTAGGTGTCAACTCCTCATAATCAGTAGAACAAGCCTCTACTTCTCCTTTAGCAATCAGGAGCATGTGGCTACTGGCAGCATTAACGCACGCCCAGCCCAGTCACCAGGAAGACACTATGAAATGTGGGGCGAGGGGAAATCAAACCTACAACCACAACAATTCAATTCAAGTGCTCTAACCAACTGGCTTGCACACCTCTTGTGATATGGCATAAGATAATTTATAGTCATCTGCAAGTAGAAGACAAGTAGAAGAGAGTCAAAAGCCTCAGATTGTGGGCCTCAATTTTCAGCCACATAAAGCTTGGCTTTAAGCCATACTCTGAAGGCTCTACAATAAACACATTATCTTCTTTCCTTCTGGAGTTGTAGATCAAGAATGAAGCATCTTCAAAAAAATTTCTATGTGAAATCACACCAAAAAGGAAGAGAATAATCTTAATGGGTGGCAAACCTCTCATATTGCAGCTTGATAGCCTCAAATCTCCACTGGAGGACGTGAATTCCAGGGCATTCCCCAACTATTGTGAAGGGATCATAAGGAGGGAAACTAGTGTAAGGGCTCAAATATTCTCTCCTTCTGAAGACCTGGTTATCTTTGATTGCAACCTTTCTTGATGAAGAAAATAGGGAGAACAGTCCAAGCCTACAAGATGAGCTGGCCTACTTAACTTGACCTTAGCACAATTTGAAGAAAAAATGGCCAAAACCAAGTGCACAAATTGCGAAATAAATGGACATTTGGCTGAAAGTTTGCGTTGGTGCCCATGTGGAACAGCTGCCAGGTTTCGCAGTTCCCAGTTCTGTATAGCTGCAGGTTGAAACAGGCCCCACATGCGTGGTACCAGCGGCTTGATTTATTTCTTTCTTGACACATGATTTTAATTTTTGTTTTCGCCTAATTTTTAACACATGAGAAAAGGTTAATTGCCAAACCATGACGTGCTAGATGCAAGGATAAAGATTTTCTACCTGTAGAGCCTGTTGTCTCTTCTCTTGTGACAGGTTCGAATTCTTCAGCCACATGAGGTTCTATTTTATCATCTGCAAGTTGAATTGATAGAGTCTCTGTGGCATGTTTTGCTATGTCAACATCATCCAGTTGTGGACCTGTCTTCAGGCTGGTAAAAGAGGCTAATGGTTTATTGGCCTCCTGCTGCGATGTTGTTGAAGAAGCTGGCTGCTCTGTTAAGGGTTCAATGAGATGATGCTCGATGTAATGTCCCTCTGCTGATGGCTCAACTTTATCTCCCTCTGGCTCAATGTGATGTTGCTCTGTGGATGGCCCAATGTAACGTTGCTCTATGGATGGGTCTATCTGATACTGCTCTGTTGATGGGTTCATCTGATGTCGCACTGTAGATGACTCAATGTGAAGTTTTGTGAATGGGTTTGTCTGATGTTGTTCTGTGGATGACTCCATCTGATGATGCGCTGTAAAAGCATCCACCATCTGATGTGGCACTGCGTATGGGTCCATCTTATGTTTCTCTGATGATGGGCCCATCAGATGACTCTCTGTGGGTACAGTGGATGGGTGAATCTGATGCTGCTTTTTGGATGGGTCCATCTGATGCTGCTCCGTGGATGGGTTCATCTGATGATCTTCTGTTGAAGGGTCCATCCGCTGCTGCTCTGTTAACTGGTCCCTATGATCGTGCTCTGCTGCTGGGTCCATTTGATGTTGCTCTACAAGAAACCCGACCTGATGGTGCTCTGCTGCAGGCTCCATCTGATATTTCTCTGTGGAGAGTTCATTATCATGTTCTTGTGCAGAAGGCTTAATCTGATGTTGCTGTAATGAAGGTTCACTGACCTGTTGTTCTATTGGGCTCTTATTGCTGCTCTGTTGCTGCTCTGTTGCATGCTCAATCTTCTGTTGTTGCTCTCTGGAAGGTTGAAGCCTATGTTGCTCTGCTGATGGAGGCTGTTGCTCTACTGGTGCTTCCATATCTGACAGCAACGGATAAACAAGATGCTAGATGATGGGCTGCAGGAAGCACAAGAATGTAAGAGACAATAGCTCCGGTGGACAGCCAGACAAATGAATTTATGTAAATTGGGCAACTAAGAAAATGCCGTATTATCTTTTTGCTCTGTCACACACACACCCATAGCTCTCGTCGCGAGTCCCTTGTGATGCCGTCAACTATGACGGCCACGTTAAAGCTGACGGTGCCTTTTTTTGTAAAGTTAGATTTGGTTATATAAAAGGCCACTCCAAATTTATAATAGCTGTCAACACTTGGAAACGTTAGATTCCAATCAAAAAGTTTCACCCCACACATAAATTTTATAAATTCAAACTTACATCAGCTAGGAAAGGGCATAGTTGCATCCAAATTATCTGAGTGTAGGGTGGCCTCAATCGCTTGATAAATCACATGATGATAGTTGAGGCCTAGACATGCTCCCATCTTGTGAAGCGACCCGTAAATGATCTGAGTGAGTGTAGGGTGGCCACAAGCTTCATCGAGGGGGATGGCTTGATAAGTCGTGTGCTTAAGCTGTGGCCTAAACATGCTTCGATGTTGTGAAGCGACCCATAGATACTCGTTAATCATGACTCCTAAATAAAATATGAGGTTGTTCTCACGATGAGAAGAGCCAACTGCTAGTGACCCATGAGCTATGGTCGATGGTGGTCTTTTTGTTCACCCAGGCCACTAGTAATGACTATAAAGAGTGAGAAGCAGCCAACTACCAACTCATAAATCAAGTACGAAAAATTAATGTTATGCTAACTAGATCTTTTTTATTTTTTAAGGCATGCATGAACCGTCTCACGAGTAAGGGTTATAAATTAGGCCGCCAAATATGGATTTAATGAAATGTTCACTAATAGGTGTTAAATTTGACTAGCCCTAGGCTACTTTGTTCAACCACATCCTTGGCCAGTAGCTAGAGGCCAATTATAAAATGGAGCCTGCAACGTCCTCATGTGAACAACGTCCTCATGTGAACAACCTCTACATAAAACAATACCATCTCAAAAGTTCTTAGAAAATGTTCACTAATAGGTGTTAAATTTGACTAGCCCTAGGCTACTTTGTTCAACCACATCCTTGGCCAGTAGCTAGAGGCCAATTATAAAATGGAGCCTGCAACGTCCTCATGTGAACAACGTCCTCATGTGAACAACCTCTACATAAAACAATACCATCTCAAAAGTTCTTAGAAAATGTGTGACCAAAAGAGGTGGTGGCCCTAGAAAACAAAAGAGGTGGTGGCCCTTATGAACAATAATTCCTAAATTTATGTGGAGAGCCAAAAAAAAAAGGTTGCTATTGATTAGTGATCATGGAATGAACGATTGTACACAACGTAAAGATTAGTGATTAGTGATCATGGAATGAACGATTGTACACAACATAAAGATTAGTGATTAGTGATCATGGAATGAATGATTGTACACAATGTAAAGATAAGAATTTATTTAAGAGGTTATATTGTAAAAGGTCTAGGTGACAAAAAGTAGAAAATATAGAAACACCAAAAAGGGAGTGCTACAAACTTTGAAAATAAGCCAATCTAATGATTTAGGTTAACAACCCTAAGGGAAAGCCATACTCCAACATTTGTTTTTAATAGCTTAGCTCAACAAAGAAAGTTGACCCTAGATAATAGCATAAGGTGATCATATGTGATCATGGAAGACTTTATAGTGTAGGAACAATAATATAGAGTATGTATGGATATGCAAAGAGTGGGGCCTTGGAAAATAGTACCATCAGTTCACTTATGTTTAGTTCTTTTCTTCCCTCTCTTTTTTCCCTCCATGCCAAATGATTTGAAACATGCCCCTTCATGTGGAAGAGCATCCTTCTCGCCACCATTTCACCATAAAGCACTATGCGCTCACTACACATGTGTGCTTGATCATTACCACCCAATTCATGGTGAAAAGTGCAGCAAGCTCTCCCCATCCCAAAGCCCCATCCCACCCTTACATAATCTTTTCCCTCACTCAAAGGTAGCTTGTGTGTAGTACCAGTACCTCCCACATGTGACACTCATGCAATTATGCAATTGTGGATAATAACATTTTGATCCCCTGGCATTTGGACATTTCTCTTTGTATTTAGCATGTTTCCTCTTTATAGTGATTTGAGTTAAAAGGAAGCAACCTATCTTTCAAACATTTATCCTTAAATCATGACTAAAGATAAGAACCAGTATTACCAATATCATGACTAAAGATAAGAACTAATATTACCAATGTAATTGATATTTTGTGATGCAATTTGCCATCACTTTCTCAAATATCATGGTGGTTATTTCCCTAAATATGTTATCAAAATGTCTAGTTCACTACATATTAGATGTTTAAATTACAATTTAATGTTCTAACATTGTTACTTACAGAATTCTTGGCCATATTTGAATTAAGTCTCTAATGGTAAAGCATTTCTATGTCAAAGTTGTTTGAAGTGTGAAAGTTCCCAAAGAAAAAATAATAATGGATGATAAATAAATAGATCTAAACCTTCATATCAGCAAATTCCAATCTTATGTGGTCTCTCTTCCCTTCCTCCTTGTCTCCCTACCCTCCCTTTCTCCCTTTTTTCCTTAATGGTTATTTGACAATGTAACCTTTCATCTATGGGAATCCTTTCTCCTATACTCTATTGTCACCTTTGTTTTCATTAACTATTTCATTTCATTTTCTCCCATCTTCCTTTTTTTTACTCCATTAAATTTTTTTGAACATTATTTCTTTCTCCTGCTACCTTTCTTCATCACCTTTCACTTTTATGTTGCATTGGCTTCTTATCCTTTAATTAAAACCCTCTCCTTCAAATACCAAATTTTATATTATTCTTCTCCCATTGTAACATGTTCCATGTTTACAAAAAGAGTTATTATGGAATTAAGGTAAGAATCAAGGCAAAGGAAGGTCACTTCAAGAAGATGCTAAGACAAGCCACCCAAGAAGGTGACTTAATCTAGTAAACGAAAATGGTCCATGGTGTTGGGACCCACAAGCCTAAACCTTAATCCTGATGTGAGATGATGGAGAGGAAGAAGATGAAGGAGAGCCCTCAAAGGCATGAAATGCTAGCCTCCCAAACACCCACACAACTCACACACCCCTATGTCCTTTTGGTCCCTTGTGCTACACATCATTGCATCCCTATGCATAATGTCTAACACTCAAAAATCTCACCTATACAATAAGCGTTAAATGTTCATGATTAATATGCTAAAGCTTGATGTATTATGCTATGCCACCATGGATTCCACGCTTTCTAGTGCTCTAATTGTTGGGTTTGTAACATCCTCACTAAAGCCATTTATATAGTAGTGATGTGTGAGCATAGGCTAATAATGGGTCACAGCACTTTTTTCTCTCCTTAGGAGACTTTTTTCCCCTAGCATGTGTACACACTCTTATAAGTGTGTGTAAGTGATCTTATCATGTCCTGATCAATTTACTTTGAGTGTTGTGTTTCTCTCTCTCTCTCCTTGCTTGCTACATCTACGTATATGTTGTCACCTTTGTCTCCACTCCAATAATTGGTAATACACCAAGTTCTCTTGGCCTTCACCCCCTTGTGATCTTCTCCTCGAGCTGCTCTTCTGATTATCTCAGATTGAGCTATCCTCTTAGGTGGAGAAGATATACCCTATAGTGTGATGTTAAGAATGTTAACAAAATTTTTATGCCATTTAGGGCATTTCAAGCGCTCATTCGCATGTTGTATGGTTTCCACACACATCCCAAGCAGTGTTAGTTCAAACTATCGATATTAGTTTTTTTGCATTACAATAGCATACATGTGGTATATAACTAGGGCTATCATCATTATCGGCATTGCATCTTCGAGCTCATTATCAATAACTTCGACATTATCGTGATCATTGTCATTGATTTCTGCATTCTTACTAGTAACATTTCTACACTCTACATTGCCATTTTTCATACACTTTATAAGTTTCTTCGTTTTATCAAGGATCTATTGGCAACCATCTCGGTTGCATTCTCAGTGAGCATTGACAATACTTGCTCTGCAAGTAGTTGGAACATTTACCTCTTGTGTCAGAGATTCGTTATTTATAGTTTGAAATGGCAAGCACTGATGAATGAGGGAGACTTGATGGATGAGTCACAAGGATCAAAGAGTGGCTTTTACATGTACTGATGAGGCATATCCGGATAGTTCATTGGTGTGTCTTACTATTCTCATAGCTATACCAAATTTGTAGCAGGGTTTTACACCCACACTTCAGCTTATGATGAAGGGTAACCCTAATGTGCTTAAATTTGATGAGTTGGTTATAGTGCTCTTACAAGAAGAGAAACCTCGATAAAAGTGGAAGATCAAGCATTCATCGTTAGTAGTCAAAAAAGTAAAGGCAAAGCCTTCTTTCAAGGTGGCTATAAGCCAAAGACAGAATCAACCCAATCTTCTAGCAAGGACTTGTTGGAATTATTCACATTATTTGGAATTTATGGATTTATTTAATGGATATTTATTTTATGTGCAAGCAAGACTGATCGCCTCTAACTTGTCACAGATTTTGAGCTTATATTGTGAATGTTAGTGTAGATCAATGGCAGGGTTAGTGTGCAGGATGTACATTGATCCATTGGGCTTGCTTTGACGGAATCTATTGATGCATGAATCTTAGAGTGTTCACACTTTTGTATTTAGGCTTATGCAAGCCCAATGTGGAGATCCATATTTTTGGTTACATGTATTTGGGCTCTTGCTTTTTGTACAAGGAAATATATTTAAATACACCATGAGAAGGACATGAGCCACTCTCATGGTGGGGGAGATTTAACCCATTCTTGTGTCGGGTGCATAGCTTTCTTCTATTTTTTTTAAGCCTGTGTATTTCTTTCAAGTTGATTTTTAATAGAGGGCCAACCATGAGCTTCCAATATTGGTATCAAAGCTTTGGATTAATTCAAGCTTCTTGAAGCTAGACAAAAACTAGTGGACAAAGAGGTGAAAGAGACAAAGGCACAGGTGATTTTGGTAATTTTTCAATTTAATTTGAAGAAGAATATGTTTATGGTTATGTATGGTTGAATGAAGGCTTGTTGTTAACCATTGGATAACAAATCCCCATCAATCTATTGCCCAAGGGTTCATTAGTGAGTTTGAGAAAAAACCACAAAACCACCTTTAATCTCACTAATCCTCTTCATAATCCATCTACATAGATTAATTCAGCAATAGATGCAGACTATACCTTTGATTTCAGTTTTGCAGAAGCTTCATCATCCAAGTTTTCTATATTGGATAGTGAGGGAGTATTTCTTCAAAGAAATTATATATAAAAAAAGAGAGGAGAAACTGTGTGCCGAATTCAACAAGGGTAGAGTTTAAAATTTTACATTATATATATATATATATATATATATATTCTCTTCTCCACCTTGGGTAGTGGCAACAGTTTTAGCACAAACGGCAAGCGAAATTTCTTTTTTTTCTCTTGGAGGGGTAGCGCCATTTTTTTTGTTTCCTTTTCTCTGTTATGGGCAGCGCGGACAACTGTGTAGTTTAACTTTCTTTTTTTTTAAAGCCTAGTGTATGAGCTTTAAAGCTTACTAGTATTGGACCCGCGCGTTGTTGCGCGGCAGGTAGAGTTCCAGAAAAAATAGGCTCAGTTTCTCCAATTCAGGTCATGTTTTAAGTAAACACAATACATTATTTCAAGTGACTTCATATATACATATCTCAAAATAATATCCGTCTCGTAGATTTATAGCGAAAACAAAAATATCATAGTAATGTAACATACGAAGATGCAAAAAAGGACCAATATTACATATTCTCAAAATGCACCACAAAATACGTATTCTCAGTCAGTAATGTCAGAATCAACAAATTGAATTCTTCTCTTATGAGAAGGATCATTCATTTGTCTCCTCACAATACGCTCTCTATTGTAAAGCGGTGATGCATCCCGCACATGCTCTACTATGGATGAATGCAAAGGACCTGCACAAACGAAACAACGATAAATCAAATCTCAAAAGGACCTGCACATAACGACACATAAAATCTCAAAAAAATCTTATAATAGAAAAACATAATCAAAATTACCTCGTACAATAGAACATCGAGTGGATGGTACATGAGGAGCTCTAGTATAAAACCCATAACGAATACCAATGGTCATGATGGATGTAAGAAACAACCAGTCATCGGGTACTGAATACCCCTCAAATGATGCAAAGCATCTGTCCATCTCTCTCCAAAACAAATAGACACCCCACTCCTCATCTCAGGAACACCGATCCCGTACATCTCGATGCCTTCGTCAATAACTCTTACCATAAACGTATCAATGTCATGCAATATCCTAAAATCAAAGCATAACAAATAGGTTATACAATTATTTATATATAGGTTCAAAAAATATTCATACAATGCCTAACAATTACACTTATACTTACCCATCCTTATAAGCATCAATCATAGTCCCTGCTACGTGACCTGCAGTAATAGGAGCTGACCATAGCGGTGGCTCTGTATAGATAGACATCAGTATAGAATGTCATGTTCCATACTTTGTAATCAAGAAAAGTTATGCAAATATAGAGAATAACTCACCTACTATCCTCGACAAAGGCATGTCCAATGTTTGTCAAAACATAAACAACAAAAATAGGTACTTTTACCATGGACAAATATGTATAAAAAAAGAAATCACAACAAAATTAATCAAATTGCAGAACTTAAATAAGAAACCTGACTTGTCACTCTGAAGTCATCAAGATCTCCTTATAAACAATATTGTTTGTTGTAGGTGTATAACTTTGAAGATCATCAAATGAACATTCCACATTAGCGTTATTCTCAAGTAACACCTTCACAACATGAGGAGACCGTGCTCGTGACAACGCGACATACAATTGCCCATGAGTAAACATTGGAGTCACCAAATACAACCCCAAGACATTTAGGGTTTGGCCTTGTGATTTGTTTATTAACATGCCAAATGCCAATCGCACTAGAAATTGTCTTCGCCTCATGGTGAATGGTAGTTGGGCCTTGCTGCATATAAAGGTAATCCGTGGAAGAAATACTCTTTCACCAACTTTAGAACCAGTGATGATTTCAGTCTCCAAGACTTTAGAGTGAAAGGCCTTAGTGCGAGTGTGTGTATGTGTGTTTGTATGCGTGTGTGCACGTATCATGTGCTTGTGTCTATGTGTTATGTGTGTGTGTGTGTGTGTATGAACATACATGTGTGTGCGTCGACATACATATAAATCTATTTATATATACATGCTTACATACCTATAGATACACATACATACATAATATATATACGTGTGTGTGTATGTATATTCTCTCTCTTACACATGCACATAATATATATGTTTGTGTGTGTATGTGCAAGCTTGAGTATGTGTGCAAGTGTGCATATCTCTATATGTTGCACGTGTGTCCATGCATGCGAGTGTGTGTATGTGTGTTTGTATGCGTGTGTGTACGTATCATGTGCTGGTGTCTGTGTGTTGTGTGTGTGTGCATGAACATATATGTGTGTGCGTCGACATACATATAAATCTATTTATATATACATGCTTACATACCTATAGATACACATACATACATAATATATATAAGTGTGTGTATCTATAGGTATGTAAGCATGTATACAAAGATTTCATTGAAAGATGTGAGATGAGATCTTCTTAGATTCAAATTCAAAATTGCATTGGAAGATGTGAGATTTGGCTCCTTCTCACGCTTGTAGGAGGAGTGGTTATTTTGAATTAGCTCCACCTCCTTTGCCCACGTGGAGGGAGGTGGGGTTGTGGTTAATCTTGTATAGATATATTTTAAAAAAAACTAATAAAAAGCTTATAAGCTTTAAAGGCCCAGTGTTGCTGTGGCTAAGCGTGGAGAGGCTTGTTTCAAAGATCAATGATAAAATTATATATATATATATATATATATATATATATATATATAAAGGACCCCCTGTCCATTGGCTGCTAAGCTTGTTATAAGCTTTGAAGGCTTTAGTTGTAGCATAGGATATACGTGTGTGTGTGTATGTTTCTATTCTTTTAAACTGCCTTAAGGGTGGCCATCAATAGCTAGCAGTGATAAAAGCTTTAGCTTTAAAATTAAGCTTTGTAATAAAATCTTTGATTAAAGCTTTTTGAAAGTACACTTGTTGTATTTGCCTTTTATAGAGAAAGAGAAGAGATTATAGCTTAGTTTAAAGCTTATAGAGCTTAGATTAAACCTTACATTCAACTTTAGTTAAAGCTTTAATCTTTGGGTATTTTTAAGAGAGAGAACTTTATACACTTCTTTATTTGGGACGCTCTTATAAAAGCTTAAACAAGCCTTGATTAAGCTTAAATTATTAAAAGTTTCTAATTTCAAAGTATATGTACAAGAGGGCCATACCGCTCAAGCACAAGCTTCAAGTGGATTCAACACCATGGATTACAAGGAAACGCAAATTTGAGCAAACTCAAGATCTTCGAATCATTATCCAAGGCTCAACATCAAAACTCTATAAAATCAACAGTGTCTCATACTTTTGTTAAGACTTACTTTTTGCATATTAAATCAAGGCTTTTTACGAGCTTCCGACTTCTTGAGAATTACGAGTGAAAGCTAAGTAATAACTACACTTTCCAAATTGTATAAATTAACAATTCAAGTTTGATATTATATTGAAACTAACCTGTAGATTAGTATATGCAAAATCTCTAATGATTTACTAGTTAAGTGTTCACCTTGTGTAATTTGATAACTTTCATAAAATAAAATTGTTAGTTGTCGATTCATTTTGTTCTAACTGATATTTTATAGTCCCCAACCCAAGTAAGTTTCTCTATTTTTCATAATTTTAATCATCATAGAAAAATTAAAATGTCACATATACTTGTGATATTTGTGTCCTTCTAATAATGTATTTTGTAGCAAAGTTATCCAACACTTTGCAAGTCAATTGCTACCCTCTATAACTTAGTAAATAATTCCTCCAATATTTCTATGTAAGTTTTACCTTTCAGATAGTGATTCGAGCACCTTCCAAAATATCATTGCAATCGAATATATGTAAGGTATGACTTTCTTACGCTTGACTCAACCTTATGATGGCTAACTTTCATATTTATTACTCAAGTTATTTCAACTTCAAATATAAATTAACCTTTTCATTATCATCTCGTTTGACATTAAGGTAAATACTGTTGCCATATATATAGGCAGTGATGTGTGTGAACACACTTAGGACCGCCGAGGCACTTTTTCCCTCTTTAGGAGGTTTTTTTCCCCGGCTTGTATATATGCCCATTCTTCTAGGGCTAACTTATCTTTGTACATTGACACAATCTAATACACTGTGTGTTGTGTGCATTCTTGCTTCTTCTTCTCCAAGCTTTGTGTGCTTTTCTGCAACCCTAATTCTAACAATTGGTATCAAAGCAAGCATCGGCTCCCAAGGCTACGCCGTTAGCACCCTCCGACTCACGTTCTCAGAAATTGCATCTGAGGTCATTTCGGGCTCCGTTTTTGCATTACAAGTTCTGTACAAGTGTTTTCGTCATTTTGTGCAGAAATTTCGACAGTGCTGTTTTCTGCAAAACAGGCATACGTATTCTATTGTGGACCGTGCTACATAGCATGAGTTTCTGTTCAGTCTTTGCTTCATTAGAGCTAGCTTTTGCATCAGTTTCAGTCAGTGGCCATGGCTGATAACAGCAATGATGTATTTCGCATGTTGTCTGCTGATGACAAATTGGATGGAGGCAACAACTACCCACTTGGGACATACATGATGTAGCAACTACCCACTTTAGGCATACATGTTTGGGCATACATAATACAGCATGTTTTGGTTGCAAAAGGAGTGTGAAACATTGTGCAGGGTATGGATGTATGTCCAGGTTCTGTGGATGTAGGATTTGTTGAGGATGTTGCAGGTTCTAGTAGCTCTACTATTGCTGCTGTTTTACCCACCTGCTGAACAAGCTCGTTGGGATGGTAAAGATGTGTAGGCTCATGGCTTGATTGCACTTTCTGTCAAACGTAACATCACTCCACATATTCGTTCAACTAAAACAGCTAAACAGGCTTGGGATATTCTAGCTGGTTTGTATGCAGGTCGTAACGAGGCAAAAATCTCTCACCTGCGTAAAGAGCTAGAATCGAAGATTATGTAGGAAGATGATGACATGAATGTTTTTCTTGCTGAGATTAAAGATCTCAAGGAACAGTGGATTTCTGCAGGTGAGATTATTCCTGATCATTCTCTTGTGAAGACTGTTCTTGATGCTTTACCTGAGTCATGTATCAGACTTTTGCTTCCACGTGGAGACTTGTTACTGGACAGACCTGATGTTGTCAAGTGTGATGCTTTAATCAACAAGCTCTTGCAAGAAGCACAGTCCAAGCAAAATAGGGCTAGGCAGCGTGCAGTTGATCAAGCATTTGTTGCTGCCCAGCAACAAGAAGAAGTGGTAAGGCAACCCCTTCCACTGTTTCTTCTCCTATTAGTAGGTCTGCAACTTCTTCTCCTTCCACAGGTAGCAACAATAGGTCTGGGAAGGCTCTTGATAAAGGCAAGAAAAAGATCAGGTGCAACTATTGTAAGGCAACTGATCATGTCATTAAGAATTGCCCTAAGCTAAAGGCTAAAAAGGCAAAGAAAAAAGAGTCAAATGCAGCCACAATAGCGGATGCTTCTATAAATGCAGATTCTGCAAATGTTGTGCAGGATACAGAATGGGCATTTAGCGTGTATTGCCAGTATGACCCATCTGTACATGATGCATGTTTGGCAGTTTCTGTTGACTCTAATGTATGTTATTTTGACAGTGGTGCTACAAAGCACATTACCTGGCATCGTGATATGTTCACTACGTGCCAATAATGCTTCTTACCCAGTGAAGGGCGTTGATAAAATTATGCTTGCTGCTGCAAATGGCAGCGCTTTCACACTTTTAGATGCTTTGTATGTGCCAGGGATAAAGAAGAATCTATTGTCTGTCTCTGCGCTTGCTAGACTTGGACTTGTAGTCAAATTTGTGGATGACAGATGTACTGTTCATGATTTGACTTCTGGTGATATGATTATTGCATCTGGAACCTTGTTTCATGGGCTGTATAGGCTCAATTCTTATGACAAGTGTGTGGAAGATTCAGCAAATGTAGTTTCTGATGAAAAGGCAGTTCCAGATGCAAAACTATGGCATGCTCATTTTGGTCATCTGAACTTTGCTAGTTTGCTGCGTTTGCAGAAATTTGATATGGTTGCTTCATTGCCCCCTCTTAAGGCACCATTGAAACATGTTTGTGAAGGCTGTATTTTGGGCAAAATGCAACGTTATGCGTTTCCAAAGGATGGTTTTGTGCGGGCCACTCGCAAATTACAACTTGTACATAGTGATGTATGTGGGCCTATGCAAACTCCGTCATTTGGTAAACACTTGTACTTCGTGACTTTCATTGATGATTACTCAAGGCATGCATGGGTATATCCACTGAAGGCAAAGTCCGAAGTGTTTTAGTGCTTCAAACAATTTTTGCTTATGGTTGAAAATGTATCCAATTGTACTTTGGGACCCTCCGTTCTGATTGAGGGGGGGAGTACATGTCTAAAGAGTTTGATGCATTTCTGGCTAGTCGTGGGATAAAACACCAATGTACAGTGCCGTATACCCCTCAGCAAAATGGTGTTGCTGAGAGGAAAAACAGGTCACTTATGGAGATGGCACGATGTATGGTCAAGAGCCAAGCTTTACCACATGCGTTTTGGCTTGAGGCTATCATGTGTGCTGCATATGTACTCAACAGGTGTCCCACTAAGGCCTTGTAGTCTGTTACTCCATACGAAGCTTGGCATGGCAGGAAGCCTTCTATTGGTCACTTGCGTGTCTTTAGTTGCTTGGCCTATGCTTTAGTGCCTATGCAACAAACATCACTTCACATCCATTCACATTCATGCATATCTCATCACATCCATTCACATACATCCACATCATATCACATCCATTCACATCCATCCATATTACATCACATCCATTCACATTCATGCATATCTCATCACATCCATATCACATCCATTCACATCCATCCATCCATATTACATCACATCCATTCACATCCATCCATATTATATCACATCACATCACATCCATTCACATTCATGCATATCTTATCACATCCATATGACATCCATTCACATCCATCCATATTACATCACATCACA
Organism: Cibotium barometz; assembly: GCF_041138505.1. NCBI lineage: Eukaryota > Viridiplantae > Streptophyta > Polypodiopsida > Cyatheales > Cibotiaceae > Cibotium > Cibotium barometz. The sequence goes on along the minus strand of NC_141054.1, from coordinate 45,845,211 downwards.
TCCATTCACGTTCATGCATATCTCATCACATCCATTCACATCCATACACATCACATCTCATCACATCCATTCACATCCATATACATCACATCTTATCACATCCATTTACATCTATCCAGACCCACATCACATCACATCACATCACATCCATTTACATCTATTCAGATCCACATCACTTCACATCACATCACATCCATCCACATCTCATCACATCTATTCACATCCATTTAGTACGGTTACTCTACTTTCGATACAGATAGAACATTTCTAAGTTTTTGCCAATTGCTTGGCTTAATTAAAAGGTAACTTTTTCTCGATCCCCTTTAATTAAGCCAATTGCTTGGCTTAATTAAAGGTAACTTTTTCTCGATCCCATTAAATCTAAGTATCAGAGTGTTGTTGAAGGTTTAAAAAGGAAAAATGAGCTTTATCAAAAAATTTTATAGTAAAAACTCAACAGAAAGAGCATTTATGTATTGTGTTTTCATTCCTTAAGCTTTATTAATGAAAACTAAATCTAAATTTTGTTTATTTATTGGATCCCTGATCCTCCCAGGATTCCAGATTCCCTTTTTTGATTAAGAATTATCCAAGTTTTCTTGATGGATAATTTTCACATTCTTTCTCAAATTTCTCAAAATAAGATATATTCAATATTTTTCTTTTTGAATAAAAGATTCATGGGATTTACAAAATCAATTCTACCCATATTTCTTAATAAAAATGATAATACTTAGAATTCCACTTTTGATAAATACTCATATTTTAAATTATGCCAAAAAAATCCTCTTTTAACATTTAATTGTTTGGATCTCGAATATCATGGGAATTCCTCTTTTTACATCAAAATTCTTATGCATAAAAATAAATGTATCAAAAACTACTCTTTTCTCTTAATTAAAAAATTATGCATAAATACTAAAAAAGTATTTTCCATGAATATGATAAAAATCATTCTTTTTGCATAAAATATCTAAACCTAGAATATGATAGGAATTCCTCTTTTTGCTTTATTTAAAATATGCTTAAATTTAAGATTTATCTTCTTTTTCTGGAAAATTTTACCATAGCTTCGCTGCAATTACTGATAATATCCAATTTTCTAATTGAATTGAAAACTTGTAATGAAAATATGATAGAAACTCCTCTTTTAGACTTAAAATTAAATTATGCATACTTAGCATAATTATAGCCATAATTAAGCATAATTATGATTATTTCTTACTTAAACTAAAATAACCATTCCTCATATCTAAAATTGTTAGTATAATCCTCTTTCAATTTAGAATGAGTTAATGTGATTTTTCCTACTCATAATCAAATTAAAAAGACAACCATTATTTTTACTAAATTAAAATAATGAAAATATCAATTCTCATTCTCTAGCTCATCAAGCCTAGAGTTTAGATAGAAACAAGAGATTATCATTGAAAATCATCCTTTTATTAAGGATCTAGCCATAAAGATGATTAATCTTTTCAAGAGAGAGATTTTCTTAAAGAAAATATTACAATTAAGCATAAAGATTAACATAATTCTAATCTTTGGAAAGCTTGATTTGAAGAAAGAACCATTACTTTGAAAGCTTCTCAAGCTTGAGAGGGGTTGAGAAGAAGAAAATCATTGAGATAATTGAAAAAAAAAACCTTTAAAATAGAATTACCTTTGAATTAGGCTTGATTCTTTGGCTAGAAGTGAAGCCCCCAAGCAAGTCCTTGGCCACCAAGAGAGAGAGAGAGAGAGAGCAATCTCCAAGAGAGGTTGGAGGAGAGAGAAGCTCCCAAGCTCCCAAGAGAAGAGGTGAATAAAGGGATAATATAAATATACTAATTTTGAGGATAATACTGGCATGGTATAGATCAAAGATGAAAATACAAAGGAATGAGGGTTTATTTATAGGTGAGGGAGGCCACCAACCAAGTCCAACTGGGTTCTAGAGCCTTCCAGCTTCAGTTTGACCCAATTTGGACAAGATTGGGATCAGTTTGGCTCTCTTTTTGATCCAGTTTGCTCCAGGAGAGAGGAGAGATAAAAATATCACATTTGTTTGAATTAAAAAACCCAAGCAATGATGATGAAGAAGGCTCCTAGCTTAAGTGGGATTCCCACCTTATACTGAGGTGTGCAAAATGAGTCATTTCACCTAAATATCTTATTTTTTTTACTAATATACCTTAGTTTTTAACTAATAAACCTTGTACTCAGTCAACTCTTTGCCTTATGTGAGCATTTACTCATTTTGGGCAATTTTCTTTTATTCATTGTATTTATATCATCCCAACACTTGGATTAATCCTATTGGCCCATTGGAACCTTAATTGGACCATAATCCATTTTTTTTAAAAATGTGGACCCTTAGGCTAAGATCCCTTATACACATTTTTAATTAATTCCTAATGCACATTGGAAAGTTCATTTTGAACTTCTGTTTTAGGGGAAACCATTTTAGACATTAGGAGAATTTTTGTATCCAAAGATATCTCAATTTTGAATTACCTCTCTCTAGACATTTTCTCGTTCTAGGCCAAAATAGGGTAAAACAAGATCTTTTTCCATTTCTGAGGGTGGAATGATTACAAGAGACTGAAGGGGCGGTTCTTACACCTTTACATCCCAAAATCTAGTGGGAGGAATCTTACAAATGAGGGAGACTTGACATATGAGTCACAAGGATCAAAGAGTGGCTTTTGCATGTACTGATGAGGCCTATTCGGATAGTTCATTGGTGTGTCTACTGTTCTCACAGCTATACCAAATTTGTAGTAGGTTTTACACCCACACTTCGGCTTATGATGAAGGGTAACCCCAATGTGCTTAAATTTGATGAGTTGGTTATAGTGCTCTTACAAGAAGAGACACCTCAATAAAACTAGGAGATCAAGCCTTCATCGCTAGTAGTCAAAAAAGTAAAGGCGCCACACACCCTCTTCCCGAAAGCCCCGCACAAGTGCCAACCCTTCACACACACCCTCTCCCCCTCAATAGCTCCCTCTCACATGCCCTCTCTCCCTCAACGCACCTCACATGCCCTCTCCCTCACACCTCTCTCAATCAACGCCCCTCTCACATGCCCTCTCCCTCAACGCCTCTCTCCTTCAATGCCTCTATTCCTCAATGCTATTTATGTCTCTAATTTGAATCAATAAAAATGCCACCACCTCTCTCACTCTTGAGTTCTCGAACCTCCACTTCCCCAAAGAAAATGCCTCCCTATGGTATCTCAAGAAGTGGGCATGTCACAAGTTGCCACATCAAGCAAGGTAACTAATACATGTAGATTATAGTTGGCTACTTCTATAATGCGCACCAGCAATCGTATTGCCAGTAGTAGTGCCACGATTGTCGAAGAAGAGGAGTCCATAAAGGAGAGTTTTGTCTAAGTGGTGATCAACACATCTCCACGAATTGGGTGGAGGACCACTTACTACCACCTTCCTACAGCACCTCTTTGTCGCCTCCTTGCAAACCTGAAAATCTATACGAATGAGGATTCCATCGAAGTGTTAATTCAAAGCATGAAAGAGAGCACATACCAATCGACAATGGCGGCATTCATTGTCTCTGAGGGTTTCCCTGGCCAAGAGCCTCTTCCATTTGACCGTCAAAGTGCAATTGATCACATGACCTATCATTGTCAACAGAGTTTGACATAATACTAGAGCAGACGAAAGGATGGCAACACATGGTTGGGAAGATATTTGTTGTTTGGTGTTGCACCCACCAGTAGCTCAGTGGCGACAGAAGGCATAGTCAACCCACTCCACATGCCGTGAGCACTACCTCGGTATCGCATGTGTGGAGGTGGCAAACTGTAACCACCAGAGAGCTGTTGCCAAGAACAAGAAGTCTTAGCTTAAAAGGGCGACCGATCACTACTAATAGAGGATATTGAGATAGACACAGAGATGGATAGAAACTCAGATAGAATGAATGTATTAAGGGTACAATTATTATATGCTCAACTGATAGTTGACAGTTTGTGTTATGAAGCTTGTTATAGAGATAGTACTCGGGAAGTGATAGTCTGTGTTGGGCGATTGCTTTGTATTAGTATGCAATACTTCTGGAATGTAACCAAGAGCAATCTTACCATTCATCTTGTTTCTATGTTACTCTTTGCACTATGTGGATTAAGTATGTAGTGTCACTATTTTAATGAACATGCTGTGTATGTGTGAGAGAGTGAGTGAGATATGTAGTGGAGAGATGCAGAGTGAGAACTGAGAGAGTATGAGTGAAGGTTTTATGAGTAGAGTGGTGTTATGTGTATCCCCTTGACCATTTGAGAGTTGGTGTTCGTACCCATAAACTCTCGTGAGTGACTGCACGTCTCCCACGACATTGCCTGATTGGTCTGTCACACCAGACTGTTGTCTTGCCATTTCGTTTTGAGAGGAAAATCATCGAGAAACACCTGGCAATCTTGTTGCTAGGGAATACAAACATTTGGCTAAGGAAAACAAATTTCTTGCTGGGTCAAACTTTCTATTGAGAACTGTGCTAAGGAAAATCCTTACCGCCCGCAACTCTATTGGACCGTTACTGTAGGTCCGCGAACCTCTTGCGAGAAGAAACTCTACAATATCCTTTGACTCAAAATCTCTCAAGTTGAGGAAATTGTGCAGCAAAGCAAGAAAACCTCCACTGAGTAGTATTCTGCACCTTCAGGCAAAGGAAAGTTGTGGGTCCACTTTAAAAAAGTATGTAGAGAAACCATAACATGAAAGGAACTTTCTAGAAAAGTCAATGCGGAGAACCTTTCACCACACAACCCAACCAAATTCAAGCATGATTTTTGCATGTTCATGAATCTAAGGATGGTAAAAAGTAATGCCTTCCAAGAGATTCTCTAGGAAGCTTGTGCCTCGCACTATTACAATCAAGAAGTTAATGTGAAAACTTTTGCAATCCTGCATGAGCAAGAGGAGATGTTACAATTCAGGCACAATTTGGACCAAGAAAAGGAGTGCCAAGAGCAAGAAGCTGGGCACAGTCCAGGTCCGGAAAGCCCAAAAAGCGTGGAGCAACAAAACTAGGAAGAACAACCACAACAAAACCCATGAAAAAGGTTCAAGGGAGCCATGGTGTCATTAGCCAAAAATTTCCCGGTGTTCTCAGGAGAGAAAGGGGAAGATGTAGATCTACATGTGAGGAGGTTTGAGTAATACTGGAAAGTGGCCAAAGACCTGGGGATGTAGAAGAGTTAGAGTTGAGTGAAATCCGCAAAGATGCTTTCATTAATACCTTCAAAGACAGAGCCACGGAGTGGGTGTCACGATATCAAGACAATCATTTCCAGACCTATGAAGAGGTCATGACTGCTTTTCTCGAAAGATTTCGTAAGATAAAATCTGAAACTAAACTTTGTGATCAAATGAGAGAGCTCCGACAAGAGGACATAGATGCAGAAGCCAATGTAACAAAGCTACTAAGCTTGAGGCAAAGAGTGGCAGAACAAACCCCACCCTCAATGCAAATTGTTGCTGATTGGTTTGTCCAAGGGCTTAAGCCGTACATTCATGCAACAGTCAGCCAAAGCAAGCAAAAATTGAAGAGGAGTTTGAAGAACTGGTTGAGCTGGCCAAAATGGTAGAAAGGGCATTATGTGGAAGCAAAGGGTGAAAACATGGAAGTAGTAGACAAACAAATGAAGAAAAAAGAAGCAGAGTTCGCAAAACAAAGGGCTTAAAACTGAGCAAAACCTTGCAGGAGAAAGCCTCAGAAGAAATTGAATGGGCTCCGAGCGAAGAAGAAGAGATCCAGGAGATCCGAGACTGGGTGCAAAAGAAAAAGGATAACTTGGAAAATAATGCCACAAAAGTAAGCTCGAACAAACTTCAGGAGGTAAATCTAGGGGATGGAAAAGAAGAAAAGCATGTAAAGATCAGTCTGGAACTAGAAGAAGAATTCAAACAGGAGCTGGTGTCCTTGCTAAAGGAATACCAAGATGTCTTTTCTTGGTCATATGAAGACATGGAGGGCATAGACCCTAAATTCTTCCACTGTAGCATTAACTTAAAAGAGGGGGCGATACCTATCAGATAGCAAAGGTATAGAATGAACCCAAACTATGCAAAGCATGAAAATTAGAATCTGTGGACAATCGCAAGTTGAATGCCGTAACTAACTAAGATCCCTTTCCACTTCCGTTCATGGACTCCTTGCTGGATGAGGTAGCCAGAAAGGAGATGTACTCTTTTTTGGATGGTTTCACTAGGTGAAGATGGCTCTAGAAGACAGGGAGAAGACTGCCTTCATCACTGAATGGGTGTCTTTGTGGTGGCAATTGTCATGATGTTTGGCTTGAAAAATGCACCTGCTACCTTCCAGAGAATGGTGCAGGAGATTAGATTTCATGAAAGCTTTTGTGGATGATTTTAGTGCGTCTAGAGATAAGGCAAAGCACATCTATCATTTGAGGCTATGTCTGCAGAGATGTAGAGATACAAAGCTGAAGTTAAATCCAGCCAAGTGTGCTTTTGTAGTAAAATCTAGAACATTAGGCCATATCCAAAATTTCTGCTCCTCAAAACATTAAGAAACTTGAAAGGTTCCTTGGAAAGATGAAGTGGCATGTTAGATTTTTGAAATATCTAGCACATTAAGCAACTTGAAAGGTTCCTTGGGAAGGTGAAGCAACTTGCCAAGAAGGATGCAAGGTATGAATGGAGTTTGGAGTGTTAGAAGGCATTCCAATGGCTGAAGAGCATGGTGTCATCTGCACCAGTGATGATTAATCCGGAATAGAATCTAATGTTCCATGTGTATGTAGATGCATCATACAAAGCAGTGGGCAATGCATTGATGTAGGAAAAGCAAAAAGGCTATATGTAGCCCATCCATTATGCTAGCAAAGCCCTCATAAGGGAAAAAAGAAACTAGAGCACAACAGAGCGTGAAGCCCTTTCAATGATCTATGTCGTAAACAAGTTCTGACACTCTCTCTTGGGAAACAAATTTGTTTTCCATGTGGACCATTAATCCCTCATTCATGTTTTTCATTTAGATAATGAGTTTGATACACCCATTTATAGCTCTCATCCACATGATCCATGCACCCTTGTGCATCCATGTGTTCATAAATTCCCACATGCCTTGTGCACCCTTGCACTTTCTATGTTCCTATTTTTTGACCATTACATTCATCCATTCATATCTCCTAATAAACTTAGACTTCATCCATTTTAATTTTATGACATCCTAAGCTCCATCTCCCTTTCTTCCACATACATGTTCCCCATACATGACATGACGGGGGAGCCATATTTTAACATCCCCCCTTGGTGCCCAAATGGGTCTCATCCCAAGATGGTAATGTGGCATACATAGGCATGACATTCCTCCCCCCCTCCCCCCTTAATGGAGACACATACATACATAACTTAGCCTACATCATTGGTGGCTAGAGGTGATTACATCAACATGACATGACATTATGTACATGAACATAGACATCATTACATCCACATATATATGGGCACATCTTCACAAAGGCTTGCCCAATCCCAAGATTGACATCAACATGACATGACATGAAACATCATCTGTTAATCCTAACATACTACCTTCCACACAAGAGAGAGAGAGAGAGAGAGAGAGAGAGAGAGAGAGAGAGAGAGAGAGAAAGAGAAACAACATGTAAGGGTCGAGTTTAGAGAGGTGCACTTAGCTAACCCTAATGAGGGTTAACTCCTTGATGTGAAGCCACTGGGGGCTCACTCCACCTCTACTTGTGGTGTCACCCAAGTAGAGATTCAACAGCTAGGTAGAAAGCAAGAAGGAGGGAGCTATGGAAAACTCAACCTTCACTCCATGCCACATGCATGCAAGAGGGAATTGGTAGAGAGCAAAGAGAGGGGAGAGAAGCTAGAGCATCACCATCCCTACAAGAACATACCAACAATCAAGCATGCAAGCACACAAGCAAGCATACATCCACAAGCTCATGAGAGTGAGAGAGGGAGAGAGAGGAAAAACTCAAATGAGACTAATCGGATTGTCCCCTTTTCATATTTCATCAAGTGTCTTATATATACAAGAGCTTATAGTTTACAATGGCCGGCTGCCCATTTACAATTTGGGGACCAAAACTGGTCTTCCTAGTTCTATGTACAACTCTTTTCTATGACTAGCATTACACAAGCGGTAAGCTCGGTCATCCCATGTCTCTTTTACATTAAGCACTTTGTGTGATTACAAAAGATGAGTTACAATAAGCATAGCCACGTTTGAAAAGTAATGTTAACTAGAGCAGTTAACATACCCCCTAGCTAATTCAGGTCCGTCCTTGAAGCTAGCCAGGTCTAGCGGTAGTAGATCAAATATGTGAAGATAAAGTCATGGCACGAGGTAGGAGTAGGGGGGGATCGATGGAAGACTCGATAGCTTGTCCAAAAATCATATCCTTGAATGTTTGGAGATTCTAGGGCGGGCATCCACATGATGCGCTCATAGTATCAAAAAATATGTTTGAGCATTGGCCCTTTGTTGATGTCAAAGGCCAAGCCTTGCGTGCCTTCGTGGTAGTGGTCCCAGTTAAAGAATGCTTCCAACAGCGTGATGATGATCAAGGTGAATAATTTGATCATTGCTATCACGGCTGGGTCTGGAAGTTGATCATATCTTTGTATGAACTCTTAGAAGTGCTTGATCATGGACTCCTTAGTGCAGGGCTGCTGCACCCCCTCGGAGGAGCAAACCACAAAAAGTTAAACTGTAGCTTTAGGTTCTTTTGTTGCTCCTTGTGAGAGGTTTCATGCCCACCGTCTGCAGATTGGCAGGTACTCTGGGTTTATGCAGAGGGGTTGTGGCACCTTGTAATATATCTCCCAAATGAAGGGCTTGAGAAGAAAGGGGTGCCTCCAAGCCGGTTGCTTGCCCATGAGATCAAAAAGTGATGTCTCCCAAATGAAGGGATTGAGAAGAAAGGGGTGCCTCCAGGTCGGCTGCTCGCCCATGAGATCAAAAGTGATGGGGCGAGCACTAGCAGGTGGCTGAATGTAGCCTCCTCGTTGTCGTGTGGATGCTGCCGCCGCCATGTATGATGCTTGGCCTCTATGTACGGACACAGAACATTGATGTCCATGTGATCTGTGATGCATGTAATTGGTGTTACCTAGAGCTATTGACCGAGCATGATTTAGATTGCTTACTCGAACTCCGTTATATCAAGAGGGTCTCGCCAGTTTAGTGGATTGAGTGGAGGGTCGACTTCCTCAGGCTTGAGCGGTGGCGGTGACGGGCAGAATTTTGCCTTCTTGGGTGGGAGGGGTGATTAGTCGGTGACGAGGGTGGAGGGGTAGGCGATGAAGAGGCTACCGTGGTGGCGAGGTTGGCATCAAGTAGTGGTGGGGGCTTTGCGAAGGTTGAAGGGATATCTCGAAATGCTATGTGCATTCCCAAATTCAAGGACAAAGAGGGGGTGAGTGTGGGGTTGGTGAGGGAGGTGGGGTAGAAAAATGAATGGTGGAAGATGATTGGGGAGGAGGGAATAGGGGTAGTGTTGAGGCACTATATGGGGGTGGGGTTGTGGTGGTTGGGTGCGCTTGGGTGCTTGGGTGAGAGGGGTTGGGGGGTGAAGGTTGATGTGGGGGAGATGTGGGTGGTGGGGGTGGAGAGGTGGCTAGGCTCCTTTTGGTTGTCATCACCTTCGTCATGCCCATCGTGTCACTATGAGCTTCATCTTCAGAATCTTCTAGGCCATGTGATCAAAGCAACAACATGTAAAGCAGCTTGTTGATATTTGATGAACAAGGCTTCATACCTCACTAAAAAGGCATAAATTGACTCTCCTTCCTTTTGGAAAATCTGATCCAATTGCAACAGTAAAGCATTTGGTGACTCCACTGTCCCAAATCTCTCCTTCATTGCTTTGGTCAACCTTTCCCAATCATTCTTGGACTCCTCTGGCAAAGCCTCATGCCAAGTTAAGGCCACACCCTCCAAGAAATCTAGAAGTATTTCTGCCCTCTCCTTCATAGACCAACCCGTCAAGCGGCATGCTCGGCTAAACTCGCAGAGATAACTCGCAGATCTTCTCTTTCCGATCCTTGGAACCCCGGAATGTTGAACATCTTGCACCAAAAGATGAGTAGCAACAACAAGGGAAACTTACTTATTTCAAAATAATTTTTCTTTAATCATGTGGGACCTTGAGGTTAAAATAGAAAAATTCTAAGTAAAACCTGCCCGCCGTCTCCACCGAAAGATATGACACAAAGTTGGGGTTTTGACTTCGGTCACTTCTTAGAATCAAAACACACTTGTATGAAACCTCACAACCTCCTCACCTCCCTTTCTCTCCCTAGGTTAAGATAAGGATAAACACATCAAAGGTGAGATCATAATTCATGGAAGGAAAGATAAAAGGCTCAGGAGAAGCAAGAATTTCTACCAGTCTTGCAGCTCCAAACAAGAGGGCAATTCTTTGTTGGTGGAAGAAAATCGTCCGACATAGGATTATGTGAACGGAAACATACGGGGAATGTTGGTAAGGTTTCATCCTTTCGAATTGGGTGTTTTTTTAGACAAAACATCTTAAAGTAAAATAATATAGCAATCACTTACAAGAGGATAAGATTCATGGGATTTGCCTTTTGATAAGAGATTAAGAGGAATTAATCATCATTATTAAGAAGAAATAATGACCAATAGTCTATAAAAATAGAGATACACAGAGAATTTCAGTTTTAAATCCATATAGATTGTACAAAAGATGATTACATAGGTAGGTAGAACTTGAAGAGAGCTTCGCACCTATATAAAAACTTTCAAAAATGGGCAACCGAGTGAAAAGTTATGAGCATTTTACTAAAACTACCAAAATTCGCCTAAAAGTTAGCAACTTTGGGAGAAATTCTGATCATCAATGAAGTAAAGGATTAAGAAATTAGTTACATGAGTGGAAAGAGCATATAAAGAGATTCCTAGCCATATAATCAATTTTAGAAACCAATACCTGAGTGATGAGTAATTACCGGTTGAAATTTGGATATTAGACCACAAAAACTCCACTTCCCTCTCTTCGCATGAAAACTCAATTTTCACATAGCCTCTTGCCTTTCATCTCTTTCATGATTGAAGCTAGAGAGTAACGGTTAACATTGCTTAGCGGACAATCGTAAAGATTTACCTATGGTCTCCAAAGTCTTTCCACATGCTCATTACCGCCCGCTAAAACCATTGGTACCTCCAAAAGAGGGCGGCAATAAGGCAAGGGCTACCTTGAGAAGTCACAGGCCCACCAAGATAATAACTCCTTATCCCACTTATCATGAATCATCAAAGAGGTCCAAAATTGGGTTAAGCATGAAGAGCTAATGCTAAATGAGACATTCACATGTAAAGAGAGTGTTTGAATAAGGGTTTGAAGATAAGAGAATGGCAATGACACAAAATGCTCAATTGAGGAGGCTTCATTCCTTCATTTGAAACTTGAAAGCGACAGGAGGGCTCCTTTTATAGGTAGAGAATCACCTATAACAGGAGGGCTCCTTTTATAGGTGGAGAATCACCCTCTCTTCCATTGTTACAAATTACAACATAAAAATCTTCACCATCAATTGTCCTCTTAGGCTAAGTCTTCTATTGATTATTAAATTGATGACTTTTTGACTTTGAAAGTGTGATGAGATAATAGCCAAGTCTAAGTGGCATGTAGGTGGAGATCCCACCTACACATGGTGGAATTCTCCTCTTCCATCATGTAGGCTTTCTCGAAGAATCTTTCCCAATCATGCGCTTATACACACTCCTCCACATGCCTTCCACACTCCCCAACTTGTAGCCTTATGGTGAATACTATACTAATAATACAATTAAAATCCATGTGAGCATAAAGGCTTACTTTTATTTTCCACATCACTAGCCTATCTACCATACCAAAGTATTTATCAAGCATAGCATTTACAATGTGTGCACCCTAAATTAAGTAAAACCATTATATTTAAAGATAGAATGCTGTTATCAGGGTAGCCGCCAAGCCGCCGCATCACCACGCCGTTATCCCATTGTGGGTGCCGCAATCTTCTTGGACAAGCTTCCACCTTATTACCATTGAGAAACCATCAAAATATGTACAAAATTGAAAATGAAAGATATCAATTTTTCATGTCACATCTTTCCCTCCCCAGCAGATCCTCCATGCTTGTCTTGGGGGTCTGCTGGCCATGGTGCTTGAGAGTAAAATATCTTTAGCCGGTACTCATTGGCACGTCCGGGAACCTCCTGGCCACTTGTATCCTCTAGAAGATAGTTGTTTTTTTTTGAACTTTTGCTTTATCCTTAAAGGGCCTTGAAAAGATGCAGGGGAGAAGAGAGCTTGAGCTCTTGCAAGCACACACACACACACTCACAAAACCCTAAAAGAGAGCACACAAGGTGAGAGGCTGAAAATCTTCTTCTTCTTCACACAACACTCAACACACCATATACAAAGATAAGAGTACACACGATATGAAAGGTACTCAACCAAATACATACTAGGGTTCTCTATAGTGTGAACCCAACTAAATTAGCTGGCGCTATAAGTATGCCAGTCTCTAGAATGGCTATCACACAGCTTGTCATCCCATTGGCCGTATATCACCCATGATCTCACTAACCATGCCAGTGGTGTAAGTGTGGGGCCTATCCCCCAAGCGGGTCATCAGTGTCGACCGCCTCACTAGATGAGCTCAATATCTCAACACTCCCCCTCGAGTTCAACTCCATCTCATGTACACCAAGCGAAGCCCTGAATCTGTGGAGCTTCTCTGTACCCCAATGCTTTGGTGAAGATGTTAGTGACCTGATCCTGTGTGCTGACATAAACAAGGTCAATGTCTCCTGCCAAAACCTTCTCTCTGACAAAATGGTAGTGGACCTCTAAATGCTTCGCGTGAGCATGAAAAACTGGGTTCCTTGGCCAACTGTATAGTGCTAATGTTGTCACAGAAAATGACAACTTGTCTATCCATTGATAAACCCAAATCTTCACAAGTAGCTTTCTCAGCCAAGCTACCTCATATGCTGCCATAGCAGCACCTCTGTACTCGGCCTCTGTACTGGATAGAGCAACTGTAGGCTGCTTCTTGTTGCTCCAAGTCATAGCAGCACTCCCCAAAGAAAACATGAAGCCACTAGTAGATCTCCTATATGAGATACTACCATCCTAATCAGCATCTGTGTACCCATGTACACATATCTCTATCCTAGTTTCATAAAATAATCCACAATGCAAAGTAGACCTCACATGCCTCAGTATGCATCTCAATGCATCCAAATGCAGCTTCTGAGGAACGTGCATAAACTGACTCACCAACCCAATAGCATAGCTCAAATTTGGCCTGGTGATTGTCATGTAGATCAAGCTTCCTACTGTGCGCTATACATAGTAGGATCTTCCAAAATCTCTCTTGAATCTGCACTCAACTTGCCATTCTAATCCAATGGCACTGAGATAGGCTTACAGCCTATCATATCAAAGTAGACCTCACATACCTCAGTATGCGTCTCAATGCATCCAAATGTAGCTTTCGAGCAACCTGCATAAACTGACTCAACCCAACAGCATAGCTCAAATCTGGCCTGGTGATCATCATGTAGATCAAGCTTCCTACTATGCGCCTATACATAGTAGGATCTTCCAAAATCTCTCCTCAATCTGCACTCAACTTGCCATTTTGATCCAATGGCACTGAGGTAGGCTTACAGCCTGTCATATCATACTTGGACAACATGTCCAAGCCATACTATCTCTGCAGTAATCCAATACCATGTGGTGACCTAATCACCTCAATGCCCAAGAAATATCTGAGCTCCCCCAGATCCTTCATCTCAAACTTCTGTCTAAGTAAGATCTTTACATCAAAGATCTCTGCATCATGGTCCCCCGTAATGATTAGGTCATCTACATAGATGACAACAAGCACAACCCCTCTATCAGTGTGTCTCACATACAGCGAGAAATCTGCATTGGCTACGTGAAAGCCAATAGTGACAAGATATTCAAAAATCTTGTCAGACCATGCTCTTGGTGCTTGTTTTAAGCCATACAAGGCTTTCTTCAACCTCCAAATATGCTCGGGGTGACTCACATCCTCATAACCAGGTGGCTGCAACATATACACCTCTTCCTACAAATCCCCATGCAAGAATGCATTCTTTACATCCATTTGATGTAAAGACCATTGCTTTGACGCAACCACTACTATCACAACTCTCACTGTTGCCATCTTGGCAACTGGGCTGAAAGTTTCCTCATAATCAATGCCATATTTCTATGCATATCCTTTGGCTACCAATCTAGCCTTGTACCTGCTTATGCTTCCATCACTCTGTTATGTTTTACTTCGTACACCCACTTGCATCCAATGGCTTTCTTGCCTTCAGGCAATTGCACTAAATCCCAAGTCTCATTTCCATATAGTGCATCCATCTCCTCAATGTCCATAGCTTTCTCCCAACACACATTTCCAATAGCCTCATCAATGCATGTGGGCTCTACAACCTGCACAACTTTTGCCATGTATGCATAGTGATGTGCCACATAACCATCATAGGTAAACCTTTGCATAGGATTCTTCACTCTCCTAGATCTTCGCAGCTTTGCATTCATGGCTTCCATAGCCTTCTTTACACCAGGTGTTCTCATAGCTGGTGTCGAAAATTTCAGACACGGAATCACCTGCCTCTATAGCTGTCCATCCAACAGCCTTGGAAAACACCACGAGCCTGGGGCACCACCAGCACACTGGCTGGAACACTTCTCACACAATTCACCACACCACCCACACCAGAAAATACAGCACAATGACCCTCATAGACAAAATAATTATTCAACAAACACATACAGTCTTGTTCCCACGTGTAAACATACACGACACCATCCACAAACAGTGCTAAAACCCAGGCTGTTTTCCACAACAAACTCTATGCTTTTTTCACAGCCTCAAAGAGCCCTCGCTGAATTGCATAGGCTGTCACAAACTGTAAATACATGAACACCGTGTTCTGACCCGGTCCCTTGATTCTCAAGACAAGGAGTGCCAAACAGCCTCGAGTTCACAAACCCACACAAGCCTGTCTCCTATCTTTTCCTGAGATACATCCCTGAGTCCCTGTACACGCAGCCAAGTGTCCATGCATACAGCTATAAACGCAGCCGTTAAAAACAACCCATAAGCTCGTCCTCCAAAGCTTTCCCTACTCACTTCTCTGCGGCCAGCTCACCATAAAAAAAACCAGCATGGTCCCTGTAGGCAGTGGGATCCCCTCAATAATCTTCCCGAAGCACCTTTTCTCCGCGCTTCCACGTTCATCCTTTCTAGCCGCCATGAGGCATCCATGTGCTTTCTAATTTTAGCCCAAGAATCCTTTGCTATGATCGGCGACCATAGTTATTGTCTCACACTTGGTATACATGTCCACCACAAGCACCACATGATCACTAGAGCATATGAGCATTTTCTAAGCATCCCCTTGGCACAATATCATTGTGTATGCTAGTGCCTCTTGCAAGACCTTTGTTCCGCGTACAAGCCACCATAAGTGAGGCCGTAAAGGCATCTATTTGAGACTTTGATAAGGTAGCACCATGTCATGGGTCTCCTATAAATACTTGACTTCTGAGCTCTTCGATAACCCAAGATGGAGTATTCCTACTATCCATCCACTTCAGGCCATCCTCCTGCTTTTCCAAATGTCCTGGCAAGATTTCACTTATACCACATGCATCCCGGGGGAATCCAGACCATAAATAAGCCCCTGAAGCCATACAGGGCAATGTCCACAAATAGGGCCTCTGGGCATCCTTTCAAAGCAACCTTTTTCGGCTAAAAGAAACAGAGAAATCACCAACTATTTACACTCAACTATTTACACTGTACACGTCGGTGGGCTAAAAGCTCGCACTTCATGTGCCAAAGAATCTCCATCCATCCCATGCTAGGAGGGTTTCCTCTGGCAAAAAATGCCCAACATAATTTGCCAACCACCTAGCCTACAGGACATTCATGTCCTAGCAGTTAGCATCCATAAATTGTCAGCCTCCAGGGTCAAAAGGCCACTGTTGCATGTCTCTTCCAATTATACACGCCTGCCTATCTAGTTCATCTAGGTGATATACCAATTGGGAGTTCCTTTCATTCAAAACTAATGGCATCTCACCATTCTGACTATCCTCTTCATGCACACTCTTAGCATCACCAAAAGCTGGGTCTACATAACCCTCATCCACATCTTCTTCTTCTCGGGTCAATCCCAAACATACTTGGGCCTTACTTGCCCACTGCACAACCACAGTTAAAAGCATATGCATTAATATTTTGCAACCCAAATCCTTGGGCCTTTGATTACCTGGCTCATAAGCATTCACTGTTGTGGAAAAATTTCTGTCTTTTTCCAGCATAGCATTTCCTGACCTCATAACCCCAAATTCACCCGACTCTGGCTCCCACATGCTGGGTTGCTCAAGCATTAGTTCTTCTTCAACCGGTTCAATAAGAAAATTCCCAGAATCCAGCACATAAGCATTGATCTCACTCACAGGATCCGTGACCAACTTTCCACTTCCACTGTCCTCTTCGGAAGAGAGACTCATTTCCGAAGGTGCTTCAAGCATCATCTTGTCCTCTACTTCCTCATTGCCAACCACCTTGGGATCTTCTTCAAGCTCAGGATTCTCCCTTGTCTCACCCCTCATCTCAAATCCTGCTAGATCCTCCATTTGCAATCCATCTCCTTCAATCTCTTCATCTACTTGCTCTTCCACTCCATCCTCTTCTTGTAGACCATCTTCTGTCTCTCCCCTCCTCCCCTTAGGTTCCTGAACTGGCTCCTTAAGCCAAGAGAAGCATCTGTCGACATCCAAATCCCTGCCTATGATTGGCAAAACCTTATTCTCTACAAGAACTTTCTCTGCTTGAACTTTAGAAACATAAATAACATCACACCCTGACTAGTGGAAACATTATTAGAAATCTGGTAATTCTCATAACCATAAACTGGCATAACATCCACCGCTATAGACTTCACAGTGCTCTCATTAAACTACCCAAAATCCTTGGCGACTGCCTTAGGATTTACCTGATACATTCCCCTGCCAATTTGTTGGTACATAGAAGGTGTTTGTTGCACAAAATCAACCTAGACCATCTTCACATCAAGACAACCATTCTTGACCACTTCATCTTCCTTGATCATCCCATAATCCGCCATTTTCTTCAGCTTCCATTCTTTCTCTTTCGCAATCCTCACCACCTCTTCATAAGTAGAAGGTTGCTTCAAGTCCACTTTTACCAACAAACTTTGCTTCAACCCTGCTATGAATCGCTTCTTCTTCACAAACATGGGGGGAACTTCTGTTTCAAGAGCTAAACACCATCTTGTCCATAGCTCACTGAAAATTGTAACATAACTTGCCACACTCTGGCTTTCACCTTGCTTCAGCTGCTGGAGCTCCTGCCAAACGTCATTGGGATCTTCTCTTCTCTGAAACTCCTTTGTAAGGGCTTCTCTCAGGTTTTCCACCATCGTCATTCGAGATGGGCTACCAATCGTTCTTTTTGCTTCAAACCCTCGAAGCCATGTACCCCCGTTGTGCCCTTCAAAAAGATCTGGAAGAGCCTTAAAATTTGATCCGGATTATCCACATGGTTGGTAATACATGCCAACTCCATGTTTTCTAGGAAATCCTCTACATCCTCATTCTTATCACCGTGAAATTCAGGATAAGCAAACGCCATGGTTGCAACTTGTAAACTGAAGGAACCTGAGGAAAAAAACTGAAGGTCCAGAGCTATCCTCAATGGGGGCACCAGAAAGCTGTCGGAAATTCCGGACACGGAATCACCTGCCTCTATAGCTGTCCATCCAACAGCCTTGGAAAACACCATGAGCCTGGGGCACCACCAGCACACTGGCTGGAACACTTCTCACACAATTCACCACACCACCCACACCAGAAAAAACAGCACAACGACCCTCATAAACAAAATAATTATTCAACAAACACATACATTCTTGTTCCCACGTGTAAACATACACGGCACCATCCACAAACAGTGCTAAAACCCAGGCTATTTTCCACAACAAATTCTATGCTTTTTTCACAGCCTCAAAGAGCCCTCGCTGAATTGCATAGGCTGTCACAAACTGTAAATACATGAACACCGTGTTCTGACTCGGTCCCTTGATTCTCAAGACAAGGAGTGCCAAATAGCCTTGAGTTCACAAACCCACACAAGCCTATCTCCTATCTTTTCCTGAGATACATCCCTGAGTCCTTGTACACGCAGCCAAGTGTCCATGCATACATCAGCCATTAAAAACAACCCACAAGCTCGTCCTCCAAAATAGCCTCGAAGCTTTCCCTACTCACTTCTCTGCGGCCAACCCCACCATTACCCCAGGCGGCCCACTCAGCAACAACAAACTCCTTTCCTTCGTTGCCACCAGCCGACCTTCCTATCAGCCGTCACACCAAACAGCTACACATCCAACCTTCTCGCTACCAGAGGCAGCTCCCCAGCCAGTCATCGCCAGCCCATCTCTCTTCTCTTTGTTGCCTTCCACTGAGAACTGGTAGCTACAACACCACAAGGTACCCGCCTCTACAGAGCGTGCTATTGCCAGCACCTTCTTTTCTACCGGTTCTCTGTCAGCTCACCATAAAAAAAAACCAGCATGGTCCCTGCAGCAGCAGGCGGTGGGATCCCCTCAATAATCTTCCCGAAGCACCTTTTCTCTGCGCTTCCATGTTCATCCTTTCCAGCCGCCATGAGGCATCCATGTGCTTTCTAATTTTAGCCCAAGAATCCTTTGCTATGACCGGCGACCATAGTTATTGTCTCACACTTGGTATACATGTCCACCACGAGCACCACATGATCACTAAAGCATATGAGCATTTTCCAAGCATCCCCTTGGCACAATATCATTGTGTATGCTAGTGCCTCTTGCAAGACCTTTGTTCCGGGTACAGGCCACCATAAGTGAGGCCGTAAAGGCATCTATTTGAGACTTTGATAAGGTAGCACCATGTCATGGGTCTCCTATAAATACTTGACTTCTGAGCTCTTCAATAACCCAAGATGGAGTATTCCTACTATCCATCCACTTCAGGCCATCCTCTTGCTTTTCCAAATGTCCTACCAAGATTTCACTTATACCACATGCATCCCAGGGGAATCCAGACCATAAATAAGCTCCTGAAGCCATACAGGGCAATGTCCACAAATAGAGCCCTGGGCATCCTTTCAAAGCAACCTTTGCCAGCTAAAAGAAACAGAGAAATCACCAACTATTTACACTGTACATGGTGGTGGGGTAAAAGCTCGCACTTCATGTGCCAAAGAATCTCCATCCATCCCATGCTAGGAGGGTTTCCTCTGGCAAAAAACGCCCAACAACTGGTATCCCAAGATCCTCATCAAGGCTCATCTCTGAGCCACATGCATGGAAACCATGTGGTTACATTGACCAGAACTCATGTGCCTAATATCAAGATGATCAATGCCACGCAACTCAAGAGGGAGCTAAAGAAGATGGGATGCATATATGCTTTACAGCTTTGCAAAGAGGAAGGAAATGAACAAAAGGGTGAAGTTATGCATAAAGGTATGAAGGAATTGTTGGAGTATGAGGATGTGTTTCAAATGCCAAATTGCTTGCCACCAAAAAGGGAGGTGGATCATGTGATAGAGCTTAAACCACATACCAAACCCATCAATGAGCCACCTTATAGATTGTCAAAAGTGGAGAAGGATGAAGTGGCAAACCAAGTGCAAGAGCTTATGGACATGGGATGGGTTACTCTTAGCCAATCACCTTTTGCATCACACATACTCTTGGTCAAGAACAAGGATGGCACTTTTCACATGTGCGTGGATTATAGGGATTTGAACAAAGCTACAATCAAGAATAGATTTCCCATTCCACGAATTGATGACTTGCGTGATGAGTGGAAAGGTGCATGTTATTGATTTGAGATCAGGCTATCATCAATTAAGAATCAAGCAAGGTGATAAGTATAAAACAGCATTTCAGACCGAGAGGGGTCTCTACCATTATTTGGTTATGCCATTTGGGTTGTGCAATATACCGGTAACATTTCAAGCTCTAATGAACAAAGTGCTTGGACCTTTCCTCTACAAATGGATGCTTGTATTCTTTGATGATATTTTGATATATAGCGAAGGGGAGAAGGAGCACTTGATGCATGTAAGGGTTGTTTTGGATGCTTTAAGAGCCAACAACTTTATGCGAAGGAGAGTAAATGTACATTTATGGCACAAAAGGTTGAGTATCTTTGTCACATAGTGAGCAAAGAAGGCATTATGGTGGACTCTAAGAACGTTGAGTGTGTTAAGAATTGGCGCACACCAACAAATACCACTTAATTAAGGGGATTCTTGGGATTGTCATCATTCTATAGGAGGTTCATTAAGAGGTATGCTCATATTTCCGCACCTCTCACCAACAAGCCTAAGAAAGAGGCTTTTTTTTGGGATGCTATAGCTGATAAGAGCTTTCAAGAACTCAAGGAGATGCTCACATCAGCCCCTATACTTGTATGCCCGAACTTCTCAAAGCCATCTGTGGTTCAAGCCGATGCATGTGGAAGAGGCATTGGGGCTGTTTTGTTCCAAGAACATGGAGTGATTTCTTTTGAGAGTCAAAAGCTTGATGAGAAAGAAATGGTTATGCATGTCTATGATCAAGAGATGTTGGCAATACTTCATGCAATAAAGAAGTAGCATCATTACATGTATGGGAGTCATTTCTTTTTTTGTAAAGAGTGATCATAGAGTGCTTCAATACTTCTTGTCTCAACCTACACTCCCTCCCAAGCAAAGAAGGTGGGTGGCTACATTGCAAACAAGGGGGGTGGCTACATTGCAAAATTATGACTCTGAGATCTCTTACATGAAGGGAAAAGAGAATGTTGTGGCGGATGCATTGTCATGTATATGGGCATGTAGATGCATGGCAATTTAGGAGGTGCATAAAGATTGGATTTTGGATATCCAAGAAGAGTGCCTATTGGATCAGGAAGTGGCACCATTGTGGCAAAAATTACAGCAAGGATCCCATGATGATTCGTAATGGACTCATTTACTACAAAGGCAAAGTCTACCTTGTGCCTACTTAAAGCTACAAGAAGAAAGTGTTAGAAGAAATGCATTCTTCTCCATTGTCGGGGCACATGAGGCTATTTAAGACCTTTGAAAAGGTGTAGAAGAGTTTTTATTGGAAGGGAATGTGAAAAGATGTGTATACTTTTGTGACAAGTTGCTTGCCTTGTTAACAAAACAAAGATCCCACTCATAAGCCGCCCGGAGGTTTGCTTCAGCCTTTGCCTATTCCCGATGGCAAATGGACACACATTTCCATGTGTAAGATTCCTCCCTCCAGCTTTTGAGATATAAAGGTGTAAGAACCTTCCCTTCAGTCTCTGTAATCATCCCCTATTTCAGAATGCAAGAAAATATTGTTTTTCCCTGTTTTAGCCTAGAGAGAGAAACTATTCTAGAGAGAGATAATTTAAAATTGAGATATTTCTAGATACAAAATTTCTCCTAATATCTAAGATGAATTCCCCTAAAACAAAAGTTCAAAATGAATTTTCCAAGGTGCATTATGAATTAATTGAATATGTGTATTAGCGACCTTAGCCTAAGGGTCTACATTTTCAGAAATTTTTTATTAAGGTCCAAATAAGGTTCCAAAGGACCAATAGGATTAATCCAAGTGTTGGGATGACAAAAATACAATGAATAAAAGAAAATGGTCCAAAAATGAGTAAATGCTCACATAAGATGAGGAGTTGACTGAGTACTTGGTTTATTAGTTAAAAATTGGGATATTTTAAGTAAAATGATGAACTTTTGACACCTCATTAAGGAGGGAGAGCCCCATAAAGTAGGCACCTATTTTATCATCATTGCTTGATATTTTTATGTAAAAAAAATCAAGATATTTCATCTCTTCTCTCTCCTCCTGCAAACTAGATCAAAAAGGGAGCCAAACTGGTCCAAAACTTGTCCAAATTGGATCAAACTAAATTTGGAAGCCTCTAGAATCCAGTTGGACTTGGTTAGTGGCCTCCGTCACCTATAAATAGACCCTCATTACTTTGTATTTTATCTTATCTTCATTTTAGTGTAATTCTATTATCCCTCTATTTTGCCTCTACTTTTGGCAGCTTTGGAGCTTCTCTATTCTTCATCCTCTCTTGGAGATTACCCTCCCCAACTTGGTGGCCAACCCTTGCTTTGTGGGCTTCACTTCTATCCAAAGAATCAAGCCAAAATCAAAGGTAAACCCTAATTTAACAGTTTTTTTTTCTATTCTTTTCAATTATTTTCTTCTTCTCAACCCCTCTAATGCTTGAGAAGCTTTCAATTGAATGGTTTTCTCTTGAAGTCAAGCTCTCCAATGATTCATAATATTTAATTAGATTAATGCTAATCTTTATGGTTAATAATAGTATTTTTGTTAATAAATCTCTCTTTTGTAAGGATTAATCATCTTTATGGTTAGATCCTTGTAGTAGAAGGATGATTCTCAATGATAATCTCTTTATCTTAATCTAAACTCTAGGCTTGACAAGCTAGAGAAAAAGAGATTAGATATTTTTATGATTCTAATCTAGCTAAAAACGATGATTAATTTCTTTATGCTAATTTATGATTAAGAAAAATCATATTAACACATTTTAAATTAAAAGAGGATTATGCTAACATTTTTAGAAATGAGGAATGGTTATTTTATAATAATAAAGAGATTTAATCATAATTATGATTATAATTATGTTATGTATGCATAAATAAATTTTAGTTTAAAAGAGGAGTTCATATCACATTTCAACTACAGGTATTCATTTTAAAATACAGAATTGAACATTCTCAGTAATTGCAACGAAGCTATGGTAAAATTTTTCAGAAAAGAGAAAAATTTCATTTTATGCATAATTTTAATAATACAAAAAGAGGAATTCCTATCATATTCTAGGCATAGATATTCCTATGCTAAAAGAATGTCTGTCATTTTTATGGAAAATAATTTTATAGAATTTATGCATAATTAATTTAATAGAGAAAAGAGAAATTTTTATTATATCTATTTTTACATGCATAATAAATTTTATGCAAAAAGAGAAGTTTTGAGCATTATCCAATTAGACAGAAAAATAAGAAAGGTTATACAATTTTTTCCTAGAATCAGTATGTCTTATTTTGAGAAATTTGAGAAAGAAATAGAAAATATTCATCGAGAAAACTTGGATAATTCTTAATCAGAAAAAAGAATTTAGAATACATTTAACCTTTGGAAATTCGAAGTATACGTCTAGCTCGGGGGGAGGGTCGCTCACAAAAAATGTGAATATCACATGAGTTCAACAGAAGCATATTTTTAATTTATGAAACTTATAGAAATATATTTACATAAGGGTATGATTTAAAATTTTTTCAAAAAAATTTACAGATTCGTAAAGAAAAGGGGATATTATATGGATTAAAAAATTCACAGATAAGGGATTTAAAATATAGGCCTTGAATGCACGCGATAGGGATATTCTACATAGAGTGACCCCCCCCCGAGACGTCTAGATTGGAAAATAGAATTTTGGAGTACTTTTTGAACGGAAAAAGGGCTTCCCAGAAAAAGACTAGAAACACGCTTAGTTGAATCAACGTATGACTGATTTATT